>NW_024367930.1:1257885-1857885 GCF_014805655.1 Passer montanus | reverse complement strand
CAGCTCCCTACCAAAAATATCATGATGATACAATGGAAAGTTGATACAATAATAATAAAGCATTCAAAAATTCCTTCGGGAAATTACTTCAGTACTGATGAATGAAATCCATAAATAAATGTTAATCCCATTACACAACATGGTGAATTCCCAGCAATGTTGCATTTGGTGCTGAAGAAGAAACAATCCAATCATTATCAAGAACTAATATAATTCAGGATAAGTAAAAATGCTCCAGGCTAACATGTTATACTGTACTAACTTTATTCAGTATGCCATTCCAGTTTGTTACCAGCTAAATTTATAGACAAACCAGTACTTCAAGGTGTCCACAAATTATTGTCTTCTTACCATAATGGAAATCTCATCTATTCCCAAAAAATGAGAAAAGACAGCACCTTTTCCCCTTTGGAAAAATCTACAGAGGTTAGAACATATTTATTCTGGCACATGTGCCTGTTCTCAAAGAGTAATGAAACACCTTCCTCTGAAAGGCTCATTTGAACAAATATACTTCCTCTGGTCAAAACCAATCAGAACAAGAATGCAGTTTTAAGGCTACAACTTGATCTAAGATCAGTCAAAATAGGTTCAGTTCTCCAGCAATAGCAGATTCTGTGATACTGTGAATGTACATTTACAGTTTACCAAATTACTTTCACAGTTCCTTACATGCTATATGTCTACTGAATCTGTTTGCCCCTGCTTATGGTCTAACTTGGCTTGCCAAGTTAGAGATTACAGCAGTGTATGTAGTGATATATTTGTCTAAGAGCAATTTTCACAAGAAATATACAACCTATTTGAAATTTATTTTCTCCTGCTCTCCAGAAATCTGCATAAAGATACAGGAAGGACAAGTTATTGCTACGTCAGCTAGTAGGGAATAAAACCTACATACTACTAAGTCTTTCATGGTCAGTGTCCTTCATTCCCCACCACAATTTTTATGTTTATTTCTAAAATACTTGTAGTAGTGAGTAGAATCAAACATGCATTGATCTTACAGTGATAAAGAATGCATAACTTCTGCATGAAATCTGTTGTGAAAGCACAAACTAGTATTTTAATTTCCTGGGTGCTGTGTTGGTCTGCTTCTGCATTTCTGCTAACCAAAGAGACATTTTGATGTGCATGGCTCACCAGCAGTTTAACCACGGTGTTTTAACCCATTGCGGCAGGGACAGTCTTGCTCTCTAGACCTGGCCTGGTGCCAGGCTCAATGGAATACCTGATCCATGAGGCTGGGTCCCAGAAACTTCAATACACAAGTAATAAATAGCAATAAATAACAATGGATGATCCAAAACACCAGCTCACATCAGTGCCCTGTGTATACTAACATTTCTACATTTTTCACCACCAATAGAGCTGAAATTGAGCCAGTAATTGTGGGAAATTTTAGGAAAGTATGTCAAACATAGACAAGATAATAGTGTCTGTCGCCCTTTTTTTTATTTTAAACAGGATTGTAGGGTGCCATTTTTATTGTCTATCAATGACTTCCAGATTGTTTACTCAGTTCACAAATAAAAATTTAAATGATTATGAGAGCAAGTGGTTAGAAAAAGTCACGGAAAACTGGAAAAATACCAGAGGATTTATTTAAAATGTAAGTAGTATCAAACTTCAAAATACAAAACTGAAGTATTCCTGACAATAAATATTCAATAAATTGATGAAAATAATCCAAAACACTATGACAATTCCCATTGTCTTGCAAAACAATAAGCAGCCACCCAAGAAGCAAGCCAAAATAGTTTGTTTTGTAGCTGTAGAACCTTTTGTTCTATCATTTAAACTGATGGACCATCCACAGCCAAGTTATTTAAGAAGAGGATGAAGGCAATTAATTCAGAAATTTCAAACTCTAATTTATGCTACTTAAACTTGTGCATTTACTGAAGATCAGATGGTGTCTTACCAGAGCTACACTTAGGGCAGATTTTATGATAAGCTTGGCACTGATGTTCATTCAAAAATGCTAAAGGTTCTCCTTTATCCTGCATCAGAAAAAAAGACTGAATTATGATACAAGCAAAGGAACACAAGGAAACACAATTTTCTTTTCAATTGCACTGATCTGGTTGTCTCAATCATCTAAATTAACCTGTTCTTTTAGCTAAGGATCAAACCAAGGGATAATAAAAAATTGTTTTGCCTGCAACATGTCCAGAATTCATGATTTGGAGCAAGGAACAAAATGTGGACTTTGGAACACAAAATGTAGAATGGATAACAGAGCATTACTCACAGCCTGGCAAGGAGGACTATCAGAAAGTAAATACAGTTGGCATTCTTTATCACTCCAAGTGATACAAAATTCTTCCAGTGTCGTGGATTGTAGAAATGTTCATGAGTCAATATGGAGTATTTTTGTTTATGACTTCTAACTAAAACCTTTGACAGATGTTCAAGTGCTATGATAGAAGCTGTGTTTACTATGGTTTAACATCAATTTTTCTAAGAGGTTCACAAATACAGCTGGTATCCCATTAAGTTGCTTTCAAAAGAGGTATAAAGGGTCAATATGTTAGGAACAAGTCACTCTTTACTAAGAATTGATAGCAATCATTAAGCCATAAGAGCATATAATGCTGCAGTATCAAAATATTTATTTCCCGTAATGAACTTTTAAATTTTGAATTACTGCTATGAAGCAACACTATTGTTCAAACAGCATAATATAATGAAAAAAATTCTGACACATTCCTATCTTTCCTTTCTGGAAGCAGTTTCTTCTTTCCTTGCACTTTCTTTAGACTTATACAGCTTTGGAACAGCTACTTCCAGCACTAACACAAATTAATAGCAAAACTAAAAATATCTATATTGAAAAGTACAAGAATTACAGATACCTTAATCTAGTGCCCAGAGACTATCCCACATTTACATTTGAAAATACTAGTATATGCCTTCTCATGATCTTGCTTATTTGGAAAGTAATGTATCTGGCAAAGTTTCTTTCACAGGCCTTTAAAGAAAAATTAAAATCCATAAGCTAATACTAAAAGGAAATAAGGAAATACTAAAAAAAGTCTTGCTATAAGTGCAAATGGCATTTTGTCATCCACCTTTATTCAGAATGGTTTGCTTCATGCTTCACCATTTTAGGAATATAGGATAGAGGGACATTGCATAAAAGTCTTTGAACTATGATATGCTTGGTGAAAAACTAATATTTAATTGATGCAGATGTTGTTAGGCTTTTAAAACTAATTAATCTTACAACATTTGGAATTTCTTTGGTCATCTTTGCAATGAAAAATCAGTGGAAGACAATTCACAGAAGCCGTTTCTTCATCTGTGCAGTTTGGAAAACAGCAATCACTGCAATCCAAAAGGCATGGAAAATGATCATGAATGGAGTCAGGAATTTTTCTACTATTTTCAAAAGCCTTGTATAGGACTGATTGTGAACATGAGTAAAGTCAAAGAAAAGCTATGAAACAAAATCTGGAAAACTTAGGTGAAGTTCACACACATGAAATTGCACAGTATATCTCACTTTTGATATTATGCCAATACTATTCTTGGAAAGAAATGTTTACAAGGAAAAAGAGAAGGAAAAAAGTCATTCCATATGAACAAAAGGGACATGGAGTGCATAATGTGAAAGAATCAAGTGGCTGATGGGACAAGAGGTTACTACTACTGCAAGCAGAACTATGTCCCCATCAGGCTTTCAGTCTGATTTCTGCATGGTTTGATCTGTTCTACTCAGAGAAGAAAGCAAACCACACCAAAATGAGTTTTTACAGAAAATATATTTATGTTTTCCTTAAAGCATGACAGAGACCCTATATTTGCAATGGGAAGGCAGCGTATCACTGAATCTGAGAAATAAACTATATTTTATCCAGGAAGTAGATTCCTTTTCACATCAAGTTATTAAAACAATGTGAAACACAATAGAAATACTTAAACACCTTAAGATAAATGAATTCTCAGGAGTTTTATTGTAATGGGACCAGAAATAGGGCAAGATGACCCTGAAAATCATAACAGGCTTAAGTGACATAGAACAAATACACAAATTAAGTCCCACATTTTCAGAGATGCGGACATTAAAAAAACCCTCTGGAACTATGTTGCATCTGGAGGCAAAAGGCCTCTGAGAGAGACTGGGGTAATTTGTTGACATTACATTAATTCTTTGAGTAATTGCTCCAAAATCCAGGGACTAAATGACAAAAACAGATATACATCTCTCAGGAAAGGTTGTGAAAAAATTATGATCAGCCAGAATGCCAATTTTGGGCATCTCATCTTATGACTGACAAAACTCCACAGTATGTAAACAAGCCCTCATCTCAAATATCCAGAGGCAGACCTCAAGGGAGGCAAGGAGTGTGTACACCAAAACCTTTACTAAACTACTGGGAATACTGGTGATGCAAGGTGCAACACCCATATGACTTACTCAAATGAAAAAAAAAATTATAAAAAAACCCAAACAAAGAATCCTAAACCAAAACTCTGAGATATCTCAGCAGTAGGCAAGCTAATAGAAACAGTATACTCAGGGGCACAATACAGGAATACAGTATTTCTTGTAGATGAGGCAATTACTAGAAATCAGCAAGGCAGGAACGACTGGATTTAGGAAACAGCTGTATCTGATTTACATGGGACCTTGTCAGGGCCTTATCTTGAAGGTATATTAAAATTCTATGGTTGGCACAGCAATCTACTAATAAAAAGTTCCTTTATTATCATTAAAAAAATAAACTATATAGGTAGCAAAAAGACAGTAACATACTGGAAAATATTTTTAAAACCAAACCCAACTGAACAAAAAACTGAACAAACACAAATCCCAAACAAAAACCAAACAAACCCAAACATCTTAGCACACATTTTCAATCCAGAAGCTAATGCAATGGAAAAATCCGTCTGCAGTACCTACCTTGTCTCTTACCTCAACCTGAGCTCCCCAAACCACACTTCTTTCAGGTTTCCTGGTTGAGCTTTATGGGAAAAAAAGCTCCCATACTAAAAAATACCAGTGGTTGGTATACCATGGAATCCTGTCTTCAACTGCGGGCAGTCGCAGCTTAGTATGAGGTGCAGCAAAGTCTACTCAGTAGGTAACCACAGAAAGAGCTGCCCCAACATGAAAAGCTTCTTCCTGACTTCAGAAAGGAAAGGCTGGTTTATCCTTTAAACACAACCCATTACGGTGATAATGATCCTTTTCAAAACTTTTTCTCTAATTTATTATTGCAACTTTTTATATCCTTGCAAGGCACATAAATAGCTCATGGGTGTTGGATCCTCATCCTTTAAATGTACAGTTGTTGCAAGAAGTGGACTTTGGGGGAGTTTTGTGTGTGTTTTTGGGTTGGGGGTTTTTTGGTTTGGTTTGGTCTGGATTTTTAGTTTCTTTGGTTGCTTGGCTTTTTTTCCTATTTGCAGTTTGATGGCCTTTTTTTTTTTTTCCAAGACATGGTGCCTCCTAAATTGCTGAAATTTTTGCTCAAGTAGGGAGACATCCAGGCTGCTTTCAAAGGACCAAGCTGGGATACTTGGAGCAGTTCACCTACTTCAGCAAAGGTCTCAGCTGTCCTACTCTGAGAAGCCCATACCCAGCTATCTTCCCTGGTTGTTTCTGACTGAGAAACATAGGAGGGAAAATCCACTGTTCCTGATAAGCTGCCAGTTTATCACCACTAAAGTGTTCTAGTTCTTGTTTAAAGCTAACTCAGGTATTTCAACATTTACATTACAGCACAGACATGTCTTTCATAACTTCTGGACATTTTTTCACATGAAAGGCTTAATGCCTTTTTTTCTGCACATAAATAAAAGCTGGAAAATAAGTATAATACTCTAGGGTGAGTTGTGTATTTCTGATGGTAGCTTTTTAGTGGGATAAACACTAATCACTTCATTTTTTTGTTATTTGACTTAATCATTTTCAGATTCAAAAATAACATTTTGTTTCCTATAGTGGGACTACTTGCCTTCTCTGTGCTTCTAAGGGAAGGAAGCATGTTTTTAAAGGTTTTTTATAAGCCTAATGGAGTTTGTTAACATACATATTTTGTTGTATCCTGTCCTGTCCCCTATTATCCACCCTGGCCAAAAGCCTCTTCACAACCTAGCAGTGCCCACAGGTTTACTTTTCCATCTCCTAACATTTGTTTAGCTTTCCCTTGTGGTAATCGTCACAGTTACTAAAAATCTCTGGCCTATTTACAGTGTGCAGTTACCTCCTTAAATCGACATTTCACCGTGTCACTTTTGTCACAAATCACTGACAGCGCTGCACACAGGGTTCAGAGCTGCCGAGGCCGCTGGGCTGTTCCACCAGATGCAGATGGCCTGGGGCAGCAGCACGGCTTTCTCCTGCGTCTGCACGGCGTGTCCCGCACGTCTCTTGATCAGGGTGCGAGCTGCCGGTGTCCCGGTGCCCACGGCGGCCGCACGGGTGTCCACGGGCCGGGCCAGGCCGGGCTGCCCCGTGCCGGCCACAGCCGGATACAGACAAGCCCCTCAGCCCCGGGCCGGAAGACGTGAGGGGAAAAGGGGGAGGAAAGGCCCTGCTAGCCCCGAAGGGAGAGTCGGAGGAGGGACAGCAGGGGCTCCGGCTGCCGGATTGCCCTGGAGAATCCCCTCCGGAGCAGGGGAACCGCGAGAGCAGCAGCGGTCAAGAGGGGCTGGCACGGACTCACCGCAGCAACCCTTGCTCCTGCACCAGAGGCAGACCTCAAGTTCTGCCTTCACCCCTGGCAAATACCTCCCTGTCTTTATCTTGACACTCAAGCTCTTTACCCACCCGCCCCCACCCCAATTTACTCCTTCCCATCCTGTGGAAGAGGAGGAGTGGGAGCTCAGCTGGGTGAACCTCTAGCTGGCCGCCCACCACATTGAGAAATTTGAGAAATGCTGTGTTCTTGCACTGCCTGGAATGATCTTAAATCCATTTTTACACTGAATCACTGATTTGATAGCTGTCTTGTCAGAGGTGTGCCGAATACTATAAAATTAAAGCCAGCATGTTCAGAAAACAGGCAGCTTAGGTAGTATGATGGAGATGGTGACTTTAGACAAGCCATCAGTCTGGTGACCCAAAACTTAATAGTCAGCAGCAACTGACAGGTAAATAGATAAGAAACGGATTTCAAATAGGAAACCTGTGAGTTAACTTCCCACAGGGGCACAGACACATGAAGATTAAACTCAAGTAAACACAAAACAGGGATGTTTCTCACTGAAGCATAAAAGTGTAGTAAGCAAATGAAGAGAATTTGATTTGGTAGGCAACAAATTTTAGCCCTGCCGAGGCAGAATACAAAGTGACACTCCAACTAACAAGTTCATTTTAACTTGTGTCTATGCTGTTTTTAATTTAATTAATTGAAGAACTTCCATCAGCTTGAAAGGGACTAGGATCAAACCCTTGAGAGAGCGATTGTTTTTGAAGCATTGCAAGCACTGAAAATTATTGCAGTATTCAAAAATTTGTTCTGACTGTTCTTTGGTGTCTCCACCACTACCATTCTGTTAATTATTTCTCAATCTTTTCCTGAGTGAAAACAACAAAAATTAAGGATGTATTTTTTTAAATTGATTTTGTTGTTGAATAGAGAATAATAATTCTTATGGATCAAACTTTTAAAGGCTGGTCTAAGCAGGAATTTTCCCAGGGATTTTAAGTTAGCCTTATTTAAAATTACCTCAAAGATGAAGCACAGAATTTTAGTTTATTTTAAAGACATTTCTGAAAAGAAAAAAAAAAAACCAAAAAAAACCAAGAGTTAATTAAATTATGTCTGTGCATTTATGACATCTATATATAGATGCCAGTTAACAGAATTTGCATCTTCCTGAATATATGCCAAGAAAGTAAGTGATTTTGGAAACCCACTTATACACAGATTTGCTAAAGTGCCATGCAAAAAGCTTTTATTAAAAAAAAGATCGAAATTGCTCATATCTTAAAATAACTGTAGCACATGATGTAAAATATACTATAGTCAGTGTGATTTTTTTGAATTTCAGAAGGTAATTAGGCCCCCATTCTTGGAACAAGAGCCCTGTTATTATGATTACCAGTGAACTATAAAATTTTCTCTTCACAGCTTTCTACTTTGTCAGAGATAATCCAGGAAATATTAGTGTTAGAGCCTGATTGCACATAGAACATTTTTTTAGAGGCTGACTTGTCCACCTGTATTAAAAAGACAATTCTTTATACTTATGTGTGCAGGATGATGCTTGAGTCAAGAACATTAAGGTGTGCTTTGATCTGGACACAGATGAGAGCTGGGCAAAACTTACAAACCACAAAATTTCCATAAAATGTTTCATAAAAGTTTCAGCTTGAAACTTTACAAATTCAGGCCAAACTAAGAAAGAAGATTTGTTCAGAAATAAGTTTGTTTTGATTGTTTTAAAATGGAGGAAAGTGATTGAACCCAGTCACTTACAGTGAAATACAGGCAGTTTTTGTTTGCCAAATGACACAAGAACCCACCATCTCCAGCACAGCTATGTGGATATTCTAGTGATTACATGGGTACTTCAACCTCCTTTATTCATCCCTTTGCACATTGTAGAAATATGTAAGTAAGAATAAAAAACAGACTAGACACAATAACTCGTGTGATGCCACTTCCTGGGTAAAGTGTCCCAACCACCGACATTAAATTTCTTTTTTTTCTCACAATTTATTTGAATAATTTACATATGTGGAAAGAAAACAATTTATTTTACTAGCAGCATGTTTTTGTTAGCAATTGCTGAACGTCTTTATTTTCTGCTCAGTGAGACAAATACACCCTTAACCTCCCAAATTAAAGCCTTTAAAACAGTTTATCAATTATTTTGATAATTGATAAAGTAATGTATGACAATGAGATTATTTACCGAATACTATTGATCAGCCCCTCCCTGCCTGAATATGCAATAATAGAAAAAGCAGTTCAAAAACAAACAGCAATAAACTTAATATAGAAACCTAGTTATCTTTGTCCAACCAAAGCTAATCTGAAAAACATGAAAGGTTTCATTAATGGCCTTGCCTCTTGCTTTATACTTTGCGTTGATTTAGCCCTTGAAAGTCATTCAGTTTGGATATCTCACATAAAGCTCTGATGGTAAGACAAGGCAAAGTTTGCAGGGGGATTTCTGAGCAGATATCTTCTTGTGGAAGTAATATGGAGCAAACAAATAAAGAAAGGGGGACCAGCCTGAAATCTCTTAATACAAGAGATTTGGATTTTCCTAAAATCACACATAAAAATTGCATTTATCTGCTAGGTCAGAGTTGAGCTGTTGAAAAGTGAAAGCTGAAAACATTGTAAGCAAGGGCAGTTGTACTTACAAAAACCACTCCAGAGAGCAATGGTCTTTGTGTGCTATGCTGGAAGAAATGAAATAGGTTTTGATTTTTTAAAATGTTTATATTGGAGCCTGTAGCATTAGAGTCAAGGCAGATGTGCAACCCAGCCTTTGGCTAAGATTTTATTCACTGCACATATACTGAACAGAAATAAATGTGCAGCTGCCAGTTCTATGATTTCTTAGTGAATTTGTTTTACCTCTGTTCAGCACAGTATGTACATTTATTTGGTACGGTTTGTTAATTATTTATGTTTGTCAAGACCATCTAGGCAAACTCAGATATTGTTTCCATAGCTGCAATCTGTACATTACTAAAACTCTCCCCTGACCCAGGCACAAATGCTTATTTTCAATATCTTTGGGCTTTCAAGTGGCAGGTTTTCATTAGTTCTTCCAAATTCAGAAAACCTGACTTTTAACATGTATTCATTAACTTTTGCAGGCCACATATTTGCAGTTTACACAAAATATTGCTGCTTCATTTGAGGTAAAGAAGCAGTGAAAAAACCCATATGAATGGAAGTTTTGTCCCAATCTAAGCAAGCTTTGCACATAACAAAGACTTCCAAAAGTGAACTGTTACATATCAGAACCTGGAAAAAAGCATAACCAAGCCCAGAGAAACCCAAATGTTTGACTCAGGAATTATGGACTGCAAGGCAATGCATGGGGTATCATAGTCTTTACTAGTTAAAAGCAAAAAATTTTTCTGTGGTATACCCAGAAGCATCCTTGCACACAAACAAGTTCAGAAAGGTCATGTCTTCAAAGGTTTCAAGGTGAGAACCACAGGGAAGCAGATCTTTATTTGGAAACAGGGTAGCATTTGTTACACCTAAACTGTTTCAATGCACCTTGGGATGCAATCCAAAGCTACTAAACTATGACCACAAACCGCAGCACATCCAGGAGATTGTGTCATAGCAAGAGTCTATTTTTGAATTAAGTACATGAGGTATTGAAAGGAACATAAATGTCCTTTGTATTTTCCAACTATATCTTTCAATGACTTACCAGTTCTATCTAGAGCATTCACACAAGAATGTAGCAATACAAAGTATATCATACAATCAAGATTTATTTAATATAATGCCAGAAACGAACTCCAAACAATCATGCATTCTTTCAGCTAATCTTTTCATTCATATTACTCTTACATAAATCTCTGAATACTGTGTCTTTAAAAAAAAATGTTTTAAGCTCCCAATTTACAAACTTTTACAATTTTTGTTATTAAAAAAAAAAAGTTGAATACAGGAAAAGAAACTGCCTCCAGAGAAGACCTCTGCTAATGCAAGCTGATTGTTTAATCCCAGTCAGAAAGCAATTCAAACTCTAATGAGTTGGGTTTGGCCTGAGACTTGCTCCTAAAATTAAAAGACAATTCCAGAACACTATTAGCAGAATATTCTTACCATCAGAGGAACCTTTTCCAGCCTAAATTTAGTCAGTTTTTTTTTTTTTCTTCTGGGCCAACATTGTCCTTGAGCTTAAGCACCCCTTTTCTGACCCTAGAATTCATCTCTGCCATGCTTTTATAAAGGTCCATTACACATTTTCCTCCAGGCTTCAGTTTATGAGATTAAACAACAAGCTCTCTAATTTCTTTCCTAAGGTTTCGTTTTGATCCCCACATCCATCCTAGTCATAACAATGGAGATTTTGATTGAAACAATTCAATATTATTGTAATTAAGACCAAGCTATAAATGAACAGAAGCTTAAGTGTAGGCTCTGAAACTCTATTTGGACAGCCAAGAGGTCGCAAACTGAAAAACACATAAATAGATCCCAAATTGAATCAAGTTTGCTTGGGTGGGTTATGATGAATCTTAAAAGGAAACAGTATTGTTGCACCCATATTTTACAAAATCTTTACTGCAAAAACAAAATGAATAACAATATCTTGGGTTTTATTATTGAATTTCCTTTAATATTGAACATATCTTTATTTTTTGTAGAGGTTACTGTAATTTATAGGCTTTCTACAAACTTGAAAAAGGACAGGAAATGAGGAGTGGGATTTCTATAGTTTATGACCGCTCCACTGTAATGCTTCCAGCATCTCAATTAGGTCATTGTACCAAGGAAAGGGTGAAAAAAATAAAATTGAAAGGCAATGAGGGGTAATCTTGCACTGAAGTCTGTTGCTTTGGCTTTGCACTAAAACTCTTCTCAGAAAACACCATACCTGAACTCCATCTATTTTCATCTGACATTCTTCCCCACATCAAGCTTCACAGAAACCCCTTGCTAGACTCAGGCATAAAGAGCAGTAGGAGTGCAGCCCAGTGAATACCTGAGGTATGGAGTAGCAAAGCTCAAGAGAAAACATGGGGAAAACAGACTGTTATGAGGGGTCCTTTCTTAGAATTAGTTATATTTGTGTTTTCTCTAAATAACAGATAGATATTGTAGTAGAGCAATATTTCCAAACTTAAACTTTGTTTGCTTATGCAGGAAGAGGATGCGTGACAGCTCTGTGCTGCCTGGCAGGGTGTAAACCTGACATGGTGTGAAAGGACCATGTGATATTGTACAGAAGACAATAGTACTCTGCTCAAGACAGTGGAAACAATGTGACTGAGAACATTTCAATAGAGATATTACTTGCTCTCTAGCTTTCCCCTTTGGTTTACCCAGCAAGCAGCCCTCCAGGAGTCCTTTCTGAGTCACCATATTCTTCTCACTGCAGCTCATGGGTGGGTCGAGTTCAAGGAGAAACCTAACACAGAGCCATGTCAGCTGTGCTGCTCCACAGTGTTGACAGACTTTCTGTGGCTTCTTTGATACTTCCATTGATTATTCTTTGAAAATTTACATTTTTAAGAAGCAGCATGGAAAAAAATCAAAGAGGAAAGAAAGGTGAAAGGGGGGAAAGAAGAAGACAAGGAAACTTTTAACAACAGTAAGATTGTTGTCAGCCAGGAGTTAAACTAAAACCAAACAGAACTAGAGCAGTTTTTGAGTACTTTAATATGTGCTTTGCTAAAGAAGCAAAAAAAAAAATTAAAAAAAAGAAATTTTATCATTAGACAAGTGTTATTCTGTTTGTGGTAAATTTATTTTTGTGGATTGTTTTAATTTCAGAGAAGTTTAATCTTTTCTCTAAAAAAACTAATTTGTTTTCATTTTGAAGTGACAACTTTGTTTAGAAAATTGCCAAAGTTCAAATAAAAAAAAAAAATTTAAAGGCTTGACCAGATAAAAAGTTTTGCTTCTTCCTTGTTTCTATGTTGCTCCTCCCACAATTTAGAAAAAAAAAAAAATCTACCCAAATTAGTTTGAAACAAAACATTTCCCCAGTTTGGCAAAAAAACTGAAAACAAAACAGAACTGCATCAAATAAATCAAGTATGAGGTAAAAATAATAATCGGTCTTTCTTTCTTTCTTTCTTTCTTTCTTTCTTTCTTTCTTTCTTTCTTTCTTTTGTTCTTTCTTTCTTTCTCTTTCAGAGCAAAAAATCAAGAGAGCAGGAAAAACTGTCTGCATAGTCATTTGCATTTTTCTTACATCTCTAACCTTTTTTTCCATGGTAGTTGCACTGCAAGAAGTGCACCATGTCATGCTGGATTCCAGCTGCCTAAAAGTTAAAGTGTTGCTTGTGTTTTATCACCATATATTATCCCATCAAGTAACACATAATTGATCAAGTACTGAAAAAAAATCTTAATTGCACCTTTGCCCTTGTCCCACTTATATTGTTTGTGTCATTCAGTGATCATTAACTTCTCAAAGTGTGGACAAACTTTTGCTTTGCAACCCAGAGAATAAAAAGGAATGGGAAACAAATTAAACAGTCAACATATTTTATAACATTATAATTTCTTACTACTTTTCTACTTAATGCCTAATTTTGTTCATGTGCACACCTACGTGCTTGAGTTGTGAAATTCTTGACTGTACTTATATTGACTGTACTTCTTCATCATCTTTATAAGGTACACCTGCCAACTGCCAGTTAATAATTTCTTAACATCATGTCCACCTACTTAATTTATAAAATACAGAGTTATTTAGTACTTGCATAAAGCATGTGTAGGAGACTTTAGCTTAAAAGTCTGACACACATGAAAACATCCTTGATTCTCACTATTTTTCTAAGCTTGAAACTGAATTCAGATCTGAATTTGGCTGTTACTTGCTGTGAGAACTGGAGTTCCACCCCACACAGTGTGACACTTTATGGTAGAAATTCTTTTGAATACCTGATATCAAATGTTTGTCTTCTTAAAACTAAAGCTACACACTATAAAGAGATAGCAAAAATATCTATGACTGCATGAACTTCTGGGGATTTATTTATGTGTACACATGTATGTATAGAATATAACCCTATATGAGACATTATGATTATAATACACCTTGTCTTGGTCTAAAGGATATATTGACCTCTCTCTATATTCTACAAAGATCTCTGCTCATGCCTTGGCAATAATAATTGGCAAGTCAACTATGGAGATCCCTTGGGTTACTGAGTTGAAAAGAGTATGCAATATCTTTTCTGATGATCCTTATGTTCTCTGGAGATATATTTAATGAATGATTTTTAACACCATGGTGAAGAAAACAGGACAAACTTCATGGCTTTTGGCCAATTGTGTTTGATGGTTCCTGTAGGTGTACCTGCTGCCTGCTGTTTTGTGAAAAGCAGGAAATGCTCAGGAAATGCTACAGGAGCAGGAAGTCCCACCCCCACTCCCTTCACACAAGGAAACATACATAAAACCCTGATTTGGGCTAGATAGTATATAATAATCCCATATCTTATCAGCAGTGATCTCGCTACACAGCAAGAGCTCATCTGAGTGAATTATCTCTTAAAATGCAGCCAAAACTGCACATATTCTTACTAAGTGTTCCTGAACAAGGGAAAAATATTTAAAATGTAAAATTACTGTGTTTTGTTCCACATTAAGAAAAAATACGTGTGAGATTCCCCTCCTTCCTGAATGATTTTTTAAATAGCTTTCCTTGTCACAGCTGAGCTGGAAAGGCAAACTTTTATTATTTTCTGAGCATTTACTCAGCCTCACATCTAACTGAAAAATTAAGGATTTGAATGCAGCTGGATTGAGAGTTGGACTGCTGAAACATTTAACTGAAGTACTGCCCTTTTCTGGAATCCAACACATCCCTGTAAGACCATAAACAAGATGAAATCCTTACTCCATTTAAACAGAGAGAGCATTGCCATTGAATTCTCACTGATTTCAAAGGGACCTGAATACCATCCCAAAAGTCTTCAATATATGTACAAATATCTACTGCTTTGCTCTATGTTCTCTTGACCAGTTCCCTTAGCACCCCAGTAAGGAACACAGCAGAGAAAACCAAACTGCAGAAGGTAAAACTCTTACATTATTTAACCCTTCAAATGGCAAAAAAGCCTACTAAAGAAAAGATTCACTGGAGTAGATAGGAGATATGAAAGATCAAAAATAATTATTGGGGGTTTTTTACATTGTATTAATACTTAGACATATCAATCTTCATTAGAATCTCTGTGCAAGTTCTGCATATTCACAGTGCAAGAAAATATTGTCTCATAAGAGGCTAGTAAAAGCAAAACACTTTTAAAAAAAGGTCAAAAGAAAATAGAAGAAAGGTGGAACTAAGCAAGGTTATCTGCATTGTAAAAATGGAAATCCCAGATTCCAAGTGATGCCATGATTTGCCTGAGGTTACCCAATTTAAGAGTGCCAGAAGTAAAAACAAAATCAAATTTTAATGGGTAATGCATTCAAATCCTAGTAGCTAAACCTAAAAGTATTTTCTCAATATTTCCCTTAAAACAGTTTACACAAATAAATATATATTTTAAATCATGTTAGCACTGAATGTGAACATGAGAGTAAAAAAATACATTGATTACAGTAGTTTCAGGATTTTGTTTAATTATTTTTTAAGGTCTATACTGCCTGGAATCCTTGGTATGAGACAACAAAGATTTGCTTTGCCTCCACCATTCCTGTAGCTAGTAAATTACCATTATGTGTTAATAATTCTTCTTATTTGTGATGATATGCAAGAATGAGAAACTGGGTATTGAGGCATTACCAGTGCTTAATGGAGAATTCCTAATGAATGTTCAGCATAACAATTAATTGAAAACTAGTTTCTTCCAAGTCTGTCTAAATTCTTTGTACTTGAAGGGAATGGAGTATATTGCCATCACCAATGACAAGAGATAGGCAGACTGAACTGAGCAGTGTACAGGGAGCACTGCACAGCTGGGAAATTCCATATCTATGCAGTAACATATCTGAAAGAGCCTTATGGAAAACTGCTTGTCTTACTTCAAATTTGTCTGCCATGCTGGGCTAACAGGCAGCCCATTTATACTCACAAACATTGATACTCACAAAGTATATCTGTGATGGCACATATACCAATATTCATAACAGTGCACCAAAGACTTTTAAGCTTAATGGATACATTTCTTTTTCAGCTTTCCATTTTTCCTTTTTAACTGCTATTTCTAACTGATTTGCTGCCACTACCATCAGAATTCAACCACTGTTCTTTCTTCACAGTCAAATTTCAAAATCAGTATCTTAGGATAATTTCTTTTTCTTCTTCTGTTAGCTTTTCACAGAATAGCAATATGTTTGCAACACCAGCATAAAAAGTTAATTTAAGTTTGTTATCGGAATTGTTTTTCAACAGCAGCACCTCTTAGATACCGTATGACCTTAAAACCACAACTGATGTTTAAATTCAAATGCTGTTTCTTTATTTCTCTAGAGAAACTGTTTCAAAATGTAGCCTCTTCTCAGAAGCCATAGCAAAAAAATTGTTACTCTTAAATAGACAATCATAGGAAGTAAGTACAAGAACAAACTAGAAAGCATAAGCATGTGGATATATGTACAAAGAAATAAAACACAATAAAGAGAACAGATCTACTGGGTTTTAATTAATGGTAACTTTTAAAACCTTAAAATTACTCTTCAAATCCATGAATAACAATCCTTTGAGTAAAAGTCCTTTGAGTATTTTTTTCTCTGATCAATATTCAATATCTGAGAAATCACTATCTGTGGGGGATGGATTCATGACTTAGGGTAAATGTTATGCATTTAGAAACCAATTAGCTTCCTATTGAGGTATGTTCCAAGGTATGCCCTCAGCAACAAACAGGAAAGATTTTTGGAGAAAACAATATTAGACCTCACAACATCTCTCTGAAGTGAACGTTCCTGCATCTGATTTTCAGTCAGAAATTAGATGGGTTCTTCAAGGTAACACCGAAAGCCTACTGGTATTCAGAGCATAGTTCGTATATACTCTGTTTACAAAGATGTCCTTTCACTGACTGAAATGTTTCTGTAGTGTACCAGATCTCTTAAAATAGAGTTTAACATTCACATGTGATTTAGTACAAGGATTCTCTTGCTGTCGTAGTACTCAGTTCAGAGAAATGTATGCATAGCTTTATTGCCTGTGATATACCATGCAAATCATTTACTCTATTTTTTCTTTATCTTGCTTACATTCAGAGCTCACTAAAATGAGAAAGAATGTGGGATTAGCCTGAATATGGATCACTGAAAATTTCAAGTTAAAAACCAAGCACAGGAATTGATGCAACTTGAGAGGCAGAGTACTTCCTGGAAGAGGTAGAAATGAACAAAAAAAATGTGAACTTCTCAAGTGCCATTTACTCCAACACCTTTTTAACACTATCTGGAGTAACTTTTAGGTTCAGAGACTGCTTTATGTAAATAGTTCTGTGTGTACAATGTGTATGAGCACACAAAAAAAGACGCAACCCAGTCTGTGGTATAGCTAAGTTTCTATCCAATTATAGAAGATTCAGCTACTGGCAATACTTTAGCCTATCTAATAACTTATATTGCATAAACATTATAACTTGAAGCCAATTTAATCTCCCACTACAATTAGAAACACACTTCCACTTGTCATCAATTTTTTCTGTTTGTCTACATCAGATACACATTGGTTATCTAGTATACCTATTATGAAAACAACAATGAAAACTTACATTACAAAGGAACAGCAATGACTTTTGATTAAATACCAAATTAATTTTGGTTCACCACATAAAAAAATTCTCATACTTCCCTCAAAAAAGGAACAGTAGGTGAATGCAAAAAAAAAAAAAATCATAACTATTTAAGAGAACTGTGGAGAAAATTAGCATATCCTACTAATGCTATGCTTTGGAGCCCTGCACCATCCTACTGATGTTACTGTTATGCTCTGAAGCCTTACACCAAAGTGGCTGGAAAATTCTGTCGTACATGAAGTTAGAATCATAGAATTGTTTACATTGAAAAAGACCTTTAAGGTCATTGAGTCCAACTGTTAATCCATCACTGCCAAGTCCACCACTAGATCAAGTCCCTAAGTGACACATCTACATATCTTCTAGATACCTCCAGAAACAGTGACTCAATCACTTCCTCAAGCAACCTATTCCAGTGTTTGACAATATTTTCAATGAAGAATATATTGGTAGTAGCCAATCTAAACCTCAACTGCTACAACCTGAGGACATTTCCTCTTGTCCTATTACTTGTTACATGGATGAAGTGACCAACCCCACCTGGCTACACCCTCCTTTCAGGTAGTTGTAGAGAACAGTAAGGTCTCCCTTTTCTCCAGACTAAACAATCCCAACTCCCTCAGATGCTTCTTCAAGTATAGGATACAAAACTGAACACAAGATTCAAGGCACAGCCTTATCAGTATCAAGTACAGAGGAACTATCAGTGTCCCAGTCCTCCTGGCTTCGCTGTTACTGATACAGGCTAGGATGCCATCAACCTTCTTCAGAACACTGCTGGCTCATGTTCAGCTGCTCTTGACCAGCCCCCCACACCTTTTCTGCCTGACAGCTTTCCAGCCACTCTGTCCCATGCCTGTAGCTCTTCATGGGGTTGTGATCCAAGTGTAACACTTGGAAGTTGGTCATGTTGAATCTCATCCAATTGCTCTCAGCCCATCAATCTAGCCTGTCCAGTTGCCTCTGCAGAGCCCTCTGACCCTCCAGCAGATCAACACTCCTACCCAGTTTGTCATCTGCAAAGCAACTCAGGATGTACTTAGTCGTGTGTGTTTCGTGACTGCAATAAATCATAAAGCATTCTATCCCATAGTATTGATTGCTGCTAAGAATGCTATAAAATGTTTTTTAAAGATAAAAGTCATGATCCTAACCTTAGTGGTCCGCCACATTGAGGCTTGTACTAAACTTTGTATCTAGGAAAACCACATTCTCTGGAGAAAGGAAATGACACTCAAGATTGAACATTTGAAATGTTTGGAGTGCTCTTTTTAAGAGTTCATAGTCCAGCTCAAGTTTTCTAACCCAGACTAAACTCAGAATCCCAAAATATAAGCACAGAGAATCACAGACTGTACAAACTCCTCTTTGAGTAGGCCAAACAAGCCAGCGTAGATGCTACTCTCTGGATTAGCTAATGTATTCTGACTCTGAGCTTATAAACCGCCTAAACCAAGAACACTACATGATTTTTGGACTGACTCAGTTTTTGTTTTGCCTCTTCTTGAAGACATTACTCTCTCCCTACTCCAGTTGTACACAAGTACCCTTTCTTTCAAAAAAAAACCTGAAGACAATTAGGTAGTCTGTATACCAGAGGATGTCACTGTGGTTTAAACACTCCCTTCTTTCTCTTCTCCTCTGAACTGAGGAGAAAAAAGGATGAAGTAAATTCCTAGAGTCAGATACTGACACACATGATATAGGAAAGACACCTTCTGTTCGACTTTCCTTCTCCCACAAAGATGTACATAAAGAAGAGAACAATAAAGGCTCTGCAAGAAGAAATTGATTTGGACAAGCTTTTCTATAACTTTTAACCGAAGCCTGTAACTCTTTATGAACCCAGGGTCAGGCAATTTGTTTTTCCTTTTTTTTTTTTTTTTTTTACTTTTTAAAATTGATGTGAATTCATATAGTTTACAGAGTAAAAAGTCACAGTCTTTGTGGTCTTACCCTTGCCAGGAAAAGGAAAAATAGAGAAGATTTATTAGGTGGGGGCAAAGATCTGACTAGGCCAGTGTCCTTCCGCTGTCACTGCCCTTAAGTTGAGGTAGAGATGGGATTATTTTGCTCTGCTCTGTGAATCACTATATTTCTGTCCACACTGAATTAATCTGCTGTTTTATTGACCAGTCATTCAGTCTTGTTGGATCCTTCTGAAATTCTTCTGTCAGTCTTGCCCTGCATACCCCAATTAACTGTCAGCAGCCTGTCATCTCCCAGCTCACCCCTTTTTCAGGTCAGGTAATTTTTCCCTGATGATTCATCCACACAAGGCAAATTTCATTAAAAACCACAAGAAGTGCAAACTACCCAATTCACCCTCCACTATTGACCTCTCTTTTTGCAAACCTAACCTTTCAGCCGGATGCTGATTAGCATGAAGCAGGGCTGAGGCAATAGCAACAGAGTTTTGAAAGGTGCAAAATAAAACATTCAAACCATTATCCAGCAGTCTGGCAATTAAATTATATTGTAAGGTACTCAATGAGCCATACTTTCCTATTTATAAGCAGCAAGTCAAATAAATAGTTTTAAATAACGAGAAATACACTGGAAGAGGAGCAAAACATTTTGAAAATGGATTAGGGAAACCTAAACAATCCCATAGGCAATACTGCCTTTTTCCCAGAATATGCCAGCAATAGCCTCTGTGCTGAAACTCCTGAAATAGCTCCCTGTCCAGTTGCAGCACTCATATTTCATATCCAAAACTGCAATGAATGGGCAGATCAGTCTGATGTCCTTAACAGCAAGTTGTCTCTTTCTGGCTGCTATGCCCTCTCACAACTTTACAGAGAGAGTGCTTTGCTCCAGAACTCTTGAGAGGTATACGCCTTAGACCAGCTCCCCTGAGGGTCAAGTTCTCCACCAATATGGGTTTATACTGTGTTTCCCAAGAGTCTGGTAAGTGCACTTTCCATCAGCACCCACTAGCCAGGCAGTGCTTCCCTATTCTTAGGCTCATGTTAAGTAGTCATAGAAAGGTTTTCTGTTATAGACCAGACACTCATAGCTAACAACAAATTCTTAAGTAAGCTTTCCTTTCATTTCTTTGTTTGAGGAAACAATTACCTCAAAGTATCCAAGTAATTTTGGATAATTATAATGAAATACATGGCATTTCTCTTTATTAGAAACTATAGAAAATCATTGTTTTTATAAATATTAGAATGCAGTAATGCAATTGTTCCGTTCACCATTTTTTGATGATAGAAAGCTGTTGCTTTCTCTTCAGTCTGTAGACATGTCACATGCAGACACGTTCTGCTGTCCATAAGGACCTAGCAACAAAAAAAGCAAAATGAATAAACAAGAGATACTCCCAAAATACCCCATCATGGAGACAGGCCCATTAATACGCTGTTATGGAAGCAGCAATAGTTATGACTGTAGCAATAAACACAACCTCATATGATTTTCATGCTTGTATCCTTTTTAGTCCACAGGTATAGACACTTGTCCTGGTACACAACTTTGTTATTGGTCTAGGACAGAAGTATGGGCTTTCTCCAACTATATTAGCCTACTGCAGCATCCACTAACCTGGGTAACAATGTGGAGGACTTAAACAAAAAAACCCACCAACAACAAAAATCCCAACCAAATAAATTACCAAAACAAAAATAGAACACACAAACCCATGAAAATTCAGTAATCACCAAGAGGAGAAGACCAGAAGGCCAGTGGCAGGTGACTAGACAAATTCAAATTCCATTTATAAGCTGACTGTGCAGTTCTAATACATGGCTGTGAAAATTACAGCTGCTTCTACTATCCTAAGCCATTTCTTATTTCCCTGACCAGCAGATAAGTTTGTGGGGAAGCTTTATGTGAATTCACAGTTGTTGGATATTCTCAGAAGTGGTCAATGACCTCAATGAGCATCCAGCTCCAACTGTGAATCAGAGTGATACAGCTTTAAACATGGCACAACATGAATGTCCTCAGGCAGGCCCTTTCTCTGTTAAGATACAAATGATTCCCTCCAGCTAGGCTGTCCCAAACGCCCAGTGGGGATTTTATCCTATTTAGGAGAACAGCTGTAACATAAGAAAGGAGGGAAATATTTATCCTTTCTAATTAAGAAAGATAACTATTTCCATTATGTTTGTGGACCTCCCACTTAGCATAGTGCTGAGTTCATTTCTAATACTCTTGGTTTGATAATAGCCAAAAACCAGCAGCCATGAGTACTGCAAGATCAAAACATAAAAGCAAACTATCTTCTTTTGCAACATTAGCCTTTGAATATGTGAGAGGGTACAAATCATAGCAACTAATGACTCAGTATTTAAAATTAAGGAAAAGAGATGGAATTCTTGCACAATTTGTTGGCAAACAGTGAAGGCTGTAAGTGAATACCATTTGCTACTGTTTACCGCAACAGGTGGAGTTAGTGTGTTTTCTGGATTTTTACTTTTTGCAGCTTACTACTCTATAATGCAGCTGTATTAAAGTAGAATTTTGCAGTTTAATTCTTTGGAGATTTTTGGAGATTTTTGCAGCTTGTTGAATGGTTTCAATTAAAGGACATACTATGAGATTTCAAAATTACACAGGCAAATGTCAATTGGAAAATTCTTCTTTTTTCCCCTCTGAAATTTAGAATTTAATACCACTTCAGGGTCTGGAAAACCACGTTTTTGGTTTTCCATTTAAAAAAATATAGCCAAAAGGCAATGAATGTAATCAGAACTGTGGAGGGTAGAGAAAAAGAGCATTGTATTTGCCAGGATCACTAGAAGTCTGTTTTAAAGCTAAGTTGCAACAGGAAGGGAGCTTTGATTTCAAACAGTGCTTTAAAGTGAAGGATCCCTTCCAAATGCTATTACCAAGCAGATCCTATTGTGATGGTAATGACATGTTGCGTGGGAAGTAGTGGTTTTACTTGGATGCAAAGGAAAAGTGCATTGCCATGATTGATGTACCATATGAGGGTCAAACCACATAATCACTAACTCTTACACTGCCCAATGTAGAGGGATTGATTATTTAAGAATCTAATATTTCTGAAGTTTATTATTTTTACTATGATCCTTTCATTGTAGTGATGAAAATATTTCATGAATTAAATGCATTGTTTCTTTAGATGACATCATTAATATTTCATTTACTTTTTACTGACGTGCAACAACTTCTACTAAATCTGTTTGCAGCTATCATATCACAGTTGTGGGTGGTCTTGTTCAGGCAAAGCACAACTCATTGGATAATTCAGAATTTCTCAAAATGTTATGCAAAGAGAAAGTGAAAAGCAACTAATGATGAAACTCATATTTATCAGCCCTTACTACTCACATTTCAGTTCCAATGTTGAGGATTAACCACTGGTTTAAGTTCACATATAAAAAGGATAGCATCTTGGAAAAGCACTTGGCAGGAGTAGCATGAAAGAACTCTAGAAAACCTTTTTATCTGGCTTCATTTTTCACCTATTATTAAATAACAATTATAAATGTATTCATTCTCCTAATGCATATCTTAGAGCTACCTTCTACACTAATGAGTTCAGGAGAACTACTGATGATTTCAATGAATGCAGGATAAAATCCTTCTCTCTGTTTCAGCCTGCTTGTACTTGATAAAACATCCAGTTCCATATACGAAGTCAACAGAAGTCTCGGGCACAACTAGGTGCCCCCCAGGAGGCCTGCCCTGTATCACATATACTTAACCCTTATTCCTCAGCTGAGGGAACCTCCAAGACTAACAGCCTCTACTACTTAACTCTGTATCAGTTTTCAGCCTCAAGCAAAGAGCATCAAAAAGTTTTTCACCAAAATGCACAAAAAACACCAGGAAAATACAAACACTTTTTAAAAGACAGAGAACCTTCCTCTCCTTTTCATTTGTTAAGTAGGTGTTAGAAATTTGCATTAATATATTTATAACTATGAATTTAGTAAGGCAAACACACCTGATGTTTGATCATTCAATTGTTCATGAATTTGACTAGCCATTGTGTAATTTGACCAGCCACTAATTCAAAAATTAATGGCTTAGATGTGTTCCCACTGCTTTGTTTCACTTCTCCCATGCCATTTCCTATTTAAAATGAAATGTGCTGTTATAAACAATGGCAAGTTTATTGCAGTTTGCAATAAATGTTACTTCTTTCTAATGTTACTTCTTTCTAATGTAATTCCGTTTGCATGTGGTACAAAATTTTTCCTGCAGTTAGATCATACAGTGCATAAAGCCCATTAAAGTTTTACAACTATTACTGTTTTTACAAAATCAATATATTATGTATCTATGCCACTGTCCAGAGGACATTCTCTTTACCCCAGATTAACCCATGTGGATCCTTAAAAGAGAACAAAGAAGATTTTGAGTCCTGTATAGAAAACTAACCACCCTTTACATTTCACTTCATAAGATTCAAATGGCAACAACTTCTGTAGTTTGCCAACATCACTGATTGAATGAACCCAGACCAAATTCATGCCAGATTCTTTACTACAGAAGCACAAAATCACATGTTGTTCCTCCTCAAAGAATAGTACCACATAAGGGTATTTTTTCAGTGGGAATAATGGTTTGTTGGTGTCCAACACTTGGTTCTCTGCCATTGTGGAATTGAATTAAATCAGTCCTAGGTCACACATAATTGAGTTAGACAGTGTCCGCTCTCGTAGGTTGTTAAAGGACAGTAGGCCAAAGAAGAAAACTTTGGTTCTACTTGCTTGAAACAGTCTTCATTGAAGAGAAGCCTAGATTTGACCAAAGCAGGACAAGATGTCTTGGAGTAGGTCTTAATTCAGCACTTCCAGCCTCTCATTTACTAACCATTAACAACAGAGGACTCTGTTACAATCCCTACTCTGTGGAGCAGGAACTTGCTTTTTGAGTACCTATCCTATGAAATAATTTAAAATTTGTTTTGACTGTATGGTAGGAATCACTTAGAACACAACTAATGTACACTGTCAAGTTGAAACAAAATTTTCACCCATAATTTCAAAGCACTGGAATAAAATTAACTTATTTTCTCTAAAAATCAATTATCTGGGTAACCTAATTTAATTAAATGAGAACATTCTTTCCATATCAGAGAGAATTTGTGTGTTAAAAGAAAAAAAAAACAAACAGATTTAACAGTGATTGATTTTAATAATCATAACCCTATGCTGTTGTTAATACTGTAACCATTTCCTATAAAAAGAGACATTATATTCCAGCTCTGCTATGAAAATTTTTCTGCTATGAAAATTGAAGGAACAGATGCTAGATTCAGGTAAGCCCACTACTGTTTAGATGACAATAGGAATATTATTCAAATCAATTTAATCATTTAAGTCTAATAAAGAATTCAGAATTTCCCTGAATTTTCTAGAGTTATACTCTTTAGAATCTTTGAGCTAATCATCACTTTTAGATCTAAAATCTGAATCTTGTCATTGAGAGTCATTAATAGAAATTGAATGAGTCAGGATAGCAGGAGTCCTAGTACCTTTGTTTAGTGTATTTTCTAATACAAACTAGGTATCTTTATATATGAGTAAGTACTTATGAAAATATTCTTCTCAGTTTTCAGCTATTTCTGTCCCACTGTTCAAGTGCCAGGAAAACAGACCACATAAGTAGACTTTTATTAGTTCTGGTTCAGAAAATAGTCAGAAAAAATGAAAATAAAAACATCATGATTCTGATTAGTGAGCAAAGTCCAGGCAGACTTTTGACAAATTAATAAGTTATGGCAGGGTGGTTCCAAAGAGAAAGAGGTGGTTCTTAAAAATTACTGTGAGTAGTCAAGCCAATCAAAAAAAGGGAAGGAAGAGAAAAGAAAGAAGAAAAAGAAAAAAAGAAAAAAAGAAAAAAAATGCCCACCAAATTCTGCAGATAGAAGATAACAGTTGTCTTTTATTTGACATTTGGAATGCCAATATCTTACTTATACCACCATTCTACTGCTCATTTCCTTTTCCCCCTTTCTTATCCTTTCCTTCATCCAGCACACACACGTCAGCCCACACAGCTGGTTAGTTCATAGAAGCATGGATCTGTGAAAACCAGTGTCCTTGTGTGACCCCATGTCCTTGTGCGACCTGAGCAGCATCGGAAGACAGCAAGGCTGACAACCTCATGGTGATTCAGGCCCTTCTTTTCAAGGCAGAAAGGTAGAAGTCCTAGATTCTGACCTGAGACCCACTTGCATATACCCTGGCTAAGAGATCATGTAGTGCATCAACAAGAGAATACTCTTTGATCTCTTCACATAAGGCCCCGAGTGGAAGACAGGTCCAAACAAATATTGATATTGAAGGACCACCCCTTTCAAGCTCAAGAGTGGTCTATCTCAACAAGCAGTAAACCTGGTAGAAATGCCAGAACACCTGCATGGATAAACAAGAAGTTCTTGGCAAAGATTAGGTGTGAATAGGAAGTATACAAAAGAGAAAAGTAGAGATGAGCAGCCTGGGAGGACATAGGACAGTATCCAATCATGCAGAGATGATGCTGAATGGGAAAGACACAAGACAGAAAAATTTGAGGTACTGAATGCCACATTTGCCTCAGTCTTTATCAAAGGCTTTGCAGTCAGGGATCCCAGGCCCCACAGACGAGGGGGAAAGTCTGGAGCAAAGAAGATGTGCTATTGCTGGATGAAGACCAGGTTGGAGAACACTTAAGCAAATTAAGGATATATGTAAATCCCTGGGCCCCAGTATGATGCACCCACAAGCACTAAGGGAGCTGGGGGATGCGATGACATCTTTTGTCATGAGATATAAGAATGGTCCCGATTATCTTTGAACAATATGGCAGCTGGGAGAAGTGCCTGGTGACTGGTGGAAAGAAAATGTCAGTCCTGTTTTTAAGAAGGACTAGAAGGGAGACCCAGAGAACTACAGACTTTTCAGCATCACCTCAATTCTTGGTAAGGTCATGAAACAATTAATTCTGGAAATGCTTTTCAGGGACATGGAGAAGAAGAAGGCAATTTGATTTACAAAGGGGAAATCATACTTGACCAACCTGATAACCTTCTCCAATAAAATGAAAAGGTTGGCAGTTGAGGGGAGAGGAGTAGATATTGCCAACCTGTCAGGAGAGCATTTTGACATTGTGTCCCATAGGATCTTCATATGAAAATTGATGAAGAAGAGGCTGGATGAGCAGACAGTAAATTTGGCTGAGAACTCGCTGAACATTCAGGCCCAAAGGGTGGTGATCAGTAGTATGAAGTATAGCTGGAGGTCAGCAGCAAGCAGTGTACCTCAGAAGACAGAGTGAGGCTTTTTTCAGTGGTGCTCTGTGATGGGAGAAAAGGCAACAAGCACAAACTGAAACCTGGGAGACTATCTGGAGATCAGGAACCACTTTTTCACTGTAAGGGGGGGTGACTGAGCACTGGTCCAGGCTCCCCAGGGAAGTGATTGAGTCTCCATCTGTAGAAACATGCAAAACTTGGCTGGACAGTTCTGGGGAGTATGACTGCTGACTCACATCATTTTGTGACTGAACATACACATCAAGAGGAGGTCTGCTGTAGGTAAGGAGCTTCTGGGAATCCTTTTGCCCCAGAGGGTCACTTCCAGAAGGTTTTTACAGCTAAGTAGCTGCTTGAAATAGAAATGTTAGTTTTTCTTACTGAAATCAAAGAAAAAATGTTAAAGGCTACCTGTGGCAGGGCTTACATGAATTATGTATTTGAGCAGGAAATAATGTCAAGTGTCTCTGAAACAATAGGTTAATCTGCATACCACCTGGTCTGAATCTAAATTGGTATGGGATATTCAACTCCCAGGCCCACATGAAAATTGCGATTTGGCCAAAGTAGCTTAGAACCAACTCATCTCCAGAAGGCTGTAGAAATGGGAGATACCAATCAAAGCTACCTATAAACACTGCTTGTCAAGAAAGGAATACCATCATAGATGTAAAGTTGACTTGTCAGAAAATATCAAAGATATTAAGAAGAATTTTATTCCTTCACTTTATCATAACTATCATCTCTGACAGGATTCACATGTACAGATCTGGAAGAAATGCTTGGGTCAGCAAGTACTATTTCTTTCAACAGATTGAGGAAAAATGAAACAAATGGAGTTGATTTTCTCTATTTTTCCCAACATAATTTTTATCTCCTTTTTTAGCAAGAGAGGAATAAACAGGTTCAAGTGGCTTTTGGAAAGTAGGAGGCAGTTGTGTCAGTGATGACCATCTGAGTTGTTCATATAAATATATCAATGAATATATCAAAAGGCTTTTTAAAAATCTTTACTTGCTTTGAAATTCAGCATCTCATTTCCCAAGGGATTATTTTTAAAGTCTTGATCTATAAAACCAGTTATTTATATAATGGAAGATATTATCTTTGGATATTTTGCCAGCTGTTTTTATATTGTCCAGAATAATTCAAATTATATCCTTCAATAGCTTTGCCCCAGTGCCGCAGCAATACTGAAACAATACTTTTTTTTTTTTTTTAACAAGGTAGACACATATACGCTACCACAATAGCATTTTCTACCTTACCACAATTTTACTTTCTCATATGTATTTCTCAAATTCTATGCCAAAGACTCATTCCAAATATGAAACCAAAACACCACACCCCACATTTTCACTGGCTGCTCTGTTACACAAATGATCACAAATGTTCTACTTTTTTTCTACTTGTATGTAAAGCATCTGAAACTACAGTTCAAGGTCACCCTTGAATGTCAAAACTGGAACATCACAGTGTTCCTGGGAAAACAAATACTATGCACAGTAAAATGTTTAAAAAACAGGCAAAGAGAATATTAAAACCTCCCAACCATAACTTTTTACAACAGTTGCCAATACTAATTGAAACAGCGATGAGAAGAGGAAGAATGAATCCTTGAGCTCTATGAGAAAGATTCTTCATTTCCACTCTCTGTTATATGGTATGGGTTTCAAGAGAAGAAACAGTAACATGCATGGAAAAAATCAGTAAGAGTGCATGGAAGTGAGGAATCTTTCAGCTGTGCATAAAAGAACCATGAAATAAGAACTAAGAAAGAGTTTTCATTACAGTTCAAGAGAAACCAAAATGTTCTTTTCATTATTATTCAAAAGAAATCAGCAACCAGAAATCCTTAGCCAGATAATTTCCCTAATATAAAGCAAGCAAAAACCTTACAATACATAGAGATGTTCATCATAGTCTGTGTAAGAAAGCAGACTTGAACCAGAAGTGAAACGTTCCAATAAACCTTAGGGTTATGAAAAGAGGAACAAAGTGAGAGAGTTTGTCTTCTCCTTGCATAAAGAGAGCAAGGAGTGTAAACAAAAATTCCTCACATCTTTAACAGGAAATTACTTTCCATTAGACAGTGAAGAAAGAGCTACATGCTCTTTAAATTTGGGTGAAAGAACAGAGGCAGACGAAATGGCATTTCATTTCTGTGCAGTGGCATGAATCCATCAGCATAAAGCTGAGGAAACAAAAGATCCTCTTTCACTCACCAGAAGACAAGAGGCAGTTCAGCAGAGAGGACAGAGTGGACTATGCACAGTTTCCCATTTCACAGATGGGACTCTGGGAACAAGTAAGGAGGAAAGAACATGAAGGAAAATGTGTGAATTTAAAAACTGAGTAGTGCAGAAAATAAACAAGGAACACAGGAGTTGTATAAAGACAGATGGACCAAAAAGATAGGAATGTAAAATGAAGGGTTACTGCAGAGGAGAGTGTTCATGTATCACAGAAAATTTGGATTACTGGGGTTGCCTCCAGCTGAGTTTGAGAACTGACTGAATGTGCTCCTCCAACCCCCCGCACCTCACAGTTAGAACAGGCTATTTTTCTTTTCTTGTAGAAATGCAGGAATTAAATTATGCTTCTTTCCAATTTGAGTAATGCTATCTTTCAGCTCCACAAAGTTGTCGGATGGACAAAAGACAATGGGTAGAAAAATACCACTGGACTTCCAGGAGCAAAAAGGCAATTGGACAAGGTTGAAAACAAATCCAGCAATCCTTTTTTTTGGGCCTGATTACTGCTAAGGCACAGTGAATCTCTAATATTGTCAGGATGCAGAAGACAACTGTGTATCAACTCATTTCAACTGATGACAACTTATCTTTATTCTCTACAAAACTCTGGGGCTTTATCCATGTATTGAACATGGACAGCAGGATTCTTCCTTGGGTGACCATAGTTTGCACCAGTAAATATGTGAAAACACAAGAAGAGGCACTACCTCCTTAGCAAAACAAAAAATAGCAAAGTATCTTCTGTGGGAACAAATTGCCATTAAATGGATGTCATCAGTTCTGATGGTAGCTGATGAGGGTGTCCACAGCTGAAAAACATCAAGGGAACAAAAGTAACTTCTTTGACTTAGGCCAAAATTCACTAGAAATTAAGGCAGAAAGAAATCAGGGACAACTGCTCGGAAATTTCCCTTTCTGTGGGAAATAAATGCACAATTTCACAAAAATTTGAATGTTTACACTTTTGTGATTTCCCTCTGGTAACTTTGTGGAAAAGAATGTAAACTTCCCTGGTCTTGCAGGCCATCTTAAGTGAACCTCATCTTTCTTAGCAATGAAGCAAATTCCAGAAAAGCAGAAGAAAACCCAGAACATCTGTCTCTGGACCAGCCAGATAAGCAAGAAAGGCACATCAACATGTAGGTACTGAATTCTGTTAATGAAAGAGAAAATGGATTTATATCATCTCCAAGACTTCACAGACTAAAAATAACTTTGTTTTCATACCATCTCATTACGAACATGAAAAAATTATTTTCTTGAGAAAGATCGGTAAAAAATAAAAGTTTTCTCATTCCTTAGTTTGGAGACATAACATGTAGGATATGGAATGAAAATAATTAAAGTGCTTCTCTGATTTCTACATGAACAATAACCAATTGTCAAAAATCCTATAAGATATTTTTCCTTCTACAACTGCATTATATTGTCTTGGTCTTTAAAGAGCGTGCCTCACAACAAACAAGCACCCAAGCTGACAGCATAAATTTGCTGATGCAGTCTCAAAACCAAGAAAGCTGAAGGAGTCAACAAAATTAATCTCTTTTCAAAGTCAGGATGTGAGTGTGGGCACACCCACAGCCAAAGGTTGTAGCATGGTGCTAAACCAGCTAGAACAAACCATGGTATCAAAGAGCAGCTAGGATGTCACAGCTAGCCAATGACCTAGTAGGTAGGGGATTGCAGAGGAAATAGTTATGAGTTTCCCTCAGATAAACTCATATTTGTCTTTCATATGCAGGTCAAAAAACCTCAGTCTTCATATACTGTTACACATATATGTAGTCAACCCAAATGAATACAGGAAAGGAAGTAACTCATTTTAGCCTTGGTTTCATAGAGAAACACCCTGTGGCCTTACTTGAAATGCTGTAAGTAAAATCCCTTTTCTGCATTTGAAAGAAGGATCCTACCTCTTTGTCTTAGAGAACATGTAACTCAATTAGTTTTTTGACCAAAGAAGATTTGCAAAAATGCATCGCTAAGAAACCTGGTGACTTACATAATTTGCTGTAATCCCATGACATTTAACAACAAAATAACGCAAACATTTGACACATTCCAATGAGATATCACCAGATGAGGGGATTAATGGTGGTATCAGTGACATGATCTGGGGCATAAAGTTATCAGTAAGACAGATATATTGAATTTCATTTGGGTATTTAAGCACTCTCCCCTTCCTTCTTCTCCTTCTGCAGGAGAAAAGGCCCCACAAAGTCCCAGTAATAACAAAATATTTCCTCTTGGATGCTTCCTCCATCTACAAATGTTCATTTGAGAATTTGTTTTGAGCCTTTGTTCAAAAGGTTAGTTTCTACTCAGCATTTTTTTGTTTCTTATAAGTATTCTTTCATCTTACTGCTTTACTTTCATGGAAAATAAAAACTGTCTTGCTTATCTAATTTTATGGATTTTTTTTAGCTTTATTATTGTTCTTCTAGTGTGTTTTTTCAAGCAGAGGCATAAATAATGCAGGCTTCTTGGGAGCTGCTCAATTTCTCAAGAGCATACATCCCATGATAATGAGGGCTTGGAAAGAGAGGCAGGATGTGCAATGCTGGAAACCAACATATATGTGCCAGCAAAGAGTTCTTCAGTGATGTGGCTGGATGCTTGCAGTTGCTTTCCAGACCCTTTCTTCCTTTGTCTGTAGCAAAAGGTCCAGATCTGTTGTAGGACTTCAATCAGATGGATGTAATTTTTTTCTGAGCAGAATCCACCTAAGTGATTTCTGAATGACAGCTGTTAGACATTCTTCAGATCAATAGCAATCTGCCCCTGTGCCATCCTGGCTGCCCAGAGAGACTATCCCCAACTTCTGAGAGGGCAACCTCTTTTGGCTTTAGCGAGCTATCAATTAGGGTCTGTCACTGGAGGGTGAAATCATTCCTTTCTTTCGTAAGTTGCACTTTTATTCTTACATGATGCTGAACATTTTCATTTTACTGATGCATTATGGTTCTTAAATGTTAATACCTAGAAAGTCATTAGTCAGATAATGATTCAAGAAAGAAAACAAATAACACTATCAGTAGCGCCTTACAGTATCCTGAACAGGCTGTAGAAAGTACAACTGAATGCAAACCCAGTGACCCTTGGCACCTAACCTGTAAAGTCATTTTCACTCATTTGAAGGAGAGGAGAGTGGTAGAAAAAGGAAACCCTCTGGAAAGAAACAAGAAGGGCTGAGCTCAGCTGGTGTCTCTGTTAGTCTGCCTGGGCACCTCCTGGATGTTCCAGAGAGGCCTAGTGTCTGCCTTGAATTAGCCTCCCTGTGGCCCCCAGATTTGTCCTCACACTTCACAGTTTTTCTCTGTGGCCCTGTGAATAACCATTATTCAGCTTTGGCACAAAATCAGTGTGTTGCATAACTAGGAAGAAATCTAGCATGCATCCCTGCACTGTGAGGATCATGTTCAAGCAGTGTGGGCTGCCCTCCAGAACCACAATGTCAATCAAGCAGCAGAAGGATGCTTTTTTTTCCATAAGGAGAGAAAAGATGGAGGGAAGGAAACAACTTTAATAAAGCTCTGAGTTTTTTATGCTGTAAACTTAGAGCAGTAATTTCCTTGATATCTGAAACAAAATCTACCTCTGACATTCCAAGCTCAGGCACAAAGCACCTGGCACAAGATCTACTTTGATATATCCAGAACTAAATATCATAATTGATCCAGAGAAAAAACAGATATTCTTGAAGTCTAAACTGTCTCATATTGAGCTTAATGAAAGTGTTGTGACATTCTTCTGACCAACCTGCCTACTGATATGAAGCTAAACATCCATAGCCCAAGGAAAAAAATATCACAGAAATGTAGATTTAAAAGAAACCGAAGTCCAAAAAGCCTTTAACATATAAACAGCATGGATGGAACCAGTAGCTTGTGTTAACTAGTATCCAGAGCAAAGGAATTGCAGGCATACTTCCTCTAAAGGACACAAAAATCTCTAATAGCCTGTTTTCTACAGTTTTTTCCCAGTTTCTCTGGGAAACTGAATGGGACTTTTTTCAGCTAACATTTTCAGTGGTAGAACAGCCAGGGTTTGAAGAGTGCTCCATTGATCACAAGTCAATGATTCCATTTTGGTACAGTGATTTTTACAGTTTCTGGACTCCTGTGATCAGGTGTCCAAGGCTGTGGTTAACTTGATTAAATTCTACTCTACTCCTCTTTCTGGAAAATGCAACTGTGGTTTGCTGACTAAGCCATTTGCTACTTTTAATCTGCTTTTGTAAAGGAAGTTCAGTTCCATAGTTTAACCTTAAATTGTCACTCTCCAGCTTCTTTAAATATGAAACATGTTCCTTCTGTATGGAACAATCTTACTTTGCCAGATGTATTTAAAAAAAAATAAATGTTTTCTATCTCTTGCCCTGCTTCACAAATTGTCTTGAGCTTTCACTGCATAGGTGTCTTGGTTTGAAAGACAGGTGTCTGCTAAGGAAGGCAGGGCCTCTCTTGAGATGCAAAATGTAAACTCCCTCCCTCTGAATTATTATAATTTTGAAATTAACAGGTCTCTCAGGTAAAGATATGGGAGTAGGAGTAACAGTTATTTATTAAGAAAAATAAAAGTAAAAATGCAGTAATTCAAAACAACATTGACAGAGTCAGAAGACAACCTGTATCCTGTTGGACAGGGTGTTGGTAGCAGTCCCCTTAAATGGTGGGTGCAGTCCTCCTGGAGTGACAGATGTGGTTCCTTTGAAGCAGTGATCCAGTAGAAGGGTATAATTTTCCTCTGAAGGCCCAGTAGTGGTGTAGATGGGCTTGGTCTTCCCCTGGGAATCCAGTGGAAAAGCCTGTCTCTGATGTTCTGAATCTCAGATTATATCCAGGTAGAAATGCTTGGCTCCTCCTCCTGGGCAGAGCATTTCACAATGGGATGATGTAATTTTTTCACTCATGCAGTAAGATTCAATGGCCTCTTAACAGAAGACATTTTCCAAAGGGAAGATGGGTCATAGAAGATATAAAGAAAACTCCTGGTACCCCACCTGGTTTTAACAGGTAGCCAAATTAACAGAAGACAATTGTCCCACATCTAACAGACGGCAATAGAATACACACCCCTAGCCACATCTTGCGCTTGCAACCTAAGACAACAGGACAGACTCTAGCCCTAGCAAACAGGTAGATAAATCTCCTTTCACAAGTCTCAGTAGCACCAAACTGATGGTCCTTTGTATGCACCAATCATGGTCCCCCTATGTATTATAGCATATACAACACTATATAGAGTATAGCCAGGTTTTTATATCTAACTACAGCTACATTTCAGTGACTTTTATTAATTTTGTGCTTTCTTTCTCCACCACTCCAACTATGAACCCTTTCTCTAAAACAAGACATACTCAAGGGGCTGAGCTTTGGGGGTTTTTTAACTTATCTTTCTTCATGGAGGTTTTAACTTACTGCCAATCAACTAATCATTTATTAAAAAAAAAAATTAAGCTAGACAATATTTCCACAACACTCATGCTTTTTTTTTTCTTGGACCTAACTGAGTTGGAATGCAAGAATTCTTATGCTGAAATATATCTACCCAAACTAACTTTTAGAGATGTGCTAATTGCCTTAAGTGAATTGGCATTCAGGTAACTGAAGGCAATTAATGAAAAAAGAAAAGTAGTCCAGTGTAGGCAAACCATGGTTGTTCAAACAAGTAGAAAACTTAATAATTTGGCTTGACTTCCACTGCTGTTATTTTCACAGCTACAATTCATATGGTCTTTCGTTCATCTCACATTTGTTTTTCTTGAATGTAAAAGGAAAATCTGCAGGCATAAGTCAGTCCCTTGCAGTGAAAAAAAAAAAAAAGGATTTGAAGCAGAGTGAAAAATTTTACTTTCACTTTATTTCCACCTAATTAAAAAAGTACCCACAAAAGAAAAGAAGTGAGAATTAAAACAGTCAAAGATCGTCTGAGTTTGGATGACACCAGTTATGATGGGTAAAATAAAGCTTGATAGAACCAGGACATTTTTATAAGGTCAAGCTGAAGAGCCCCTCACTTAAGAGTAAAATTTTCATAAAGAAAATGGAAAAGTCCAGAAACTTACACAGACTGCTACAGCTGGCAGATCAAGGAGCCATTAGAGGCTACAGTGAAGTTAAACAATTCTTATTTACTCAGGAACTTCAAAAATCACTGGCTAACAAATTTTGAAACTTTGCTGAGTGTGGTGAAATGTTCCAGCTAAACCTTTGAGCTTAACTGCTGAAACAGTGCCAATTATGTCTTTGTAAGCAAGTGGCAGATAGAACATTCATACCAAGTTGGGGCTTGTTTCAGTGATTCATGGAATGAAAATTATGAAGGAGAAACTTGTAACCTTACTAGAGTAGAAGTTCAGCTTAAAAAAATCAGCTGAACTCATGAAATATCAAGATGGCATAGTGAGGTAGTATTGCTAAAATTATAACCCAACTCTTGAAGAATGGCTGCAAATTGCCCCCCAAATGTTAACAAGGACCCATTCAGCAATGCTGGAAAAATCCCACTACTACGTCACTGGAGCATTATGTAACAGCTTGCAATCTGCGCTTGGCCAGATGAATTATTTTTAAAAACCTTGCACTATGAGTTATGATAGAGCACAAATGGAAACCAAATAATTTCTCACAGAGACCTGAAGTATAGAACAGTGAAACAGTTAAGTAATTATTGAAAGAGACTGTGTACTTTTTCTTGATGACTATGAAGTAAGAGTTGCTATTCGGGCCTCAATTTAACTGCATCATTAAAAGTTCAAGGCAAAAGTTATTCATTAATGAAAGGAATTGAGTACTTTTTCCTCATGTCTATTATGAGAAACTATTTCCTAGGTCCTCACACAGCCCTTCGCCAAAACTATAGTCTTTCATTTATGAGAGTACTGAGGAAACCTAAACACTTTCTACCAGTTCTTCTTGCATTTATGGTGAATCAGGTTCATCATGAACTGGTCATCCCTAAGTAACTTTGCGAATATAGATTCTTTTGCCAGTCCAATATTCTGGAGTCTCTGCTTAAACCAACATGTATTCACAAAACATCAATCAAAAACGACAAATTTACACTGTTAAAAGAACACCCTATAAGCATAAACCTAGGCTCTTAGCCATGTAAAATGCCCAATTGCCTTCTATTCCAAGTATAAAAACTGTTTCCAAGGGAAACATAACCTCATTTTGCTGGTTTTGTACAACTTCTCAACGTTTTTTCTAAAACAGCCCAGTTTCAGTCCAGCATATGCATTATTCACTCTCTTCTTGAGCTTGTGGAAGAGCAGGTAGTTGATATGGTTTTTTAAAGCTCACACAACACATCTGCCATCAAGGCAGATGGATCTATTTCCTCCTCTTCTCCAATCATGTGTTCCCTCACTCCCTGTTTCGCAGATGACCACAGTGGGACTGCAAAAGCAAGAGTCACACTGCAATTGAGTCTGCTTTACAAGAAATGCTCTTTTGGGTTGAGGTTAGGGAGGGATAGTTATGCCCTGGGCAAAAGGGTGCAGGCAGGAATTAATTTGCAAGCAGCTGATGTTGTGCAGGCAGTGCCTTCCTATGTGCAAAGAAAATTAAAATATCAAGCTGATCACTGCCATAAATCAGCATCTTGACAGCTTCGTTAAGTTTGCTTATTATAGTAAATAAACACATCCAGTAGCATGCACAACAGGATCAAACCTGTAGCAGCCAACTACTGTGACTGTGTATTAAAAAGCAATAGAAGTGAATATAGATATTTAAAAAATCTATAATATAAATCAAGTATTTGGAAAAGAACCTCCAAACTTAAAGCTGACTAAGGCATTTTTAGCTTCAAACTTTGTGATAAGGCTTTCAAATAAATTTCACAGTCTATGGGGTTTTCCACCTACATTTTAACTTCCTGTGTTGCATGACACAATTGAAAAGAGATTTTACAAAGTCCCAGAAGCCTGGCATATTTTCCTGAACTGCATTAAGTGAAGGTGACACAATGCCCACATGCCCTACTTTTATTAATTTCTAATTTTTAAATCACCATTTATCATGGTCACAGGTAATCCTACACCTGCCAAAACCCACTAAAACATGCAGAGTCAAGCATATAAAATCATAGATGTTAGTTGCTTATTTAGTCAGACATTTCTCCATTATTATACTTAATGATTTGAAATTTATATTATTTCTTGTGAAAAGCTGCTCCTTAATCTTAACTTGTTGCATTTGCTTTGTATGAAGAAAGTACACCTTTAATTTGGAGAGGAACAAGTTATCTTTGGGTCCATTATAAATTCAGACTGTCACAGTGAGATACACTTGCAAAATATATCTCACACCTACACCTGAAGCTGAACCTCAAACCTGGCTGGGGTGGGTTATGTTATGATATTGCAACTCAGAAATAATGTCTTACCTTCATAGAAATTTAATCCTCCTTTTTGGAGGATAAAAACCTTTCTGGACAACTTTGGAGGCAGAGTGTGTTAGCTGCTCTTGAGAAACTCCACACAATTACTACACCCTCCTGGAGAGTAAGCCTAGAAATATCCAGGGATGGTCTGGTGGTTTTAAACTGAATAAATAAACTTCTCAATTTCCTGACAGGCTCTAGCAAACTGCTGTCTAGCACCACTGAACCAAGCGGTAGATGGCAACCAAGCTGAGTCTGAAGGGTTCACCTCTGTAACTATATGCTGTACAAAGTGTCCCACAGAACAGAGTCTGTAGCAAAGCAACTTCCAGCTGAGTTATTTTGGGTTGTCACTGCGTAACAACAGGGTGATACTTGTATGAGCTACATGCAGCAAAGAGAACTATTGTTCTTTCTTCAATGCCTGGAACAGGATGCTCCTCTTGTGCCTCCTTTCACCTTAAATATTCATTTAAAAAATTAGGGACTGGAAGAATTTAGGCAACTCCAAGAATGGCTTTATCATAATTTGTGAGACTTCTAGGAAAATCCTGTCAAAATTTTTAACAGATGCAAAGCCATGATAACAGATGAGTTCAGAATGGATTAAAAAAATACCAAGAAAAAAGAAAAAACTGTTATTCTTTTTTGTGGGAGTTGTTTTCTTTTTTACTAATTTGCCTGGGGAACTTAGCTTAATTTGTGAGAGGTAATTAGAACCTTGACATTACATGCTCAGAGTTCTTCATATTGTTAAAGGCTTTCTAGTTCAGGGCTTTAGACAATAAAAGTAACCCTACCTTCAAGCTAACTATTTAAAATGAAACTATCTGATGCTTAGATCCCTCTTCTCAGCAAGCTAAAACTGTATTTTCTTCAAATGACTTTTTAGTTACTTATTTTTTTTTTTCCTTTTGTTCAGGAGCATACATTAGTTTGTTCCTAGACAGTCTTTTCTAAGGATATCGCTATTCTCAAATCCCAGCCTTTTAGAATCCAGCTTTTTCTACCCAAAGGCTACCTTGTTCATAGAAGAAAAATGCACAAAAAGCTTTTCTTCCAAAGCTGTCTTTGCATTAGAAATTCAGTGTTGCATGGTAAACTACTGTTGACAGCAGGTTTTCAGTGATGTTTGTAACTAAACACACAAAGAGACATGGAGAACATTGCCAAAGCAGACCCAACAGAGTCCTTGCTGTTTGAATGTCTGCCTAGGGGTGTGAAAAGGAAAATCAGCAAGTTAATCAGCTCAATTTCTCCACTGAAACAAAAGTCCAGGCAACAGGAATTCCTCCCTTTCTCCTTCCAGTTTTTTATGGTAGTCAATTAAACTACTTAAGCCCATGAATTAAAGCAGCATCAGGTCCACATCACCGGTGAGCTTTGATTGTAGATGGAAGAGGCAAACCTGAGTTAACATTGTTCTTCATTACTTAGGGCTCCCCACATTTCTAAGCAGGGAAGGGAGGATAAAACATACTTGAATCTTCTTACCCACAACTAGATTTACTACCCACCTTTCCATAGCATGTACTTGTGCATCCTCTCAAGCACAGGCTCTGTGTAAGTCAGCCTGGGAAACTCTTGTCAATGCCAGGTGAGATATGAAGAAGAAACAATACGGCTTTATTTGGAGGCTGGCATTTTGTTTCTATTTGCCAACCCTTGAAGCTTAGTGCAGCTATATTTGAGAATGAAGAATATGTGATATTAAAGTAAAAGGAAGCAAATAAATAGTGTTTCCCCACAATATTTCCCTTCTAGCAAACTTCTCCAGCCTGAAGCAAACTTTTAGTTTGAGTAGCCTTCAGGGAATCAAATTGCTGACCTGCCATCCTCAAATGGCTCCGTGTATAATGTTATAATCCCTGTGAGCAAATCAATTACCAATTGGAAGAGAAGCTTTGCAGGCCTACACCAAAATGCAGGACCTGTCTCAATAGTCAATCTAGTCATTCCTGTCTGAACAGAGAGGTAAGAAAAGTATAGCATCCCTTCTATCTCTTTTTCTATTTGCAGTATGATTTACTGATCTTTTTACTCTCATTATTGTTATTAAGATAGGTGACTTCTGAGATGTCTATTATTACAAACAGCTCTCCTGCTAACCACTGTTCACTGAAGCCTTTTGCACAATCCCACTTCACTTCTGACACTGACAAATTATTAGCACTTGAATTGTTTACCGTTTCTTTTGTGGACTGAATTACATGTTAGCCCTAATTTCAATAAAATGTGTTTGCCTATTTCCAAGAGTGCAATTTTTAGGGGGAAGCAGAAATAAATTGTTTAAGTCATGTTTGACAAGATACAAGTTAAGTAACCTTTCTTGTTATAGCTCCAAGGCTTTCTAATCTCCATGAAAAGACACTCAAATTATGGCCTTTAAATTATTGCGTAAGCTTTTTGTATGTAACTCGCCAGAGGTAGTCACATTCTCTGTTTAACTCATTTTCTGGATGCCTACTTTGAAAGCTGAGTTTTGAATTACGTAGGTGCTGGTCAGATGTGACTGGAGCCATTCTGTGTTGCATAGATCAAGCTAATTCACAGTATTGGAATTTCCAATTTCTCATCAGGCCTTAGACATCTCAGATTTCCCAAAAATGAATTGATGCATTTAGCTTAATTTCTCTGCACGTTGGTTTCCAGGATGCAAACACTTCATTTGTTTAATTGGTATGGTGAGGAAAAAATTCTTGACACAATTTGAAAATGCATTGATATTTTTTTAAATGCACTTTTGAGGAAATAATGCATTATTAGAAGCACAGTCTAAATGCATGAAATTACTTTCAATCACAACAAAAAGCATTGAGATTAATTGCAAGCTCCAAGAATAGTATCTACCAATAAATATTGAAAATGTTATGCAGAAAGAGAAGCATGGGATTGTGTGATTGAGTAAATCTTTTTAAACATAGAGACATAAGGCACTCACACAAGTTCATGCTGACAGCCTTACAAAATGCAATTTCCTACTACTCAAGTAATTGAATATGCAAACTTAGTATCCTCTGTTAGCAGACAAAAGCTTTATGCACATACTTTACACAGCTGAACCTGTCTAAATCCCAAGAAAATTTTGATGAGTGTGTTAAGCACTGATTATAAGCATAATTAAAATCTCTGTTCTAGTAAGGTCCCGTACTGATAAATGTTATTGCAAGCAAAAAAAGTGATACTAAGACCACAAAGACACATAGTTTCCTTCATTCTTCACCTTCTCTGATTTTTTAAATTTTTCATTTAAACATTTTTCTGTTTACACAGTCACTGCTATATTTGTGGCAAAGAATATACTTTAAACTTTTCTGGCACCTAGAGTAAAAGATGGTGTACTTAAATTTAATAGATAGATCTATTTCAATATCTTGACAAAAAGTGCTCTAGGTTTTTTGCCTTATTCCAGGAGAAAGGGTCCATTCCACATACAGATATACATTAATGTATTAATATTGAATGTGTCACTGCTATATGGCTAAATAAAAGCAACTTAGTTTTACTTCTATATTGCTACGGTTGTACCCATGAAGCTGGGGTTGCTTTTGTTCCCTATAGATAATTCTGAAACGGGCCATACATGCTTTGCTATTTCTTTTTGTGTTCAGAGCCATTGTGTAAAAGTGTAAAAATGGATCATCTGACATTCCTATTGACCTGTGTCTTCACACTGCTTAGACTGCTGCTGAGAACTATGTGCTGGATTAACTAGATTAGTATTTTTCTAACATGCAGATGAGGTGACTCATTGCTTTTATAGATAATAAAATCATCAATTAATGTCCTAAAGCTCCACTATAAACACACATTCTGTACACATACAAAGGTAAGTACTAAATACTGTTGAAAATTCTGCTTGCTGTGTATTCTGCTGTAGAATATTTTTGTCATAGCATTTTTTCTATCATCCGTATATATTAATATATAATTCCATATTGTAATTGGAACTAAAACATTTGCATTAGAAATAGTTCAAAATTACTCCAACTACAACATGAATACACTTAGATGTTTTGAAATTAAAAAAACACCCAAACTTCTTGGTAGTGTAGAGCACAAACAGTATTTCACTGCATCTAGTTATGAACATATAGTGTATTGTGACTAAAATGGTACATGTATGCAACTGCTGCTTATTCCTTGGAACTGCAGTTGAAGAACAAAATAAATTTGTTGAACAGACTGGGGAGGAGAGGGGGAGGTGGGGAGAGGACATAGAGAAAGAAGACCAGATAAACAAAACTTAATGTATTCCAAAGTAATAAAACTCCCTGGTAAAACCCCAACTGACATTTTTAGACAAGAAAAAGAAAGGAAATGGAGTCAAAATACAATCAGGAAAGAAAAGTAGGACAGAAAAAGGATTTAGAAGTTTAGAATACGTGGTGAAAATTAGAGATAGACCACAGCAAGAAGACTTGATCCAGATACCTCTAAATTTTGGAGGACATTTAATAGCCTGAACAGGACTTGAGTGCTACAAAATTGCCTTTTTTATAATGGACTTACAGCCAAACTCCATTTCCAAACTCTGGGATAGTTTGAGAGTGTCTTGATTCACATCCTGAATCTTCCACCCATGTCTGCTGGAAATCTTACATTAATGCAATTGTTGAAAAACCATGTGGTGAGCCAAGATTCTGTTTTCACCAGTTCAGTCTCCTGAGTTGTTCTGGGCCACCACTTTCGTCTACTGGAAATAGTGTGTGAGGTTTGACCTGGGCAGCTTGAGCGCCTTTCTGCAGCACACAGACAGAGGTTTTATTGTAAGCTTCCATTTTCAGGGCTTCGGTCCCTCCTACACAGTTCAGTAACCAGTTAATTTATATATTCTGCCTGAAGCTCCCTCTGGCTTCATAATACAATCTCTGAAATGAAGAAAATGTACCTAAAAGCAGATACAGCCATTCCCAGGCCACTTATTCAGCTCTAGGCTGCCTGCTGGCATGAAGACACTTGTAGCCAGCTCAGTGTCCCAGGGCAGTTTGCAACACTGAATAATGGTCATCCCCCTGCCCTGCTCTCCAAGCAACTACCTTCCCACCATACAGCACTTTGCTATATCAGTTTTCCCAGTATATTCCCTATGTGGCATCCCCATTTTTTCCAGGACAGTGAAAGACTTTACTTTGGAATCAGCTTGCTAGCAAACAGGTTTTGTACTTGAAGGAGATTGCAGTGAGGAGAAAAAAAACTAAGGATGGGTTGGCTGAAATAAGTAGCTTTAAGTGCTAGAGATCATTTCTACACATTTTTCTCCTTGTGTAAAGTTCAAACAGTGGCTTAGCAAGATGCAAATTCCAATGCCTTCTTTTCCCTGCAATTTCACTGATTCTGATGGCTTCTGTATCCTGTGAATTTTCTGGCATGTACTATGGGAAGGCTCACATTAGTGCCCTTTCCTGTGTGGGGACATTGACTCTGCTCTTTCTGCTACTAACTCCTCTAGCAAACTTATCTGAAGCCAGCCAGTAGATCCAAAATTACTTAGGTGAAATATAGTCACAGACAGTGTAATGAAAATAATAGAGCTGAAGATCGATATAATTATTGTACAACATCACCCTCCAACCCCCCAAAATACCCACACACACAAACCATGCAAGAGGAATTGAAAGGACTTTTGGGCTCCCTTAGTTTAGGTTTAAGGACTTTCCAATGTGCTCCATATGTAGCCCTCCCACTACAGAAAGGTGAACAATAGGGACTACCATTTAAGCTGAAAACCCAGCATGTTTGCTAAGCTCTTTCTTAGCTCCTAACTCTTACATACTGACAGTTACCTCCCTGATATCATGAAGGTATTTGCACATACAGTAGTAAAACAGTACTAATATAGTATAGTGCCTTTTTTTCCAATAAATAATGTGTTGTGCGGCCACGCGTTTGTGCCTCTGCATGCAGGAGAGGAAAACAGATTTCCTGTATTTCTAGAAATTTTATGATCTCAAAAAGTTCAACTGAAAAACTGAAGCATTAAGCTTTTCCCACAAGCAAGAGATGAGCCTGTGTATCCTAACTGGGACTGTCAATTTTTTAAAAGAAATACTCAACTTTGACATTCTTTTTTCTTTTAACATATGAACCATCTAATGTTGTCAAATGGATAATAGCTTTAAATTTAAAAACCCCTGATTTTAAAATATAAATTTGAATGTTTTGATGATTTTTTTAAAAATTAATTTTGTAACTGGAAGGTTCATCAAATCTTACACATAAACTAGCGTAGTGAGGCTCTAGTATAGGTCCAGTTACAGGAAACTACTCTTTCAGATAATTTCAACAGCAAAAATCCCACAAAATTTTGAAGCTACCATTTCTGTCATGGTTCTATCAACTCAAAACTGCCAGAGACTTATTTTATAGATAGACAATTTTTAAACCTGCGGTCATTTTTTGTATTTTGTACATAAAACATTTTAAATGTGGCATCCCTCATTCTGAAAGGATAGAAAAAGAAAGACTTATTTCCTTTTCTCAGAAAAATAGCCACATTTCATTTTTGGCACATTTCAATTTTAGCAAGAGTCCCACCAGAGACTTATGGGGCTACTTCTGCGGTGTTTTCCTGGAGGTCGTGTTAGACTCATTACCTTGTACCTCCCTTGTGATCCTGGTGAGACTAACATGGAAGTGGAAACTTCAAGCAGCATTTCCCACAGAAACTGGCTGGCAGGTGAAGACAGGCTGATGCTTTTTCACAGGAATACAATGTACAAAAGAAAACAAGCTGAGAACTTCTTGCAGCCCATGATGTCCACACTGATTGTAAGGGACCCGGGAATTTGGATGGCTTTGGCTTTTAAAAGGGACCTGGGAATTTGGATGGCTTTTGTTTTTTAAATCAAAAAACCAAAAAGCATGAAGACCATAGATTACTTTATTCCACTATCCAATAATTCTATTTATATTTAATCAACAAAAGAAGTGAGACACAAAAATAGACTTTCTTTAACTGTGATTCACCGGGGCTTAGAAAAGTAACTTATATTAGAGCAAAGGTATATTTCTTTTTTCATTTAATATATACATTTTGCAAAATCAAGTTGCAACTTTTGGTTGCCTTTTATTATGATTTTTATTAATTATCTTCTGAGCAATTCCTTTCAAGAAAAAAATGCTTTATGAAAACACTCTGGCAGGAATACCAGAATATGTTTTTGGATCTCTAAGGAGATTTTGTCTCATGATTCATTCTGCACAATTGGATTCCAAATCATTGCTTTTTATGTTCAAATATTTTCTTATGTAAGCAGGAATTCATACACTCATGGCATGGGAAAAATGTGGTAAATCATATTCCAATGCACACATACAACCTGTCATGTTTAACTCCCAAGGACTTTTAAATAGCCCAAAGAAAAACACAAATAAAATGAAATGCAAATAAAGCTAATTCTAAAAGTAGAAAGAAAAAAATGTATCCCCCACATATATTCCTGAAACGTTTCACCAAATTAATGTTTGTTATGTAGTACTTAGGTTTTCATAGTTTTATTGACAAAAATGACCAGTTTATTTTCAAACCCTACATGTAATTCACCAATCCTCAAAATGTTTCTGTAATAAGCAAACAAATTTTATTTTACAAAGATGGAAAAAAAGTACAGTGAACTACCTCATTATGGCTAAACTTAAAATCTGTGAGAATCAGTTCTGAAGCCTAAGGGTTCTGAGAGTCATTTCCAGCACTGAAGTCACTGGATTCTTCAATTTTGTGTGGTGAAGGAGGTGGATTAACCTCAACCAGGGCACACCCCAGCCTCCCCCCTCTAAACAGACTGGATGCCCAAAGGAGGACACACTCTGCTTGGGCACATCCAAGCCTCTCAATGGCCAACACTAGTGTGCTCTGTGCTGCCACTGCAGCCAGCACGAGGAGGCATTTGCTCTCCACCCCTCACTTCCTTTTCTGCAGTAGAAACAGGTTTCTTCAGAAACTCATCCAGCTACTGAGCCTTACCCCTTGTTCCTTCACCTGTCCCTCTATAATTCCCTGAAATTTCCCTAATAATTTAATAAGATTAAAGTGTTCAACAAAAAGAGCTATTAAATTTGGATTTCATCCCATCTCAAGGCTTGCTTTTGCCACAAGGCCTACCAAACACTGCCAGACAGTAATACTCAGCCAAGACAGAAGAATAGCTATCAACCAATGAATCTGTAAATGAGCTCATCCTACCACTATCTGATTCTACCAATTTCTTCATCCACATGTTGTTTCTTGTAAATCATCTAGGTTTTAATCTTCTGGAAGCACAGTAAACTCTTTTCAATATCTTGGTATTATCTCTCTGAGAATCTCAGCTCCAGAAAATGGGTCAAGGGTTCTCCTACAACATAAACCCTTACTTTATTCTCCACAAGTTATTCTCCTACCATAATGCAAAACAATAACTGATGCCATTATAAGCAAATCTTAGTACTTCTCTTTGCCATCTTTAAATGTGTTCTCATAGACTCATCACCTCACTGATAGGTGTTTTGATTTTTGTTTGCTAGTTCTTAAAGCTTTTCACCTGATGATAGAGAAATAATCTTCCTCCCAACTGATCGGCCTCTGCAATGCATTTAAGTGCATAGAACCACCATAGTCCTGCAAAGGATCCTAAGGGCTCCCCTAGTCCCTGATCCAGTCCACAGTGCACCCTCTAATCCATAGTAGCTCCAAAAGTACATTATTGGCAGATGTTCATCCAGCATAGTTGTGAGAACTCAACAAATATGCCTATGAAAAACATACATTTCCCAGCAGTCTACAGAAACTTACCAGCATCCTTACTGTTAGAAAGGTTTTCCTAACTTCTAATCTGTGCAATATAACCTCATTATTTCTACTACATGGGCATGCTAAAAAAAGAATTCCTGGTAGTTTGCATCAGTCTTCCAAATATTTGAAGACTTTCATCATATCTTTACTCCATCTGCTCTACTTCAGTTTAAACAGGCCCAAATTAAGGCAACAGTCCATCACTTGGAATGCCTTAAGTCATCTGACTGTTGCCTGTAGGAGCCTACAGGATACTGCCAGAAGCTTTCTCTGCAACAAACGGAATCAATGCCACTGGCCACAGCTAAGCAACAGTGGCCGAACCTCTGGAACAAGATAATTGAGAAGGAGAAAACACTGCATCCCAACAGCATCTGTAAGAGAGGAATAAGGATGTGTGAAAGAAAAAGCTCTGAAGACCCAAAATTCAGTGAGGAAGAGGAGGAAGAAGTGCTACAGGCATCAAAGTAGAGATTCCTCTGTAAGACAGGACAGGAGAGGAAAGGACAGGGGGGCAAGTTTCTTACCTTTCATTTCCAAATTGCTCTTCGTACTCAAGGGGAAGAGAGGAGAGGGGCAAGGTTCTTACCTTCCATGTCCAAATAGCTCTTTGTACTCAAGGAGAGGAGCAGCGTTCTTACCTTCGACTTCCAAATGACTCTTTGTACTCAAGGAGAAGAGCGGGGTTCTTGCCTTCCATTTCCAAATGGCTCTTTGTATCTCAGAAGAGAGGAAAAGTTGTTACCTTCCACTTTCAAGAGGCTCTTCACACTTGAGGGGAGGAAGGCAGAAGGGCAAGGTTCTTACCCTCACGAAGAGAAAACCCCTACCTCCACAAGGCCCACTTCCTCAAGGTTTTCTCTGAGTAGCCAACCCACCACTTTTATCACCCACAGCTGTGACCTGTTAAGGACAAGGCTGTTCCTCTTGTTTTGTATTTAGTACACCTGTGTCTTATCAGGGGCCAGGTTGCCTGTTAAGTCATTAGAGCTCATCCAGTATTTTCTAGGTTTTTTCTTTTAAGCAGTTTCCTAGACATTTCCATCAACAAGGGACAACTCTGTGGAAAAGTATTTTTTTATTTCGGAAAGATTTTCTTAAGTATATCTTACCCTTTAGCCAAATAAAAAGGAGAAGCGTCAAAGTAATTCTATACTTGCACAGTAAACATAAACTTGGCACATGTGCTATACAGTAGATTTTCTTGCTGTGAGACCATCTGATTTATTGGGGTTGAAGTCAGACAGCCAGGTAGGTTTGACATATTTTGTCACAAAAAATCCAAGATTGTCTAGACAAAGATGCTATTTTTGGCTCAGAATCAGTGTTTGCCTGCAGATCCTTGAGGTGTAGCAGAATAGTCTGGTACTACATCACTGTATGTTTATGTCTAAGCATGTGTCAGCAGTGTCCTGGCTTCCTGGTCTTTGTTAATGAAATTGCAGACAATTGACAAAGGAAAATGATTACTCACCTTTATCCAATATTCATTAGATCACATTTTGAATACTCCCAATTTTGGCTCCCAGTGTAAGACATTGCTAAACTGAAGTGTGTTGAGTGAACGCCAACAGAATGATCAGTGCTGGCACTCCTGCCCTGTGAGTAGAAGCTGCAATAGAAAGGTTGTTCAGCCTACAGACAAGATGGCTTTGGGAACACCTTACAGAAGTCTGTCCATATCCACAGGAAAGTTAGCAAGAATGCAAATTCCTCTGATGTAGGGGCATGGTAGATCAATGAGAAACAATGGTCCCAGACTAAAGGAGGAGAATTTCCAATTGGAACAAACTGTCCAGGGATCTCTGTGAGGACAGCAAAGCACTGAGACAGGCAGTCCAGGAAGGTGTGGAGTTTTAGCCATGGAGGCTTTAAACACCTGACCCAACAAAGCCCTGAGCAACCTGGTCTAAATGCTGAATTCACTATTAACTCTGAGTGGGATGTTAGAGCAGATGCCTATCTGAGATCATCTCCAACCTGAGAGATCCCATGGAAGGCCATCTTCCAAATTCTCTCATGATTACCTTTGGTTTAGCAAGTCACTGAATATATTCCCATGTTCTTAAGAAGGTCTAAGTGCAGAACAAATCGATGAAAAGTATTAAAAATTATAAAATTGAAAAAATGCAACAATTCTTACTGCAAAATGGTAACTGTGAATGGAATTGGTAACAGGATGTCTTGATTGCTAGCAGGAACACTTAAGACTGTGACTTAGAAAATCTCTAACTCTTTTGACATTTTCTTTAGGAGCCAGTGTTGATTAAGATTCAAACAAGAATGGTCCAAGTCTTATAGTTTCGGTCTTCAGTTCACATAGTCCATATTTTAATTTTAAAGGACTGTATCTGATCAGCCCATTATGCACTTTTCTGTATTCTCAAATGTTTAATAATAAATGATGGAGGAAACTGCAGGTCAGATTAATTAGTGTTCTTGATTCTGTGCGTGTGCATTAACATTAGTGAATGGCCTGTTACTGCTTAATTAAACCCACAACATAAATTTTTGCATTGATTAGGTACCATGCACGTGCCCCAAGATCAGCTATTCAAAGTTATGGCAGACATCTAAGTCAGATGTTACTTCTTCTGCTCCTACATGTTAGCAAATGCCCCCAGTAAAATAGGCTAGGGTTTTTCAAATTAAAAAAAAAATAGGCATTAGATGTTTTGCTGGAAAAGTGACATACATTTGATAAAATTCATCAGAATAAATACTCTTTTTTATTTGCCCTGAAACATAGCCGAAAGCCTTTCTGCACAGGGCTTTGGTTGATACACTATAAAACTATTGAAGAGACAAAAGTCACAACTGTAGGCAACATGTTTACATAGGCTCTCTTACTGAAGGACACACCTCTGCTGGAAGGTTATGTACTCATAGCTTCCATTTCACCCAGAAGCCAATTCGTGTTGATAGATTGTGTACATTCTCCACAAACACTGGAAGTGGGTTTCATCTCAAGTAGCTTTAGACACTTACAACATGTAGGGGATATATCAGAGCTGCTCTGTTAGATTCCCTTTATTGTCAGTAGGGAGAACTAGGTATCAAAAAAATGATTCATCTGACCTGTCTTAGAAATCTGCAGAAGGACGAGATGATTCATACTTGAGCAAATTCTATTACCTTTCATTGATAGGAAAAGAGGTTCAGACAAGTAGCCTGACTGCAAGGAAATCCCACACAAGAAAACAAGACTGATCCGTAAATCTGGGACCAACAGAAGTTTTGTAATAAAAGGGACAAACAGCCTCATTCCTACAGAAGAGCCGCATTTTCAATGTACCTTCTTCAGACATTATTAAAACAAACCCAGATAAAGAAGTATTACAGTGCTATGATCAAAATTACAAGTCATACAAGTTTGAAAAATCAAACTTTTTCATACATTGAAGGTGTTTTACACTGATAAAGCCATGGAAGATGAGAATTATAGTTTCTTTTTCTGAATCTTTATATATCTGGACCATATTACATTAGCTTTATGTCTCTGAACCCTTTTTGGCCACCAAACAGTACCTTCTGTGTATCATCGAGTATAACTTGCAGCAAGTAGCAAAAAAGAAAAACTTCTTTTGAAATCCCCTTGTTTCCCTCTGGGAGGGTAAAGTTCCTCCCAATCTGAAATCTATAGGGTACCACTCTAACCAACAAAGAATTCACAATCAGCTCACCACAAGTCTTTCTGTTCCTATTATTTCATCATTACAGATAACAATTCCTAGAGCATTCTTTGAGGAATTATGTAAAATATGCCTAAATCTACCTCCTTTTGTCTTTTTTTTTTTTTCTATATGAGAAAAACCTCAATTTTTTCTCTTATGACTGCAGAAGAAAGTAAAAAACTTGGCTGGGAGAAAGTGCTCAGCCAGAATCAAAAGAAAAACAGACAGAAGTCCCAGATCTGCCCTGGTGGCCTGTAAGGCTGCCAGGCAGTCTCCCAACCCCAGAGCTCAGCATCATGCCTTGCCTAAGCTCTCTGTCTTCCCCCCCATAGTGCTCAGCTCTGCTGCAATTCCAGCTGCCCAGAGTGACTGTCTGAGTCATCCTAGTTTCAGCACCACATAATCCTGAAAGTGATGTGAACAGAATAAATTGAGGCTGCAGGGGAAATGCACACACACCCAAAGAAAAGGGAAGCCAAAATGATAGGGACACGGTAAGTGTGGTCACCAAACAAAAACATGACACATCCAGAAAGTTGAGGAAAAGAAAAATTTCCTGGGTGCCTCCACAGTAGGAATGCAGAGTCCTAAGTGTGACAGAGGGAGCACAACATTCACATGGAGAGGTCATCACCTTCCTCACCACAGAGAAGAGTAACCAGAGAAGACAAACTTTCACTGAAAGGGAGGTGCAAGATTCTAGCAGGTGATGATGACGATGGCCATTCAGCAAACTGCAGCCTCATTTAGAAAAACTGCAGGAAATTTTTCAATAATTTATGCTGGATCGTCTTAATAAATAGAAGTGAAGCTTACTTTTGAACATTGTAATCACAGAAAAATGTGAGAAAAATGTTTCTCAAGAATCAAGTAAAGGAGAAAAACCTGCCATGCTGCTTTCTCACAATTTAGCACATGAGTACCAAAATAACAATGCATTTCTGAAGGTAATTTTGACTTGAGTGGCTGATCACCATATTGAGGCTGTGGTCACACATCCTGATCTTACTGCAGCAGAGCCAAGTGAAGACACTGCCAGCCCTGCCTTGTTCCCAGCTGTTTATCTGCACTATTTGCTGGGGCTACTGACTTGTGAACCTTCTGGCATAACTGTTCAGTCAAGTGCTCTCTGCTTCAATAAAAACAAGTCAGATGAGCTGACATGTCATAAATATAAGGTCATCTCTAGGGTGAGTTGCTGCAACTCACTGGATCCTGAGGTGATCAATCACCTAAGAGGTCACCAGCACTACAAGGGACCTCATACCTTAGTTACCTCTGGCCAGGTCCTGTTTCTTAATGGAGAATAGAGACTAACCCTTTGCCCTTCATGTTGCTGAATTCTGAAATCTCCATGCTTTTTCCCTGACAACTCTCTCCCTACAAACTCTGCCTCTAAGTCATGCGAAAAACTTTTCTCTGATTTTTCTGCTGTCAGCTTCTTTAGTGCTTCTGCTGTCTTCAGCCTGCCTCCTTCCCTGGTAGTTTTTTCCACAATGTCCAATCTCCCTCCAGCAGAGGCCTACTCCCACCTTGTTCAGATCCCTGCAGCTGCTGTGCATTTTGACTCATAGTTCCCAGTGCTTGGGTTGTCTGCTCAGTAAAGGAGCTTAAATCCTTTTTGGCAGGGTAGCAAAGTGCATGGGTTCTTCAAGAAAACAGTAAATCAGCTGGTCCTTGCTCTGCTTTGAAACTAGGCACAGAGAATTGCAATAAGATAGACATTTGAGTAACTCTCCAGTCCAGGAGCTGGGTGGGCTGGCTTTTGGAAAGGGACCCTGAGAAATGTGCATAGGGCATCCCTGTCTTTAAGGAGGATCTGTTCTTCTCTATGGACTCATCCCCCAGTGACTGATGGGTGACCTGAAGGAAAAGAGACTACTTTTGCACTCTGGTCTGAGCTGACCTTTCTTTATGTCTGAAGTATAGCCTTGCTGGCTCTCTTCATCCTGAGCCTGCTGTTATGGGATCAGCCTTAACAGGTACCCTCAGCTCCCAGCACTACAGTGTGTACCTTTATTTTCAGGCTCATGATTTCACTTTCAAAAGAGATATACAGTAAAATTTGAAGTGATATGGAGATATATATCCTCACAGAGGTGCCTACTGTTAAACATTACAGCTGATTTCTCCCCAGAATATTCCTACACTGCTGTGTTGGTACATGTATCTTGGTTGGTATGGTTAAACTAAGAAAATACACTTGTAAATGCAGCAGAAATCATCAATAATTCTATTTTCTTCCTATTTTCTAACATGCATCTCATGACCTCAGTCCTGGTCTAATGTAATGTAATTGTATTGCATTTGTGTGGAAAGGGTTTCATAATGGGGGGCTACAGGGACAACTTCTGTGAGAAGTTGATGGAAGTTTCTCCTTTCATGGGGAAGAATTCTATTGGTAATAAACTAAAATAATTTCCCCAAGCCAAGTCTGTTTCAGCCATGATGGTAACTGGTGAGTAATCTCTCTCCATGTCTTCATCTCCAGCCACAAGCCTTTTGCTGTATTTTTGTTCCCATGCCCAGCTGACGAGGGGAGTGGTGAAGTGGCTTTGGCGGGCACCTGGTGTCCAACCAGGGTCAGCCCACCACAGCAATATCTCATGCAGGGCCACAGGAAGGAAGCACTGTTCCCATCATGACTGAATCCTCTGCCATGAGAATTCTTGCCCAGTTTTCCAAGTTCATGTAGAGACTGAGCTGTTACCTGAACTTCTTGTGTTTTCCCAGAACTGGAATGAAATGTCTCAGGCTTCTGCAGTGCAGTTATTGTTGTTCTTTGTCATTGTGTAATCCCTCTTTGCTGAATGCAGCCCTATAATGCTGTTCACCTCTTGTTCTCATTTGTTTTTATAAAGCCTATTTTCTTGAAAGGCTTCTTTGTATTTACTGCATATAACACTTTCTGCCTGAGATCTCTTTCTTCTGACCTGAAAACTTGATGCTCATTTTTCAATATTTCAAACTGTACCCACAGAACATCCTTCCTTTCTTTCCTCAGGAAATTTTGTAACTATTTGGCTTTGATGCTTCTGTGTTTTTATGAAGTCAGGTCCATCAAATCTTCAAATAACACAGTTGTTCAGTGTTTTGAAACAGAGCTAAATTAGAACTGTATTTTCAAACACAAAAATTGTGTGCATTTCAATGAACTTATTTGTTTACCCTTTTTATTACAATAATCAAATCATGAATAATTTTACTGAGCAGAGATAAATAGCTAAACTGCTTATCAGTCAGGTGTAAAACTAAAAAATCAATAGAATCACCTTCTTCCTATTCTCTCTTGAAAACACAGACAGGTTAAACACAGTGGAAAATATAACAAACAGCATCAAACATATGGCAGAGAGGGAGCCAGCACATGAGTTGTTTTATTCTTTCAACTTTTGCTATCCCAAGCCTACTATAAGAAGAACTTGTTCTCCCAGAAACTGCCCTGAACCATGGAAACTGAGTGGCCATATTGTAAGGCTGCAGCAGCTCCTTCTAAAGAGACTGTATTACTTTTTGAAAAAGAAAAAAAAAAAAAAAAAAAAAAAAAAAGTAGTGCTGCTTTTCAGTCTGAAAAGGAGAGCTGGAGTAAAAGGGCAGCTGGCTCTTAGCTAAACTAGCTAATTGGTGTGAGGGGGTACTTACCTGAGTGACATCTCCCATACTGACCTCAGCTCTAGCAATTTATTTCTGATGGAAATCTGCAAAAATACAGTCATGCCTCATGAGATCTGGCATCAGCATGCTCACTGTCCTCAGGTAGATACCTATAGGACAGAGTGGTCTGCGTAGCCCACACCCCCATTGAGTTGCTGGGGTTAGTGTTTCTAGTAGTTCTCAGTCTAAAGAAGAAGCATTGATAAGAGTCAGCGTTAAATTGTACAGTGCACTTGACCACTGGCCAAGTCTACTATTTGTTTCTTTGCTGCTAGGTGAAATCCTCCTCCCACCTTCCACACGTCTTCATATTGGAATGGTATCATCATTACAAGCTTCACATTAATTAATTCACCTTTGTAACACCTGGTTTTCCTTCCAGCACTCACCTCTAGTGAAATGTTTCTCACATGGACTTTCTCTGGCCTTGACAGCAAGAAATCCAGAAAAGCACATAATAACTTGGCCTGCTTTAGATCAGCTTTCAACATCTAAATTCAGCTGATATCTTTATCTACTGTGTGAATCTCTTCTAGGGACATTGATCTTGTGAACACAGCCACAGTGCATAAAAGTTAAGAACATCTGCACCAACATTGTCTTGTGTTTGCTTAGCTCACCCTCTAAAGTATTCACAGGTTCTGGTTTGCTGCTGATGCTCATGCCAGTCTAGCAGGGCAGGAGGATGCTGGAAAAACCCCAGGCTGCAATCTTCCAGGAACAAGTTGTTGGATGCATATGTATCTTTTGCTAGTTCTACCTGACTGCTGGCTTTAAAGTGCCTTTGATAAGCATAAAGCAGAATGCAAGCAAGAGACAGAGCTTCTGAGTGCTACTAAACTTTTAGTCACTTGCAAGATATCTCCTCAAATCAGTATTGGATGTGTGCTGAATAGGGAAAATAGACATTATCACATGTTGGGCACTTTAAACACCACACAGCATCTACTCTGTAGAGTATATATCACTCATGAGAAACATACCAGTTAATACAAGCTCTAGATGTGATTTATATGATCTCTGGCAGGTACCCTCCCTTCCAGGATTGAAGTTACTGTTATAGATCTTGACATGGAAATGAAAACTAATGTAATGTTAGTATCAAGACCTTGACAAGACTAAAAAAAACCATTTGATCCTAGACTCAGCTTTAGCAACAGGCAGCTCTGGATACACAAGATGAGGACTGAGTGTTTAGATTAAGAAAATATGCTGTAGAGGAAACTAGCCTTAAGTATACACTTAGTTGTTTCAAAATTGTGTTCAAAGAGCAGTTAACAAATCCGTATCATTATATAACTAGAAGGCTGTGTTGAATGGGTCTCTAAAGGGTCTTTTCTGAGCATAATCCCATGTCACAATCATGTCTGCCTTGAAAGAGAGAATAGCAAACTTTTTTATTACATTTTCAAGCAATCCTGCCCAAATGAGGAATGGGTACAAGCTTTTCAAATAATTAAAATGATAAAGTAATTTTCTAAAATAAATAGCAGCTCAATGGCCTTACATAGGAATGGTTGACTGTATGGATATTGTCATATATTATATACAAGTAAAGAAGCAATTAAAATGAGCAGATTAACTGAAAGGCTACTTAGATTTAATTTTTTTCTTTATATCACTAAGGACTTAAAGTTAAGAAAAAGAAATTTAGGAAAGTATTTCCCAATGGAACTGTATTTAGGTGCTGCAATGGATACTTGGGGAGACTAGAATCTCACAATAATCACTGGAAGTATTTAACCATCATTTTCCCTTGTTGGCCAAGGAAAGAACAAGATAATCTCTCAACACCCTTTCCAGTCCTAATGTCCATCATAATTTGATCACTGCATTAGCAGTAAGCATAACTTGCTGCTATTTGTAAAATGCATCTCTATTTCAAAAAGCAGTACAACTTAGAAGCAGCAGTTTTTAATTTCGATGATCATGTTTCAATTTCATATTCTTATCAGAAATTCAAAGTCAAGACTGATATCACACAGTCTGGAAAAATTTTATCTTCCACAATCCACCATAATGTCAATGGTTTATCTATCTGAATGTCAATATAATGTCCTTAATTAAAATCACTCAAACCATTTCAATAGATACCTTTCTTTTAATAATCAACAAATGCATTCTGTTTTAAGCTAGTAGTTTCCATAAACAAATTTCAGGCATGATTTACCAGTAAGTGTGGTCCAGGGACCATTCCCAATGAGCTTTATGCAGCTCTCTGGATTGGAATTTGAGATGTTTTTTTAGACATAAGCCATCCCATGCCAGCAGATATCAGTGCCCAGTAAATTAAACTCCCCTGTTATTATTCCTTGTATAAATGTCACCTCTGTCTTGCATAGTTATAGACTTGGGTTTCAGCTGATGTCTGTACATGTAAATATAAAAAAATCAACACTGAAAAAGCAAATATACGATGCAAAAAATAGTCACATGTTGAGTTTCACTACAACGTCAAGTACAATAATCTCCAAGTAGTGTGTCTCATCATTTCTCCTACTGTAGTTCAAAGTCTTCGCAGGTTTTTATTCTTAAAATCCCACAAATTCCACTGTAAGGAAGTACTGCTCTCATTAAGAGATTATGAACAGACACACAAGCAAACTTCCTATATTTGCCTTCAGATTGGAATGTTTTGGCCATCCATACATACCAGCATTAAAGAACTGTTGTGGTGCACCAGTTTTTGTTCTCTTGCACTGTGCGATTGGGAATTTGCACAGAATAGCTTTATATTGCACTGTATAGCTTATGTTATATCACATGGTTTGTTACCCCTTTTCCTCCATCACATTTCCCTCACCTACCCCAGTACTCCCCTGATGGTCTCTCCTCTGGGTTACGCCTCTTCTTACCACTCCTCATTGGTATCCCATTGGCTGTAGACCTCTCCCTCTGTCCCCATCCCGGGGTATAAAATCTCCCTGCCACCAGGGAATGCCCTCTCTTTTCTCCCATGGGTTTGTCCACCTGATGTGTCTCTTGGCATAAAGGACAACATTTCCCATGTGGAAAAGGGACCTTCTCAATCTTTTATTTCATCTATGAATTATCGTGTGGGCAACGGTCTGTAGCTAGCCAGAGTGGACCCCAACAGCCCAGGAAACACGAGTCTTCGAAGAACATTATTCAGCATCTTAATGGGTACTTTTAGAAAGAGACATCAACATAGGCACCCATTGAAAGTATAAACAGTAGCTATGGGAGAAATGCATTTCAATAATGCATTTCAATATCCAGGTTCATGAAGGAAATGTCCATCGTCACAAGCTGGCTAAATATACCATGGTCTTTAGGAATACTGCACAGAGCAACTGGTGGAGCCATGACTCATCTGAGGATCTATTGCCATAAACCAGAACAATTATGCACAACATGAGAGAGCATCCTTTAAAAACTGAGGCTGTGAAAGGTGTCTTCCACAGGGGAACAACCTATAGAATGAAAGCTGCATTCTATATAACATTACTTCTTCTCTTGGAAACCTGAAATGCTAGTCAGCAAGACTAAATTATAGTTTGACTTCAGCTCCTCCTCCTGCGCCCTGGCTCCTCTGGCCATCTCACCCATCACATTTCCTCATAGATATATATGTGATTCCAGTATAGAATTACCTTGTTCCCAAAACTCCAGTCTTTAGTTACGCTTCTTGGACAGTATCATTGTTGACATGAATTCTTCTCTGGTTTGTTCACTAAAGGTTTCTCACTAAAGAACCACCCCAAACTGGGGCTAACAAGCAAGTTAGCGTGGAAAAGACAATCACTGAAATAGAACCTTAGATTAATGCAAAAACAAGATAGCTTGATGACATGGTTGATGCCACAAATGTGGCGATTTACTCCACAATAACCAATAACCAATGTTTTCTTAGCTAAGTCTTGCATGCAGTTTAGCCACAAGGCCTGCATTAAGCTTGCATTTCCCACTTCCTAAACTTAAATTTTGCTGTGCAATTCCTATTAGCCTGATTGTGCCTTAATAAAACTGAAAGAGATAAGAGGAAATTTGAGTTTATTATCCCATTGCTCCAAAATACCTTTCAGTGAGTCCTCAGCAGATCCCAGTACCTTGTTAGGACACGTAGGAACTTCTGTAAACCTAAGATTGTAATAAGAGAGGGTGAAATAGTGTAGAATGAGAGAATGAAAAAGAGAGAAGCCCAACCATGGCTGCCATAGTCAATGGTAAAGCAGACTCTTAGAAGAACCACAAACATTAGGTTGTGAAATATTAAAGCTGACTTTTACCCTCTTTAGGAGAGATGAAAAATGCAGCAACAGCACAAAATTATTATTTACTGTCCCAAGCATCTGACAATGTGCATGTATTACAAAGATTCGGATCTCTTTAGATTCTAATCATCTACAATACTGAAAGACTACTATGCAGTCTTTTCCTTCTAGAAAAAAGCACCTAATTGGAAGATGAGTCTAATTTCCCTTCTGAGCATATGTAGGCACCAACTTGGCATATAGATTCCTCTCTCACGGGTTGTCAGGGTAGAAGGAAGGACAAGAAAGAAGACACAAGATGAGAAGCAATCAACTTTTCCCCATCTGAAATAAATGTGACATTGAAAATCCTGACCCAAAGTGACATGTAATGTGCATAATAAAGAAATAAGTATTCCTATACTTAAAAAAAAAAAAGAAATTGGCCTTTCCCATATCTGTTGTTTCATGATTCTTCAGACTGAGAGGGAAGGAAAATAGCAAAAGCAATGGCAATGGGAGGAAGGGAAAAAAAAATAGGAGAATAGAAGGCTGTCCTTCTGTGGCCAGTCGTTCTTTCTGACAGGGGTGTAGGGCAGAGCCTGTTCTGGTGAAGGCCAAGGAAACTAACCCAGGTGATGAAGAGAGGAGACCTTGCTGCACATCCCTCTGTGAGGGTGCCTTGCATCCAAAGACGTTCAGCCCCGCCTTGGGGGAAGCCAGGGCTCTTCTTTCACAAGAGGCCTCTGAAAAAGGTGGGGGGAAGGGTTCTGAGTATGGACTTGGAGCAAGAAGTCTGCACCTTCACAGGGTCTGCCTCAGCAAACTTCAGCACACCAGGAAAAGCTAAGCTTGCATGGCTGCAGCTTCAAAAGTGGTGGTGGTGACAAGTTACAGTGGATGTTCCCCTATAAATTTAATCCTCTGTAATGGACACTGCTGGAAAACTCTCATTTATAGCTTCTTGGGCAACAGTAGCTGAAAACAGATAAAGATCAAAAGGTGTAAACAGTTCTGAAAACTAGTAGGCTGGGAAAATAAATGCCCAGCAGGTAACAACATCCATTTTTAGAGTTTCTTATGTTAATTTAAGGGTAAAATATCAGCTGCCCATAACAAAAAGGCATAAACTGTACCACACCAAGTCATATTACTCTAATGACATAATTATTGTAGGATATTCCCTATTTATAGGGAATGTCTCAATGATCAAATTAATTAATTACCAGAAAACAAGATACTTTTATTTTTACTAGTAAATAAAAGTTTAAACCTGTCATTTTCAGTGGAAATATGTTTTAAACTGTCCTGTGGACTGCTTAGGCTTTACCAATGGAACCTAAGTAATGACATGAGTTAACAGAAATTTTGTGACTCCTTAAACCTTGTTTTTCTAAGCTGAGAATATAAGCCTGGATGTGTGACAGAATTGCTGTATGTGCAAACTGCTTTAGCTGAGAATTTCAAAGAATGGTTGTTGCAAACACAGAACATAATCGACCCAGGGAATTTGCTGTCTATGTTAGTAGAGGGTGAGATTTTCATGGCACAGTAGAATAAGTACAGAGGTTCTGGAGGATTTATGCCAACTTCATATTGCATCCTTCACTTTAGTCTTACTCAAGAGCAAAGCTAGGAACTTGTCTTTGTATGGGGAAGTAAAATGTTGCTTGCTTTGAAGAGCTAGAATTCTGCCTGCTGGCAATTTTATCAAGATATTAGAAAACTCAAGCCACACAGTTGGATAGCAGATAGTGCACCATTTTACGAGGCATCTTTGCGAAGGACTGTCTGAGAGCATGCAGAAGATATGACAAGTGAGCCAGTGCAGCTGTTTTCAGTTTTATTACATTTAGCACAGGGGAAACCAAGAGAATATTCATAACAAAACAAGCTCTATCTTTGTCTTTTAATGGGCTTTGCTGAAGCAAGGGCTAAGCACAACTCCTTAATCTTTTCTTGTGGGTGGTGAAAGCTCAGGTCAGATGACACTGAGGAGAATAAAGGGCTATGAAAACTCATATTAAGATGCCAAAGGCAAAGCCAATGCAAAATATTTAGTTAATTAATTATGGAATTATAAGCTTGAAAAGAGCCTTACAGTTTGGCAGTCTAACAGATCTTATGAGCAGGTTATACCTACTCTGCACAATATTCTTAGAATGGAACAAGAACTTTTGAGTATGTTGTTAATTTCCTTTAAAAATAACTTTTTTCTTTTCACCTGAGGTAAAGCAAAATCCTTTATTTAAATGAAAGATTGTTTAGTTTTTCTTTCATGACAGAAGAAGCAGCTGTGTCCCTGCAGCCCATGGAGAATCACAGTGCAGCAGATATCCACCTGTAGCCTCTGGAGGACCTCATGTTGGAGCAGGTGGATGCCTGAGAGAGGTTGTGACCTTGTGAGAAGTCTCTACTGAATTAGGTTTGTTGGCAGCACCTGTGGACACACCATGTTGCAGCAGATTTTCTGGCAGGACTCATGACCCCACAGAAAGGACCAGTGCTGGAGCAGTGTGGGAAAAGCAGTAGCCTGTGGGATGGACTCACGTTGGAGAAGTTAATGAAGGACTGTCTCCTTTGAGAGGAATCCATGCTGGAGCAGGGAAAATGAGTGAGAATGAAAGAGTGACAGAGACAAGGTGTGATGAACTGAATGTGACCCCAATTCCTGATCCCCCTGTGCTACTGGTAGAGGAAAGAGGTAGTGAAATTAGGAGTGAGGCTGAGCCCAGAAATAAGGGAGATATGGGGGGAAGTGATTTTAAGAATTAAGTTTATTTTTCATTACCTTACTCTGATTTTGATTTGCAATAAAGTGAATAAATGTCATTAATTTTCCCCAGTCAATTCTGTTTTGCCCTGTTGTTATTTTGTCTCCTGAAAAGACTCATGATTTCATTATATTCTGTCTCCCCTGACCAGTTGAGGAGCAGTGATAGAGAGACTTTGGAGAGGATCTGGCTACTAGTCAAGATCAACCAACCACAATCATTTAAGCAAATCTGGCTTAATGGGGATGAACACTCAGTCCTTTTTTAAAAAATAAAGTCTACCAGGTTTAATAGATCTTGATTTTGGCACCATAAGGTCACTAAATCTTTCTTGGTTTGGAGACTCTTTAAACTTCTATTTCCTGTTGTTTGTATTTTCTTTTACTAATGTCTGGCTTTGGGAGAACTTTGGTTTTCTACACTTATTTCCACTGTAAATCTTTAATAAAGGCAAAAATGAAAAAAATATTTGGAAATTAATCAAAAGTCTATTCAAGCTCCCAACATGCAAACTTCTCCATAATATGAAAATGTGTCAAAAAAGTATACATAAACTAAAAACATAAATAAACTAGCAGTGGTGTGGGGCAAAGATATGTGCATTTATATGTTTTCTTTTCTTGCGAGAAATTCAAATTCTTTTCCTCAAGGCTATTGAAGATAGAAGGAAGTAGAGAGGGGTGGCATGTAATTTTGTTATTTATTTTCTTGAATTAAGATCTGTGACTCTTTAAAAATCTTTTTCAGTTTGAATATGAAGCAACACTTATCTATGCATGAATACATTTAAATTTCAAATGTTAGCAAGTTTTATTCCTCCATTGATCCATTTTGCAATCATAAAAGTTTATTTCACAAGTTTTTATGATTCAAAAATCAATGTATATCTAAGTGATCTCAACATTCCCACAGTAACATAAAATAAAGACAAAGTTACTATAGTAGATAATCTAAATCTATCCCTTCTCACAGTAATTTAAAGGTAAAATTCCTTGAATACCAGATGTTTAAAAAGTTATTTTAAAAGTTATGAAAAGAAAATAAAAAGGTTACATGATGGAAGATAATAAAGGAATGATCACTTTTGTCATATTTCATCAACAGAGAAACTGGTCTCCTTAGCTCAGAAAAGCCAAACATTATCAGACCAATAAACTCCCATTATCAAGAGTTCTGGATTTCTGTTCTAAGTAAAAATATCTGGGTTTTTTTCAGTTGGTTTGGTTTTCTTTGTTGGTTTTTGGTTTTTGTTTTTTTGGGTTTTTTTTTGGCTGGTGGGTGTGGTTTTTTTAATCTTTTCTCATAATTTACAGAATATAAGAGCCCACTGCTAATTCCTCTGAACAAAAATTTTATCAGGTTTTGTATCCTTTTTCACATCTTCCTTGAAAATCAGAAACTATGAAAATATAAGCATTGTATCCTCTGGAATACAAGAAGGCAGAAGCTGCCTAGGAATTCCCTGAACATTATGATCAATTGTGTATAGTGCAATGCTTTTCCACCCCTAACTCCAAGCACTATAACCCTTTTCCCAATGCCCTGGAGCCTAAGATATCTGTTCCAATTTCAGGACAACATTTTCACCTCAAGAGTAAATGGCAGCAACTGCTATTACTAACGGTAATGTCGCCACACCTATCTGTCGCCATTTAATTATTTATACAAACAAGAGAATTGAAGACAGGCAAGAAATACATGACTATTACTTCTATCCTTGGGAATGGAATCACTTTTTGTCATGACTATTTTTAGTGAAGTTTGTTTCCAGTCAAAGGCAAGAACCATTATCAAGGAAATAACTTATTCTAGCATCACATTACTGGCCATATCTAGACAAATCACTATTTCTTCAGAAAATAACTTTATCTGAGGTCCCAAGGTCCTTTTCATTCACTTATTGAGAGTTTCTCTCATTTGAGAGAAAAGACAGGGATCTTTCAGAGGGGTACTTTCTTCCAAACTTGTCCTCTTGAATTTAGGCAGTTTAAGGAAACAATGACTGCTGACAAGTTCCTTATTAGTGGCAATTAATGGCCAGTTTGTTAATTAGTGTCCTGAGGCAAAGTTAATGTAGTGTTTCCAGCAGAACCCAAAACAAAAACATAGAATATTTTTGGATATGGGCTAACAGCTCTGTTTTATTCAGTATTTTCCTTAACAAGGACAGATTTTCCTGTCCAAACCAGTGGACTGCAAAGTGCACATGCTGGGAAAAGAAATCAGCTTCATTAAAAGGAAAAATAATAATAAACTGTCTGTAGTCTTTTTCCTGACCCAGAACATGGCAAGTTCCCAGTACATTCAGGAAAGAATAAAAATTCAGAAAAGGAGATGAAAAAAAAAAGGATATGAAAGTGTTTTCTCCGCCTTTACAATGAAAACTCCAGTCAGTCTCAGAGGCTTCTTGACAGATTCTTTCCTACTCCCTATTATTCAAAGAAAAATAATCATTGGACCAGATGACCCACTGTCCTTTCTTCCAACTTTACCCATTCTGTTATTCTGTGATCTATCCACTACTGAAAATGCTTTCAATGATCTAACAATTTTCTTTTCTTTTTCTTTTAAAATACCCAAAGCTAAACATCCTACAAACTCGTGGAGTTTCAATTTTGTAATAAGCAGAGATATCCCCAAAGCTGTTTGCTTTGGGGATATCTCTGCTTATTACAAAATTATGAACTTGGCAAAGGCAAATTTAGAAACTATCACATACCCTACTCTGTCCCCCACATTCTTCTGATGTCTCAGAGCTGTGATCTTCACCTTTTTCTCATCTAACAAGCAGAGACATACAGGACATCTCTCTTATGATTACGGGTGCTCCTGGAGCAGTGTCTACACTGGGCATCAGAATTTTTTGGTGTTTCCTTCAGGTTTCCTAACAGTGTGTTCCTCCAGAGAAGGAACAGAAATTATTCTCGAACTGGTTGTAAAACCCACTTCCATTTCTAAAGACAACAAAAAATCCTCCAGCCACCACATAGCAGAAACTCACAGAACTTTCTAGGACTGACCTGTATTGTCACTATTTCTACATCCACTAGACTCTTCCCCATATTTCACTGTGCCAGTTGCATAAGGCAAAACTGCTGCTGGCCTCTGCTGTGCATAAAAGACACCTTAAAGGCCATAGATTTCTCCTCAACTTTCCATAAGGCTAACAGCCAGAAATGAGAGGCGACCCATCTGGCTCCTCTATGAGCCATGCAGACAGAAGAGCTGAGGCAGCCATGCCAGTGAGAATGCTTTGAGCAGCTCACAGTGAGGTTTCTCCAACAGAGAGGCTGAATTTTCATGATGCAACAGCACATTTCATGACTCTCCAGGAAGAGGTGGGCTACAGCAGGCAGCTATAGTCACTTCAGGTGTCAATGAGAACATACTCTCTATCGCTGAGTGATAAGACCCTACAAAAAAAAGTAGATACTATAAATATGAAATATTATTTGTTACTATGGCATAGTCAGGCTGATTTAACTTCAGACTTTGCATCAGCCGAACACAACTTTTAGACACGAAACATTTATAAATGTCTGCATTTAATTAAAATGGTAAAACTTCTTAAAATAATTCTCTAAACATGTTAAACCACATTAAATGCAATCAAAGTTGTACCATATTTTTTAAAAATTGCACAAGTTTTTAATTGTATAAACTATATTAAATTTTAATACCAGCCAAGATGTATTTACAACAAAACCAAAGTAAGGCACACACAAAAAGGCTGGTTGGGAATTGAATGTATACTTTCCCCACAGAGGGGTTCATGAAATCTGGTGTCAGAATTCTTCAGAGAGTAATTAGGTTTTTATTTGTTTGGTTAATGTATTCATTACTGACGAGAACTGAGCTATATATAAAAAGAGAATAATCAAGAGCCATCTTTTACATGCTTTTCTCCCCATCCCAGATCCTAATGAATGGTAAATTATTTAAGTTATGAATGACTGATTAATTTAAGGCAGTCTATATCATTATATACATGTATTTATAGTTTATAACACAATAAGAGATAAGGATTTTTACTATTTCTCTGTTACCCTTTCCATTTGGGTTTTTATAATGAGTGTCCTTGTGAGGAAAGCATTGCCATCTGATAATATGTCAAGAATTGGCAACACTGACATTGTTTTGATACATTGATTTGGCATAAATTGCTGACTCCATATATGTAACATCAACTACATTTATAAAAGCAAAGAGGTATACCCTAAGAACTCTCATGAGATTTATGTATCATTTACTTCCCAAGAGTGCAGCCCTAAAAAATCTGGAGCTTCACCATCTTGCCATTCATTTTTAAATAGAAGATATTGACTTCAGCCAATTACGGTTTTTGTCTCACCACCAGTTTATCAACTGTAAAGCAAGACAGTCTATTTCTCAGATCTGACGTGCAACAGCAGGTCTCAACCAAAGGCTGAAGCTAGAAAGGACATCTAAAGGGTTACTGAAATCTTACACTGATTCTGACTGTAGTTTATAGAAGGATTTTGTCAGGTGGCCTAAAGAAAGAGGCTAATGCAAACACAGAAGGGTTCTGCAGAACCTCCAAGTCCTCCAAGGAGTATTTCATAACACTTGATGCTAGTAAATACTAGTTAAAGTGTAGCACATGTACGTATAAGCACCCAAAAAATCTTTCCAAGACAATGTTCAGGAGGGAAGATGTCAGACTAGTTTTGCCAAACTATACAGTCACGTAAAGCAAATGACCCTCTGTTTCTGTTGTCTTCAATTAAGGAGTGTGTATTAGGTTAATTTACATATCTTTATAGTCCTGACATCTCATGTTTGGAGCGAGAGCATAAACTCAATTTTTTGCCTCTGAGTCTGATAATTTAGGAAGTCTGAACTGACACAGTCTGAACTCTCCTAAAATGGTGAGGACTTCACACTGAATGCTCCCAAAACATAGGATGAATAGTGTTTTTCAGGTGTTGGCACTGAGACCAGTGCTCTCTCAGTGACATGGACAGTGGGATTGAGTGCATCCTCAGCAGGTGTGCTGACCTCACCAGGCTGTGTGGTGCAGTCAACACACTGGGGTCAGGGATAATGCCATGAAGAGGGACCTTGACAGTTTGAGAAGTGAGGCAGTGCAGACCTCATTAAGCTCAACAAAACAGAGTGCAAGGTCCTGCACATGGCACAGATTAATCCCACAAATTAATACAGGATGGTTGAAGAATGATTTGGGAGCAACCCTGAGGAAAAGGACTTGGGGATATTGGTTGACACAAAGCAGGATGCCACCTATCAATGTGCACTGGCAGCCCAGAAAGCCAACAGTGTCCTGGGCCACATCAAAAGCATTGTGGCTAGCAGGGAAAGGGAGGGACTGATCCCCCTCTATTCTGCTCTGGTGAGACCCCACCTGAAGTTTGGCATCCAGGTGTGGGGTCCCCAACATAAGACGGATGTGAAACTGCTGGAGTGGCTCCAGAGGTAGGCCACGAAGGTACTCAGAGGGCTGAAGTACCTTTCCCATGAAGACAAGACAAGAAAGGTGGGGTTGTTTATCCTGCAGCAGAGAAGTCTCTGCTTATAGCAGCCTTTCAGTACCTAAAGGGGGCTTGTAAAAAGCTGGAAAGGGAGGACTTTATACAAGGGCATGTAGTGTTAGAAGAAGGGGGAATGGGTCTATACTTCCCTTTAGACATTAGGAAGAAATTCTTTAGTGTGAGAATGTTGAGACACTGTGACAGGTTTCACAAAGAAGCTGTGGATACCCCACGCCTGGAAGAATTTGAGGCTAGCCACGGCTGGGCTTTGAGAAACCCAGTCTAGTGGAAGGTGTCTCTGCCCATGGCAGGGAGTTGGAAATAGGTGATGTTTAAGGTCTCTCCAAACCCAAACCATTCTATGATAGAAGTTCATTAAATTTTTATTCAAGTAGCCTGTTCAATCCATGTTAATTAGATGTTACATTAGTATTACAATATGGCACAAAGCCCCACAAAACAGAAGTTACAGGGAAAGTACAAAAATTTTTATGTATAGAAGAGAATTTGACTAAGAGAATCCACACCACAGAACTGGATTTGTTGAAAATAACTTTGTTGGATAACAGAACAGAAACTGGAGGGCAAGACAGACCTAATATGACAAAATGTTAACAATAGGCTGGGATTTTAGGAGAGTTGCATCAGGAATGAAGGATGATATGGTCTGACTTCCTTCTTATGCAAAAATGATTCGTTTCCTAGCTGCACACTGCACCTCTGAACTACAGTGGCCTTAATATTGTTTGCTAAAGCAAGCACAGCTGTACTTTTCATTTTGAAAGTGAGGGAAGGAAAATGCCTTTTCAGTTTTTGTTGCCTTTATCCTATTATGTGAAGCATGAGAAATACAGTGAAATCATGTAGGCCAATACATAGATAAGTCGTCCCTGTGAAATGTGTACTCCCCCATGCAAAAGAAGTTGTCTATTATGATTGGGATATTTATTTATCATTATTATTATCATTATTAATGTTAATTATTATTATCATTATTAATGTTAATATTGAGTCATGTGGTAAATGCCTGGATAATGCTTCTACCCTGTCTCAATGCAGTTGATCTGTTCAAGGGATTAGAAAGAAAACTTTAGTTAGCAGAAAGAGAATGTTGAAAATACAGTGATAGCTACAGTCTAACCTGCCTCCACCTGTCCACCCACGCAGCTACCTGTATCAGTCAGGAAATAGGTGACTAATATTTGCTCACTTTTGGGAATTTGTTTAACATTACTGTATGATTCATAGAAACAGAGGTGTGGAATAATAACAATTTTTAAGGATAAATGCAAAACAAAGAAATCCATTCATTCAACAGATACGCATTCTTTGGTACAGAATATAACTGTATTGTTATACTGTTATGGCTGTCAGCCATTGTATGACCTCCCCTCTCCTCTCCTCTCCTCTCCTCTCCTCTCCTCACTGTTTTTTTTATTCCCAGTAATACTTATGCAGCTAAAGAGATCTGCTTGGTAACTCTGAAGCACCATTTTAGAAATTGTATCAGGTCAAGAGTAGCATAGAATCTCTTTTCCATTCCTGAATAAAACTTCTTCATGATCACAAAATAAAAGTAACAATAAAACCTTTTCTCCTTCATCATATTCTAATAATAAATCAGGTGCCAAAAATCTCTTGGATTCACCTTTTTCTTCTGAGTGGGAAAAAAAATTAAATAGAAACCCTATGATGTGCCTCAAAAATATCTCAGTATTGAGAAATCAGTACCAAGGAATACCACACATGCTCTTCCTGATGGGCAGATTAAGACTGTAGGCTGGTGACAGTACTATACTCCTAATCATTACAACTCCCACAAAATGAGGACTTGATGTTCAATGAGTTATCAAAGCACCAGAAGGTGATTTTAATGAGCAGCAGGTGATACAGAGATACAGCTGGATAACATGTTGAAGTTTGCATAATTTTTGTGGCACAATAAACATAAAGACCACACCCTTTTGTGGAAACCCCAGTTCCACATAAAGTCACTTGTCACAAAGATACTGATGCTATTTCCATTGGGTGGACTTCACACTGGTTAATGCCACACTACTAAAAAGCTTAAGAAAAATGGATCAACTTCTTGCAACACATTGTTTCATGTAAATAGAAGCATCAGAATATAAAATGGTGGTGAGATTTCTAAAGCATGTTTTATTTTTTACTTAAGATATTTTTGTAGGCCTGAACTCAGGAGAGAATTCCTTCCCAGGAGAGACACTTGTGTTAGTATTTGTCTACTGAAAGTGTGTACTTCAGCATTCCCTCAAATATGATGATGTTAAGATTGAGATGCTATGTTGAATCCTTTGCTTGCGTGAAGATATTGAAGTAGCCAAAACAATCATTTTACTTGTAAATGATTCTTAAAAGAGGTCCTATTATTCTGTAGCTTATCACTCAGTCTTATCACAAGTCTGTCAGACCAAAATCCACTCTTAGGCACTTTAAAAAGGGCCTTGTGTAATGTCATAAAAAGGATATGCATGTTCCACTAACATCCACACCCAAGTCACTGGATTTCCTTAGCTTGAAAAGAAAATTTAAAAAAAAATAAAAAAACCAAACCGAAAAACAATCAACACAAACCACCTAAAAATCCCCAAGATTCAAAACCAAATATTCACAACAAACACCAAACCCCCTCACCTCTCAAGATTTAAGAATTTTAAACTTAGATTTAGAAGCATAAATTTCAGCATTGAAGTTTAAAAATGTGTTTCTCCACTTTCAAAGAAGAACAGAACTTGGCATCATTCTCTAAATCATTTCCTCTTAAATAATAATGTAAACTAATGTTGATTCTCTGCAGACATTAAATTAGGTGATCAACAAACAGGATTTTTATCATGCTGTGCTTAGCACAACTGGAAAATCCTACCTTTTTATTAAACAGTCTAAAAAATAATCATCCATTTCACTTCTGTTCCTCTTTCTTTCATAAACTCTTCAATAACTTTGAAAAAAAAAGATAACAGAAAAGCAAACTGCAGAGTTGCTCTTATCTTTTACAGTAAAAATTCCTTTCATGGTTTGTTATACATATATGTACACAGATGTTTCACCAAATTAGCATGTGGATATGCTCAGATGTGTTTAATGTCTGGCAAATTGCAATGTCTGTTTATAACAAACACTAAATAGAGAATAGAGCAACTTGTGGAGTCCAGTTCCATTAGAAATGTAAATCTGTGTATTAGGAAATCACATTTTTGTATCTCTTTGGAAATACAGTACATCCTCCTGATTCATTTGTCCCCAGAAAGACATAGCCATAATTTGTAATTTATTTGAGTTAAACATCACTGTTTATTTAAACTGGCTTTCGTTCAACTATTTGTGCTTCTACAGTAGTTGTGTTGCTCTTCTTGTTTCTGGTGATGCCTCAAATACAGAATTGAGGCAGGTTTTCAGTATCATTCCATAGGATCAATCAAGGCAAATTTGTAAACCAGAAAAATGGCTAGCATGAAAAAAATATGAAGGAATTGTCATTTTTACTCTGTGGGAGGCAGGGAAGCAAAAACATAATGACAGCATGCAAATAAGAAAGAAGGATTTATGGAGATGATGGTGACCAAGGTTTTCCATATGCACTTGGAGCAACTTGAGAAAATGGGGCTTAATTTGCCACAAAGTTTTCTCTACATGTCTATTTGTAATGGTTATGAAGCACTGGAAAAGCTACCTAAAGGGGCTGTAAAATATTATTTATTGGGAATTTTTATGACCTGATCCAGAAATGTTAATTCCAAGTAAGAAACAGTGTATATTTTTTTAATGTTAGACACATCGTGCCACAGACCATGCTTCATGAGTACTGCAGAGATTACCTCAGGCCTAACTACTGCATTTCCAATTCCAAGAAGAGAAGGATAAGAGCTACTGAAATTTCAAGAAGAAATTTTCTATTACACTGATCCTACTGCTCAAGTGAACCTCTATTTCAAGAGAGAAAAAGAAGCCAAGACCAAGCCTGATCATGCAAATCCACCAGCCATAAAAAGTAAAACAAGAGTAAAGGGAGCTGTAGTCAAGGTTACTTCACCAAAAGAAACATCTCCCAAGTTCTTCAGAGGAAAATTACTGGGAAACAGAGCAGTTTTATGGAGAGCCCAAAACTCCTGGGATCATTGGCCAGTATTTGGATAACAAGTATTATTTGATAAATTAGTTGTCATAGCAATTACAGTAATCTGAAGGACTGTAGTTCACCCCAAGGATATAAAGGGTTACATTTCTTCATCTTTCAATAGTACCATGCTCAGGCTGAAACCTTGCCTTTATATCTAAGGCAATCTTAATTTCACCTACAAGCATCAGTGGCTTAACATTCACAAGCATCACAAGATAATGTAGTCACCCTGGACGTGAATCACAAAATACAACACTTGTGTAACAAATAATAAATAGGTTCCATTAAATATAAAGCAGAAGCAATCAGACTTGTGTTTGTAAAGCAGTCTTTCAAATAAATTCAAAGAATGAAAATAAGGAAAACAGTGTTTATAAAGGCATGAACTACCTTTTTTTAGGCTCCACATACCATCAGACCCTGACAAATCAGGGATCCCCTTCTTGAATAAATTTTCTATGTAACTTCTGATGCAATGAAGAGCATTCCTCCCCATAAAGGCCAATACTAAATTATTTGGCAAGGACTTACATGAAATGTGATAAAGTGTAACAGAATTTGGCCCTGAAGTAACTGTCTCACTAACTTAAAGAACTTGCTCCTAAGCATACTAATTACATGTGCAGCAAACGAAGAATTATTTTTATTTGAATGAGTTCTCTTTGTGACATTATGAGAAATGAAATATAGGACCACACAATTACGTTTCCTCTTTATTTGTTATTCTGATGTCAGTTTGTGACTTGGAGAAATAGGCATAAGAACAGAAGTAGATACCACCCACCATTTGATAAAAGTAGATGTTCCAATTCCTGATCACAATTGCAATATGGAAAATACAGAAAAAAGCAGAACAGAAATAACTATTACTTTCATAGCACTTTTTTTGAAGCTGTCAAAGCAATTAGCAAGAATGTATTAGTCTCATAACAGCCCTAAGAAACACTTCAGATAAAATATTATTTTATAGAAAGAATTTTACACTACCACAGTTAGTGCAATATGTGAACTTCTGTATAATAAATAAAATATTTTTTGTTTTTCACTCCTTCCCCCTTTTCTGGGAGTGATTTTTATTTATTTTACATGATCAACTACACATAGTTCATGTATTTCTGTACTGACTTTAACAGCTAACTACCAACTGAACAGAAGTTTATGGGTATGAAACAAAAAGTATGGCCTATATAGAAACAAACACCATATGAAGTAGCAATCCTACTAATCTCCCTAGAACACAGTAGGTGATAAATGCCACATTCCTGCAGAACTACAACCTCTTGCTCCTTTTGTGGGGGAAGGGAGGGGAGAAGGAGGTCATCTGAGGTGACAGGAGGGGAATGCCATCAGAAGCCCCTATGACTCAGGGGTATAAAAACAATTTGAGCCACACTCCAGAGATCCATCTCAATCCCCTCAATCACATCAGTGCAGGGTCTCTTAGAGAGGATTAATATCTACTCTGCAAAACTAGTTAAAGGATTGAATATATTCTTAGAGTTTATAACTGCAAAAGCATAGGCTGAGACCAAATATAGTATTAGCTTTTTTTTTAGGGTTTTTTTTAATACTTTCATTTGCTTCATTTTAATGGAATATGAAAATTTTGTCAGTTCAATTTTCCTTGTATCAACAGTTCATGGTGCTTTTCCACATGACAGATATCCATCTGCAGGTTCCATATAGACTAGGCAAGTTTTCAGCCACAGCTGATGTGTTGCTCACAACAGTACAAGTACTTAACATACAGGCAGTTTCTGGCCACATCAATTTTTTTTATGCTGCACTTGTCTGAGAATTCCTAACAGAGATTTAATTTCTGAAGAACTGAATGGATAAGAGGGCAGAAGCATCACCTCTGTAGTTAGGCCAGTGGTCAGAGGGGCCTTATCTGACCTCCTGGGGTGTCTCTGTTCTCGGCTGCTTCAGCAAGGGACATGAATGTGGCACTGATGGTGCCAGAAATTTGCTGCTATTGCTTAGACATGAGGGTACCAGCCTGGCATGATCAGCCATGGCACTGCAAAGTGATCCTTGTAAATCCAGTGAGAGCTCTGTGAGAGCTCTTATGGGTTTTACAAGCCTAAAGCCAGCTTTTGTCCTTGGCTTCTCCAGTAAGAGGTCCCACTGGACATGGCACCAAGTGGGCTCCTTTTTACTCTCTTGTCACCATGGCAGAAAGGCCAGAGCATCAGGTGTTCTGCTGTTTCCATTTCAGCTTTCACATGTCCCTCTCACCTCATGCATTAGACCACAGCTACAGCACATTCAGTGTTAGAAACCCTCCATTTCAAGTGCTGACTTGGATGGGTGCCACACACCCCCTGGAAGCATCTGCATTTGAATTTAAAGGGGTGGGTGAGTGACAACTAGCTTCTTCTTCTGAAAAGGCTTTGGCAGATCATTGGTTGTCATCAAACCTATTGCGTTTCTTGCCTACTGCCAAAAATTCCACCTACATGCCTGATGGCAATTAGTCCTTTGTAGGTGCTAATGAATAAAAGCAGCACACACGCTTTACGGACTTTAAAAGAATATCTTAATCCATATATTAATGCCATATATAAACTCACATGCACACACAGTTCCCCCCTTCTGCTATCCACATGCCACTGTGCACCCACACCCAAATTCGTGCTTAGAAAAAAAGCAAGTAGCAGTAAGATGATCATCCAACTGTGTGCAAGTAGGATTTTTTTCATGAATCATTAGCTATTTTCCCAGAACTCATCTACTGAAAAAGTACTGCTTTATGAATGCAGAAGGCATCCTACATTTGGGATAATGAAGTACATTCATTCCATGCTTTAACCTTTCAGAGGTCCAGACATTTCACGCACTCCCTCTAACCATAATTTTTCTGTGGTATCCAAAATCATCTGGGATACAACACTATGACAAAACCAGCCTTCAGGAAAATGTATTAACAATTTCCATAGAAGGGAAAATGAATAAAGTAGGGGTACCATGAGACTTCACCACAGTACTTTCAAATCAACAAACTGAGCATTGCTTTCATGTTTTCTGTGTAATTCTGTGGACTCTGGTTTATGTCAATTTTGGAAGAGAAGGTATCAAAACATTATGAGGTAATACACTCTATATAAACCCAATTAAAGTGTCATTATTTACACTTCCCACAGAAGAAAATCAAATTTTTTAAAAGGAAGCTATTTTACAGAATTGCATCAACTCCAAACCCAAAAAGGTAGGGGAAAATATTGCATTTTGACTTTCATGTTATCATTACATATATAGAATACAGATAGACACAATTAAATTTGAAAGTCAATACAGATTTAATTGAATATTATAGAAAAGATTTCAAGCGTCCTGAAAATTACTGCATTCTTTTTTTCTCTGACTATTCATTTTGCATGAAATTTTCAATTCAAGTTTACAATACTTTCTTAAATAAGTATACTTATAATACTTTGTAGAGTGGTCATGAACTAATCAATAGTGTTCTGTATCTTATTGTGACCTTTCCAGATGAGATTTCATAGTCTCCAAAACGCTTCAGAAGGTCAGCTCTAAGCCAGTACATTGATATTTCAGCCTCACTAAATTACAGAGGGTTTCACCCTTTTTCCTGGCTGAAGTGCAGGTAGGAGCAGTTGGAAAAGGCAATCGACAGCTCAGGAGTTGAAGGAAAGTGGGCAGAAGCTGAATGGCAGTGCCTGGCATCAGCCATAGTGGACAGCAGCCATTGCTGCATCACTTTGTTTGGACCAGCAAGTAGCAGGATCTTTCTCACCAGTAGTCCATAAAAGTCAGGCAAGGAGTCTTTAGCATTCCCAGAGCAGATGAAGACAACATTCACATGCAAGTGCAGAATTAAAAGCTTCTCTACTGCAGTCTCTAGTCCTCCCTACCACAGCGGCACATAGCTTCTTTTGTCTTGCACCTGGGCAAATCTCTTGTTTTGTAAACAGCTTTCAGTACCATAGGCATTAAGGATGAAGGGAAAGATGAGACAAATGTCAGAATGTACCTTTGCAAGAGGCCTTAGCTCCCGTGTCTTCTTATTTTAGTTTCTAGATGAGGTCTGTAACTTTTCTGCCAAAACAATACTTTCCAGAATTAATCTGAACTGGGCAGGGAACATTTTTTCCATTTTAATTTCTTTTCTTTCAGCCTGTAAGAGGATCCTGTCCTAGTCCATTCCAATCCATAGCATATCCACAAGTACAGTGAGGATCAACAGTTCACATACCCTATTATTTTTTTATCCCTTCTTCAAAAATTTCTCCTCCAAATTCCACTTGCATCTGAGAAACTCAGACCAAAAAATCTGACCATTTCTCTTTCACCAACATCCATTGAATCAGCTGCTTAAGCATACACAGTGCCCATATATAACAGCATCAGATTAACACTGATGTTAAACAGCCTAATGCTCTTAAAAGCCATAGCACTGCAATTCACATTTCACTGGCAGACAGGACCTTACCACAAGGGCAGACAATTGGGTGCTTTCAGAGTGCCACAACTGTAATTGTAAATCCATTCTCCAAAAAGCTATTTCCATCACAGATGTTGAAGCACAGTTTCTCCAAATAAAGTTTTGTTAGTATCCACTGGGGTAAAACCCAGTCATGGGTTGCTTGTGCTTGCAGGGCAATCCCACCTGTGGGACCTGTGTGCTTTGAGAATACCCTGAGGTTTCAGGTGCTTCTGCCATTGAGGCAGGCGAGGAGCTGCAGAGCTCCATGAATACCAAAAGCTCCAGCACATCTCTCACAAGTCCTGGACCTAGATGTTGTTTTCTCCCAGTGTAAAGAGCTAAACCCTCTGCCTTCTTTGCTCTAGGATACCCTAATCTATGTGTTATTATTATTAATGTCCCTGGAAGGACATTTCCCACGGACAGCAGGTGGGCAAGAAGTCAGGGCTCTCCCAGCTGGGGCAGCAGCAGGCAATACACCAGATCTGTAGCCTGATGGGCAGAACACACCACTCAAAGGAGGAAATCTGCTTTCAGAAATTAGCCCAGGACAAGTTTCTTTTTATTCAAGCACTGTTTAATGTAAAATGCATTAAAAGCTTAGGAGAAAAATGTGAAAACATATGGAGTTAAGATGCTTAGGCAAATTGACAAATACATCCCTACCTCCCTGGAAAGTCTTACAAAATTCTTCAAAGCTCCTTGGATTAAAATACCCCTTCTGCTTTCATTGTCCCCTTTTTTGTTCTAGACAGCTTTGGGAAATATGACTGCTCAGAATATTATATTTTATAAGGTTTTCAGTATCCCCTGAGTTCCACTTATTTTAAGAATTGTCAAGTTATCAAGGCCATAGATATAATCCTACTGTTTACAGAAAACCTAAACTTTTAACTGACATATCTTAACACTCTAAGGGGAGTTCAGTTGCAGCTGACCTTTCATCTGTACTCTTCAGTCAGAATCCCAAAACTACATGACTACATCTGTAATCGCCTGTTCTTTTTCAGTCATAAAAGTTTGCTATTTTCTCCCCTGTTGATTAGTTGATAAAATGGAAAGACAAGCATAAAACAAAGACAAAGACATAAATTAAATTAATACTTCTGGAAACTGATTTATTTCAAAGTACTTTTAATATTTAGAGAATTCAATACAATTTCATGTACAGTAACCGCTCAAACCAACTGACTCATCCTGATGTCCACATGCTTTCTTTAAAACAAGAAAACTTCTTTTTAGTATTCAAAACATAACATTTTCCTGGAACACATGCCTTATTTGAGCAAAGTGACACATTTCTCTAATATTTCAAATAATGTTTCAGTTTAACCAAGATGCAAGTAACAGTGAACGAGTAGGAAAAGTGACCATGTTTTTGCCCGATATCAATGAGATGACTGTGAAACATTCTGATAAAAAGTGTTGGATAACAAGGCCTGGCTGAACAATATGTTTTGCTTTCTTAGTTATTAATTTAATTATTAGCTCTGTTCAAAAAATTGTCAGTACAAAGTAATGGGGTGAGGCCTGTAATCATGGGCTAGTATCATCTTTTCAATGATTCACTTGTAATTCTGTCTAACTTTTATAGCCTACATCTTATTCCTTCTGCTTTTAAACTTTGTGACAAACTATCTATTCTAATAGCTACAAAAATCCAGTCCCCTGTGAAAAAAACCTAGTGCTTTTAAGTTGGTTTTTGCTTTTCTATTTTCCAGCAGCAGTACATCTGTCCCTGAAAGGTTTTAAGTGTCTTTGTAACTGATACGAGAGGAACATCAAAAAGATTTATTTGCTTTGGCTCAGTTAAAGGCTTTGGTTTCTAGCGCTCATGCAAACCTCCTGGAACTGCAAAAATAGATGGGAAATCTCAAAATGTTTCACTGTATTTTTGTCACCTCCCTGTATTCAGTAGGAAATTTCACAAGAGCCTTCTTTATAGTAAACTGACATCTCTGTTAATGGATTTACATCTTAAACATAGCTTTAGCTGCAGACTTACACTGACCAACTTAGCTGTAACCATCCGAAGAGATGGAAACTTAGATGGAGGCCATAACAAGCCACCCTTATCCCATCCTTTGGGAGTCTAATCCAAGAACCCAAGATTTCCACTGTGACAGTGATTTTTTCCCTCAAATTTATTGATCTTTATCACCAATGTAGTTGAGAATTGAGTCCCTAGTGTTTACTATCCAGATTTTGTCTAGAGACTTAAAATTACAGTTTAGAACATACTTTTCTTTTGGCAGAAGATTTTCCCACTCAAATGACAAAATCATCAGAGTTTTTGCAAAGAGAAACAACTCAGGCCCCATGTGCTGGAGAAAACGTGGAGAAGGGTCAGCACAACGGTGTCATGAGGTAGCACCACATATGCTATCTAGTCACAAGAATGTAATGTCTAAGCTGCAAGACCATCTGTGTTGACTAAGGGAATAGCTAGGCATGTAGGTAAAGCACACATATATATATATCTCATCTATGGACCCATATAGATAGATATATGTATATATATGTGTGTGTGTATATGTATACATATATATGTATATATATACATATGTGTATGTATATATATGTGTGTATGTATATATATGTGTGTGTGTATGTGTATATATGTGTATATGCATATATATATATATATATATATATATATATATATATATGGGTCCATAGATTATGAGGATACACTAAGCCTTGCTGGTTGGCTGTAGTCTTTCCCTGTGCCCTGGCCTGCATTGCCTGCTCACCAGATGGCTGATGCCAACTGTGCAATTGCCCAGCTCAGCTTCTGTCACCTCAAACTCAACAAATTACTTGTTTCATCTTGAAAAGACATGAAAAATCCATACAGTTGTTTAATGTCTCAGAGCTGAGCATCAGATTTAATAACTCCTTAGTCTAGAGCAATGTAATTCTATTAGTCCTTAGGAAATGGAGAAAACAAGAACTCCTTTTCATGCATCTTTATTTTCCAGATCCTAATATCTATGCAAATGTTATATGTCTCTGTAGTTTTTTTGTTGTTTTTTGTTTGTTTGGTTGGTTGGTTTTGGTTTTTTTTTTCTGGATAGAATATTAAAGTAGAAAATAGGAAGTCAAGAGTATCTAAAGATTACTAAAGGTGGATGACACAGACCAGTGCCAGAGAAACTTGGGCAGTTTTACACCAGGCAAGGAAACTAGATTTTTTTTCTAAATAATACTCATATTTAGGATCACTGCTGTTGGAAACTCAGAGTTATATTCTCTGGTTTTACCTGTCCCCACATACCCAGAAATTGTACTGGCAAGGCCCACACTTAGCTGCCAATGATACATCTCACAACAACAATGAGGCTGAAGTTACCTGGGGAAGAGAAGGCAATTTAGATCATCTGGATAGGTGTGGTGGAACACTGTGGTGCACACTGGCAAAACAGCATAACAAACTGAAGGCAAAGAAAAGTTCTCACAAGAACACCTACACTTATATTTATTTAAATGTAACAGATTTTATATCTAACAGATTTCATTTATCCCTCCAGGTATCTGGCTTGATTTCCACAAGGTCCAAATGCTTACACCTCCCCTGTATCTCCCATTAAATAGGAACAAAAATGCTAGCAGTTGTTTTATAATCACTTATACCTGTTCTCTTAGACCTCTAAAGTACAGCATTATTCATGCTTGTCTCTACTCTCATTCACATCAGCCTTAGGCATATTTACATAGATACTCTAGGATGATACATAAAGGCACAAACAAAATGGAGCAAATAAATGAGGGCTTTGGACTGTTACTGTCTATAACTCTTGATGACAAGCTTTCTCCTTTTACCCATTTCAAAGACAGATCTTGAATTGCTATGGCAAATATGCATTCCCCATCTTGCTGAAATCTGGAATCAGATCCAGAACAGAATTTAAACAGTTTGACTCATATTAGCTCACCACAAAAAAACCTTAATACAAACAAAGGCTGCAGGTAAACTGTAATCTTTCAACACAGTGCAGAACAGCTTTAATCCTGGTGTATTATTTCCTAACACTAAGTAATTGGTGTTCTTAAAAGAGCTCAACACACAAGTCACATATAACAAATGAGGTGATTTTCTCAGCAGATGTTTATTTTTGTCATTTATAGAAATACCAACAGAAAGTCTTATATCACCAGGTGAGTCAGCAGCAGTGAGATGTGTCATCATAGGAACTGCAGGATATCTCCTTGTTTGGCTTCATTATCTAGTCATCGTTGCTAAGGGGAATTGAAAAAAAATTCTTCTTAGAGGGCAGGAAAACCCCATTACATCCCAGGATGATGAAGAAAGGAAACTACATCTTGTGTCATTGAGGCAAGACAGCCACCAAAGTACATACTGTGAAATGACACAGAGGGATTTCTCTGTAAGAATACCCATGCTGCTGGCTACTGACAGTGATTAACTGTCTCACACACAGGAAGCAAGGATAACACATTCCTTCTTTAAACCGACTTGGTTATTTTAAGTATATCAGATACTTTTCCTGTTTACCTCTAGGGTAGCAACAGCAGTCACAAAAGACAGCAACAACCCTCATTATGCTGGATTTTTCCCTTCCTCCAAGTACTAAGAGACTTCCCGGAATTTACTAAAATCTTCATGTTAATGTTGTGAATGGCAGTTCTCGGATGATAAAAAAGGAAGTATTTCTCTGCCTATATTACCATATTTGGATGGCCCTTGAAATCTGTGGGGTTTAAGTTCTGTTGTGAAATCAAAAATATTTTCTCAGGAAGGCTCATACGCCTGTCCTGGCTTCACTAAGTCAGCATAGCTCGTCTGAGCAGAACTCATTTTAGGACTTAAAAGCATAATTCGAGACCTGTGGTTCAATTTCCATTTGGCACTGGCTAAATGTGGTGACAAGACTAGTCTATGGTTTCTGATCTTATTTCCTTTCTTGCCCTAAAATCACTCAAAGAAGTATCTTCACAGTTCACATAAGAGCAGGTTTCATTTTAGTAATTTTCAGTTCAGAGGAGAAGAAAGGAGATAGTATGGTTCAAAAGTTGAAGATTAAATTAAAGACATTTAAACTGTAAATATATACAAACATTTAACAAGGAAAGCTTGTCACCACTGAAACAACTAATTCTTCATCCCTTTCTGTGTTTGAACATGGCTTATATCTGTCTCTAAGAAATATACAATCATTCCCAAGCTTCCAAACTGCAATACAGATCACACCAGTGTGCAAGCCATGCCAAAGCCAGGAGCTGCTATTGGTGACAGTAGCACTCAGTAGTGACATTAGGCATGAGAACACATTAAAAAACAATTGCACAGACACAAACAGAGGAAAATTTAGTCTACCTTTCCTCAGAAGACAATGTTACTCCCTGGAATGGGAGAGCCAAGGTGATTCATGCAGCCCAAAAAAATTTACCAAGTAGTGGATCTAAAATGTAAACTCTAAATCTTTAGAAGGTCTGTCAGCAGGATATTCAGTAGGTCTTACTCAGTCACGAGTCAGAAGAAACTCCTGTGGAGGGGTATGCTAAATTTGCTGAATAGAAATGACTAAGAGAATAAACTCACAGGTCTCTTTTCAGATCCCACTACCATTAAAGGCAAATTAACCACATGCCACAGAATTAAAATTTCTCTTCTTTTTGTGACTGATGGATGACTCCTGGAGTGGAGGCTTAGACTTTGTACTCCACTACAGAGTCTGATAATGAGGCATCTGAAATCTCTTTAACTATTTGAGCTTTATTCTGACCTTCAAAATTTGACAAGGGATTAGTTATGAGATTCTACCACCACCAATTCTACTCTCCCCAGTTGCCAGTGGAAAAAAAACACCCACAATTTCTGTATTTCCAACTTTATTCTTGACCAGAGGCTGTAATTGCAAGTGGCTTAACATTTCATTAATCATTCTAATTAAAAAAACATATCTGAACATACAGCAAGACCTGGAATTCAGTATCAGGCTAAAACCTTTGCTGTGTTTGCCATGAATGAATGCTCTCAGGATCAAAAGATACTGAACTGATCTTTCTCAAAATATTCTAAAAATAGATCAAATATCTGATTTTCAGAAGAAAAAAAGCCCTCAGAATGGAGCTCCTATTAAAAAAGAAAAAAAGAAAAAATGTATTTAGCACAAATACTGACTTGAGATTACAAAAGTGTTCAGAGAAATCTCTCACATAAGCACCTGAGAAACATTTCATTACTTTTTCTCAGGGGCTGTTATTTTGAAACCAAGAACAAAAAGATAAACATAAATTACCATTTCTGTATTTAGATGCATGTGCTAGCTTCTAACATTTGTTTGATATAACTGTACAAATACATGTTAATACATTTAGTTCACATCACCTCTTGCATCATCAATAAAAGAATAAATTAATAGAGTTTCCTCATACTTTCCCCCCCAAAAAAGTAATGGAAATTTTGATCTGGGATGAAGCAGAGAAATATTCTGAGCCTCAATTAATATTTTGTTTTTGTTCAAAGTTCAATACCTAAAATTAAGTATTTTAAGGAGATAGTTTTGATTTCACAATAAAAATATTATAACTTTTTCTTCCAAATGATATATTGACGGAAAATCATCATACTCCTCTCTCTTACAGGAAATGCTCATTTTGTTCATCAAAATGAAGTTCTATTTTGTTCATCAAAATGCCATGTGTATTTATTTCTTTGTCAATGATGTACAAATGTGGGCACTACTTATCAAAGAAATAGATGAAATGTTCAGAAGCATTGAACATGAGGGAAGTGGAGGAGTAGGCCCTGATCTCTTCTATGTGGTGACCAAGGGAGCAGCATGAAGCTCTCTTAGGGGAGGTTTAAGTTGGATATTAGGAAAAGGTTCTTTCCCCAGAGGGTGGGCGCTGGAACAGGGTCCCCAGGGAAGTAGGCACAGCAACAGCCTGACAGAGTTCAAGAAGCATTAAGGTTCTTGGAGTTGGGCTTGATGACCCTTACAGCTCCCTTCCAAATCACGATATTTTATGATTCCATGACTCAATGAACATGAAGGGATAAATATTGCAATTGAAAAGTTGTTTTTCTTCTTTTCATTCATAGTTTTTCTGTGGGAACAAGGTTATTATACATTCACACCTTCTCTAGGAAATGGAACTCAGTTCTTTTCATATATTATAAATATTTTCCATGAAACTTTGAACTAGGCTCCAGAAGAATTCAAATTTTGAGTGCTTTCCACTCAGTAAGCACCCCTTATGCATGTCTCAAGTATCCACACAGGCTGACACAAATAATTTTCACTGACCAAATACAACTATCTAAAGTAAGAAAAGAGCAAATACTCCCATTTAAGAGAAACTTACACCACAAACTGCTAGAAAAATTAGATGCCCTAAGAAGATGATGTGGTTGTACCAGGAGACTGGGATGAGAGACACATGTAGGTGACAGCATGGAATCACCACAGGAAGTCAGGCAGCACGAGGAGGACCCAACCCAGAGGAGGGCTTGGGGGATATGAAGAGGCTTCAGCTCTGGCCTTTTGTGAAGAAACACTCTCACACGTGTTTGAATACTGCATCATTTCAGCAGAGAGGGAAAGGCTTCCAAGCTGCACAATTATGCTATTGTAATCACAAAGCGTAGGCCAAATTAGACAGAGCAGCTCTGTTTTCCTGAGTCTGGTTTTATAAGCTACATTCTAGCAGCGCTCCATTACGCTGCTATGCAGAAGTGTCTGGCATTGTTTCCATCACAAACAAATCTTTATGTCCTAAATTCATGCTGGACGGAAACTTGGCTTCCATGGCACAAACCTAAGAATTACATTTGTTTGTTTAAACAAATTTGAGGGAAAACATACTTGGCCATCTTTGAGTTATATGATGACAAGATGATTTAGATCTCCCATAAAAGATATAATTCTTTATTTCTCTTCACACCAAACAATGATGCTTTCTTATAGCTGGACAGTTGCTGGCTAGGAGTAAAACCCTATCAAGAAAAGCCAACTCTCAGCTGTATTGATTACGACAGCAGATGCCGAGCACCTCACAGGATGTGCTTCTTCCTTTGGAAAAATGAAGACAAAGGTTTATCTCCTACATTTATAATACTGCATTTTTATTTCACTGATGCTTCTCTGTGAAAAGCTAAATTGGAGTTGATGTATTTTCACTGTATTGTATAGTATTGGAACTATTTATCTTCCCTAAACAGTGCCTATTTACAAACCACTACCATAATAATACATCCTTGAAAGGAAACATCCTAAGAAAGATAAAATTGAAATATGTAAGAAATATAACCAAAACCCAATTTTTCACTTTTACCCATCAAATGATAACTTATGCTTATGCAAAGTACAATGAAAAGAAAATGAGGATGACATTCTACACTCAGCATTAAACAAATCAGATCTTTAAGTCATTGAAGAGATACATACAATTTTTTACTGACGGCTTTATAGAACAGAATGCCTTATGTTACTTAGTTAAGCAAATTGTCCCTCAGAGAAAAAATTCTAGTCTAAATGTGTTAATAATTCTCTGTGTATAGAGAAGTTGTATCATCTTCGGTTATCTACATGATTTCATATTTTAATTCAATCCCACTAATAACTGGCACTGAAGTATGATGGAGGAATAGACAAAATTATAAATCATTAATAAAGTTTTCTCTGAAACAAGTGAAAAAAGAAACCTTAGAAAATGCTTCATTATCATTCCACCTTTATTATCTTCTTTATTTTTTACCACCTTCATTTTATCTTCATTCAGTTGTGATCTTGACTCTACAAGGCTGTGTCAAAGAGAAGGTTAAACAGGTCCTTTACAGAACAAACAAATACATATTCTCAGAGAAGCATGCTGGATGATGCTAGGAACAGATCTCTGAATATATTTTAGACCTTCTTCTTTTGAATGTCTTAAACTAACATTTACCTTTAAAAGCCATTGAGTCTAAAGACAATAAAAGTATATTTAGACAATTGGAGCAATAATTTAAAATTTATAAAATATATAAGTTCTTATGAAAAGCTGGAGCTCTTCTCCTTTACTGAAATCAAGTCTGTAGTGTGCAGGTATAAGCAGGAAAACCATGCAGTTCTTGATCACCTGGGCCTCGACTGAGAACCTTCTCACTCGGGAAGATTCTCACAAACCACTCTTTATAATTCAACAAGGCCTAGCAGCTAATTGCCTTTCCTAAATTATCTCTTAAGCTTTAATTTCCAGTACTAAATATTTGTTCTTGGCAGACTCAGAGGAACTCAGAAACCCAGATTAAATAAACCATTATATGCATAGACACCTGCTACACTATGGCATACCATTAACACAGAGTCAAGCCTCAACAAATTACTTCATTTGCTCACTGTTGCATTTAAGCAAGTGCTTGGCATCTAAAATAAATTCTGAGCAGTTTCCACTATGGAGTTATTTGTTCTTAATGTCATCATTCACTACAACAGTGGTCATAAGTGGATTTTCCGTCCTGTCTAGATTGTAGTTTACTTTGTCAAAGTAATTATCCATTACTTCCATGTATACACATTTGTTTACAAGTTCCATACCAAATGCTTCTTTCTAAACTGAAGTGATGGTCTTTGCTGAAGACAAACCAAACAATGAGTTAGAAAGAAAAAATATACTGGCAGTCACTGAAACTCTCACAGTTGAAGGATCTTCAAGACAGACATGCAATTGCTTTTGGATAGAAGAAGGAAGTTAAGAAGCTGGATGGTGAGCTAAGAAACTGACATTAGCCAAGAAAGGACCTTGCAAGATGTTTGCAAAAGTTTACTGAGCTTTTCCAAGTCACTAAGGATCACCTGGACCTCCCACTAAGCTTACAAACATCTGTCTAAATTCACTGAGTCCTCCACATTTCTCTGACTTTGGGATACACACATACATTCTTCCCCTTGCAAAGGCAGCACCTCTACATGTCACCAGCTTACAATGCAAAAGCAACTTATAGTCAAATGCTTCCCAGTGCTACAACATTAAGAAATAACGAGAAGCATGTTTTACTCATCAGCTCAAAACATTGAGTCTCATTCTTCCTCGCTGGGACTTTTTTATATTCCACTATTTTTTCTGGCTTCCTTCTGCTAAGAAATGCCACAGATCTTCTCTTCAAGAACTAGTCTTTAGTTGACTTCTCTGAGCATCTACCACTAACAACCATCCCTTTCAGAAGCTGTTTTTTCCCCACCTTTCCTCTTGGTTTTTTTTCCTCAAAAAATTTGACAGGGTGAGCAATTGATTTTTATCTTCGTCCAAAATTTCTCTTATTATCCTTTGCAATATTTGAGTCTGTAGTGTATGCACTACTTGTTACTTCTTCCTAAGAAGTCAAAATTGATACACTTGACATTCAGCTCTCCCTGAAAATAAAAGCCAATTTCTCTTTGTTAAATGAAGTAAATATGTGTGTTAAATCTTTCATCACTAGCTAAAAAAATGCATTACAATTTCCTACTGAAGGGAAATGAGGAACGTGATCTCTATGTGAAAGCATGACAAAGTAACACCTGTGGACTTGACATGATCAGACATATTTGTGAGTAAACCAAGGGCAAAATGCAAGGTAGTTTCCAGTCAGACTGAAAATAGCTCAGAGCAGCTTGCTTCGATCTTCCCCCGTGTTTCTGACAGTGCCACATGTTAAAAAAATTGTTTTAAAGTTAAATTTGAAACAGGGAATGGATATCTTAATAAGAAGCATGTGTTTGCACACTCATTTGCAGACACACAACATTTTCTTGACACAAACTGTCACCTGAATATTGGTTTCAATATTCAGCATCTCACTTCTCTGTAAACATTTACAGAAAAATAGAACTCACAAAGTCCTGGGATTCAGTAAAATCCCAGGCAAAACTCCCACTGAGCTTCAGCTATCCTTATTCTTGCACTCAACCTCAAGTCAAAAATACACAAAAATGTGTATTTTGTTTATTTTCTTGTTCCAGTGCTTTCCTCTAATGATATTAATCCAGGAGAAATAACTTCATGTCAGCACAGCTCTACAGAAACTGGCAGGTTCTGTTTCAATGCATTTATGCAAGCTGCTTCTTTGGTCTGATTAGACTATTCTTGCTTCAGCATTTGGACCCAGATCAAGAAATTTCAAATTCTGCCTACAGAATGTTCATGTGCAGCATCTGAATTGGAATGAGGTCATTTGGTCTTCATTTTCATGCCTTGAGTTTTGTTACTGGCTTTAGAACCAGAAATCTGCAGTAAAACCTAGCTCCTTTCACCTAGCTTCAGGACCAAATTGTCTAACATCAGGAGCTACTTACACTGGTGAATACATGCCAACAGCTATCACACAATGGTATCTGAGATGGAGCATTTATTTCTTCTTTTAACCCTAAGGAAATATTATGATAACAAAATGCCATGGTCCTGGAAAGTATTGACATTTACATGATGATCACAGGGTCGATTTTTGGACCAACTTGTCTGAAATTCATTACACTAACCAAAGATTGGTGGGTTGGGATTTTTTTATGTTGTGTTCTAAGAAACTGGAATCATAAAAGCTTCATGCCATGTGAGATTGGACAACAGAAGCTCTGAGAAGTTCTTCTTAACTGTGCAGCTGTAGCCCAGACTAAGAGAGAGTTGCATTTACAGCAATGTTGATTTGTGGGTCCCTGAAAATCAGTGGTCACTGCTGTAAAAGAGCCCATTTGTCCTTTTAAAAAACACTTCAAGCTGGAACGAGTGAAGCTCTGAAGCTTACTGTTAGGGCCCAGAACTCAGCTGGCATGTCCAGTTTATTACTGCTGCCTACATATCCTGAAGATGATCCCAAAGGTCGCCCAGAAGAACCAAGGTAAAAACCAATCAAATTTTTGATAATTTCTTGTTATTCTTATTTCCTTGCTCTCTTATTTCTCTTACTCTCAATATCTAATTTTTGTTCTCCTTACAGCTGTTTCTCTCTGATTGATCTTCCTCCCTGTGTCACTGTGCTAATCAAATACAGCACTGTCCTCTCAGTGACACCATTTGTCAATTCATGTGCAAATGATGCTTGAAGGCAGTTATGTTGCAGCATCACCTTAGATATTTCAAACAAGAGCTCCTGTAGCTCACCCCAGCAAGTACTTATGCAAAGGTCATCCCCATCCATTTAAATGGAAAATCCACAGCATTGATTCACTTATGCATTCCTGTATATGTGAAGGGCAGAGAAGTCTGGCACCCTGGAGAAGACTGTTGCTGACTTGGGCATGCAGGACCTGGTTAGTAAGTGTTCCCATAGACCTGTAACTACACACATAACCCCATTCTGTTTGACTTTTTCCCCCCTTGGTTCCATTTTCCAAATCAAATTTTAAAGGGTTGGATCTGACCTTCTCACCCTGAGAAACAGTGAAAGAGCTCAAGCAGGAATACCTGGCCAGTCACACTATTAAAACAAAAACAATTACTGCCTTATTTAACAAAACAAGCCACAATCTCAAAATGGTAGAGGCCGCCTATTTTGTTAAGGTCTTAATAGCATATTTTATGGTTCCCTGAGGAATAATTCTCCTTATTCAGAGAAACACTTATTAACCTCCATAATTTATTTGTGGCTTCACTAAACACGCACATACTGTACTGTATGGCCATTAATCCTGGGAGTGAACTTAATAATGATGGGTTCAGTTTAGCTCAGATAACCACCCAGATTTCTGGATACCTTTTTGAATATATATATCAACTGTGAGACTCACTAATACACTTTTTCCAAAGTCTCTGTTACATGGCACTTTGTTTCTAGTCAGCCCTCACAGAAGGTCCCCAGTTTCCTCCTATCATGTTAGGTGAAGTGTTCAACTATTTGTTAACTGGCACCACAACTTGCTTATGTGTCTTTCTGAGATAAAATCTTAGCTCTTAGCCAGAAGGTCCGAGAGAAATGCAGCCTGTATTGCAGTCCTAGGCTTTGCCATCAAACATACATGCTGGATGTCTCCCATAACACTTGTTTTGCTGGTCTTCCCCTGAGGAAGATGAGACTAGTGGAAATACAGAAGCTACCCCATCTGACTCCTATAAATTTGGCATGTAGCTAGTTTGTGCTTAACCTCATATAGCTTTTGTTACTTCTAATTTGGTTGGGGTTTTTTTTTTTCTTTTTTTGTTTTTTTTTTTCCCCAATAACCTACTTAACTAGGCCTGTTTTGGTGCCTTGCATTTGATACAGGGTGTTGTGTGTGTTTCTCCTGTCCTTATCACTGCAAGATTCTGAACCTGTTTAGGATTCTAAACACAGATATATCACTGAAAATAATGATTTATCTACAAAGCATTAAAAAAATCCCAGAAATATAGTCTTGCTACTAAAGAGAACAGATGCCCAAATATTGAGAAGTCAGTCTCTCTACTAATGACTGATGTAGTCTTTTTTTGACTGCTTCTTATTCTTTTGACTTATTCTGCTGCTTTTAGCTATTATTATTATTATTATTAATGTTATTACAACTGAATATAAAGAACTCCTTCTTAACATATTCCATCATTTTCATAAAATGAACAAATCCAACACTAATGACGTTACTCCCAGAATTTACTAGGGTAGTGATATTTCTGTGGAGCCTGTGGACAGAATAGCCATACCACGGCTATGTGAGCAATTACTGCTTGAACCAGAACTAACTTTAGAGAAAGCTATTGTTATTTCTAGCCAAATTGTGACTGTAGTAGCAAGGGCTAAAATAATTGCTCAAGAGCCTATAGACCATGTCCAAGCAGTTCATTCATTAATGGGTGTAAACTGGCGTGGCAGGCAGAATGGTGGTAAACAGAGCACGTTTGATACATCTAGAAAGCACCATGCCATCTTAACACCCTCTGATACGTCAAAGTCAGGCTTTGATTGTGAATCTCTACTGTGCATTATCAACTGCACTCTGAAATAAAACCATGGCCTGCAGGCAATTTCTTTATCAAATTATGGGTATTACATGGGTGAGATAAAAGAATCACAAATCTGTGCTTACAGTTGTTACAGTCTAAGACACTTGAAGACATTGGATATTCAATTTCTACTAAAACAAAATCAATAATTTAGTGATCAAACAGAAACACACTAAAGCACCCAGGCTTCATGCCTATGATGATTAAAAGAAAACTTTGAAATAACCAATATAACAAGCCTGACTAAATCTGCGATGGTCTGAAATAGCAACACTGAAAGATGTTACTGTTAGAATGATCCTGCTCTGTTAACTAACAGAACAAGCACTTCACAGGACCTTATGAACACCGCTGTAATTTATGCATCAACTATTAGCTTACCCCTTGGGATGAACAGGGAAGGAGATAAGGATCTCTTGTTACTGTCATCTTTGTCTGGTTGGCTGTATAAAGGAGAGATGAGCAAGACAAGCTTCTGGGAAGAAGCTTCTCTTCTTCCCAAGAGAAGCCTTGGGAAGAGAAGAAAGTTGGTCTGGCCAAATCAGGAAGTTACTTGCTTGTCCTGATAGCTCAAGTCCTTGGCACTAGGCTACAAGATTCACTTAACTGCACAAGAAGAAAGACCCCAATGGAACCAAGCAAGAGGGTGCTGCTGGTGAAGTGAAGCATTTGATTCTGTTTAAGGACCCAAAAAACAATGAACTTTCTGTTTAAGGACCCAAAAAACAATGAACTTGTCTGTAGGTTGCACCAGCCAATATCAGCTCCATGAGAATGAGCAAGGCAAGATAAACACGTGGAGTAACGTGTTCAAATATGTTGGGTAACTTTCCTGCACACAATTAAATAGAAGCTCTGAAGTAAAAACACTTGCATAGCTTGGTCATGGCAGCAGGCAATTTCTGTGGTGGGGAGGGCCATATGGTCTTTTCTCCCTAACAAATCATGTCATCTTGCTGAACAGCACAAAGTACATTACTGAGTAGGGGGAGAACATGTGAGGATACCTCACTTGCAGATAATGCAGGAAGATCCCCTGACATAAGTGTGATGGGTCACCTCTGCTGAGTAGACTTGCAAGGCACACTGCTCTGTATCTCACCGAATGCTGAAGCCAGTTGCCTTTAACTTGTTCAGAAGCTGTTTAGACAGCTGGCAGTAAGAGCAATGGTTCAGAATCAGATTGAAATCCTGTTACTTGCCAGAGAAATAAGAAAGGATCTGTAACACTGCTGGCCCTGTTTTATCCATTGTTCCTGACAGTGTATTAGAACCTTTTGAAGCACCATCAGAGAGCACAGAGTACACTAGTACTTGTAACAGACTAACCCAGCCAACGCCTAGAAATAAGCTTTTTTTTCTGCTCACTTCTATAACTGCAAATCTATAAAATACTCCTGTGTTGCCTTAATTATGTCCCTATTTGCAATTCAAGCCTTGTTAGTTGAAACCTCCAAGAATAAAATAAACAGAGAAGGTAACTTGTTTTTTTTCCTCTATTTTCTCCTGCACAGTCAAAAAAAGTGAAAGCAGGAAAACACAATTGTTTTCCTAAAAATATTAATTTTTAATTGCAAATATATTTTAAATTATTTTTAGTCATCTCTTCAAACATTTTAAAACCTCATCTTTTATGCACTTAGAGATTCGGGGGGCATCATTCTCACTAGCAATTACTACTTTCCATTGGAAATGTAGACAAAATTACTCTGACAAGGTGTACTGAGTAAAATGTGCAAATACTTGTTTTATTTATATCACAGTAATCATCACAGTATTCCCAGTGCTTCTAAATATAAATGGAACCCTATACTATAATTCCACAAGTTCCTTTCCTGTTTGTTATTATACATACTAATCACAAAAAAAAAAGTTTTCTGGCTGAAAACTCTGTGCACCACTGTAATGTGAGCATTGACTACAATTAATTAGTAATGGGCAATTGTTGTCATTTACAGAGATGCTATGTGTATTTTTACATTGTACCTGCAAAGAATAAATAAAAGGATAAGACCAAATGTTTTTCATGGATTTTTCATTAATAGGGTTGACAGCAACTGTAAGTTTTGTCAATGAATATATTAAAATGTAAGTCTCATTTAACACAACTTGCACCCTCTGTCCTAATTCTGGGAGGACTGAAATGGTCCTTCACTGACTTGCCTTGCTGGCTGCCGGTACAACAGGGTCATGAGCAATGCAGCCTAAGTAAATGGGGAAGACTGAAATTTCTATTTATTTACAGAGGATATCTTCCTTCCTCTGGTCTGCCTTCCTCCCTTCTTCACCCCCGCAGTCTAACCCTGCCCTGTCTGGTACGTGGGTATGGTATTTGTCTTCCAAACATAACAAATAGAAGTTAACATTCACCAACTGTGACTTATCTGACAGCTCAGCACTCTGTTTCAAGTCATTCACTGTTGCAACTTGATTTCCACAAAGTCCTGCGTCATACTGGGGCACCCTGCCAGGTCATAGGCTGCTCCATTTCTTCAAAATGGAAATTTGTTAAGTTTCCTGAGGTCTTTCCTCCTCCTTCTCTTATGCTGTTTCATGTATTGATGGAAGATCATGTCAAATTATATTATTGCAGGGAACAGCAATTCATAATCCAGAAAAATTGTCCCTCCATTTTCCGTATGAATTTTTGCTACTCTGTTTGGCATAGGAATTTACCCAGTTCCTCTCCTGTGAAGATACTGCTTTCCTAGTACTCTTTCTTGGACTAGAATAAAAATCCTGCTATATGGCTCAGGTATCAATTACTCCAGTCCAGAGGTAACATCCTCTCCTTCTCTCTAACCAGACTTGTAGGGCATGGTTCCAGACTCCTGTGATGATCAATTACTTCCTGACCTTAGCTGCACCATAGGAACTTTTTTTTCCTTATTGTTTAAAGTGCCAATATATTTTATAGGTTTTCCCTTCCCCCTTTTAGACTTTGGAATAGATCAAGGACTACTTAAGAGTCACAATGTAGCAATCCATAATAATGACAACAACAAAAAATTGATGAAGAAACACCTTTATGTTCCATATATGGATTTTCCATTATGGAAAATGTTGTCTGCAAGTGTTTCTCTAAGACAGCTAGTGACAGCTTATTTTGTCAAATGTCCGCTTGTATTTGTAACTATTTCAGGAAGAATAAAAACTTCTTAATCCCTTGGTATAATATCTAAGTCATCATGAGCCAAACTCCATACTCTGGAGGCTTTTGAAATCTACACGGCAATGGTCAGTTCCTTTCTTTGTTACTTGCTCATGCATACAATCTTCCTGCTCAATTACCTCACTAATTACCTGCCAGAACCTGCAGCTTGCAGGTGCACCCCCAAATGCCTAGATCTGAAAGCAGAGTACCACACTGAATCCAACTGTGAGGCTGGGTAAGTGAGCTATAGCCTTTTCTTGCTTTTAATGCCTCTTCACCACTCCAGAAATCCAAATCAACCTGAAAAACCTTGTATGTACCCATTTTGCTCCAACACCTCAATGGCTGCAGGTTACAGCTGACATATGCTGAACCAGTTCTATACCACATCGCTCTAGTGATCTCCAGAGAAGGCAGTGAGCCAGGGGAAGGAAGCAATGGATAGACCATCACTAAACGTCTCTCAGGAACATCCTTTAACAAGAATTTCATGGTACCTAGAGCTGCTCTTTGAAAATTGATTCCTAAATTAAAGACTTTCCCATGGATTGTAAGACACCACAGAAAAGCAGAATAAAGCCCTAGCTCCCTTCTCCAGTTATCTGCAAATCAAGATAAATAATTTCCTAATAGCATATTGCTATGTTCTGTGTTATTTTCTGGTTATTGAATGGCTATTTTCTGTGCTATGGTGCAATGTTGATGAAGACTGGATAGCCTGAATAAGGAGCAGGAACCTGTTCCTTATTTCTGTCTCTGTGCCCTAGGTAACAATGGGAAGAAAAGTTTTCCTCTGTTGAAGTGGAATATATCTCCAGTGCTGCTGTATACATCTTTCACATGGAGCTCTGTGTTATGAGTATGCCGTCACAATGATTGTCCTCCTTGTGTAACACAAATCTCCTTCTCTGTTTTTGGGGTGCTGTCCTTGATGACAGAAGCAAAACTAGGAATATGGTCCTATCCATAACTTCATTTCGCTAATATCTCCTCCAAAACACCACCTCCCCCACAATGGAGTGATTATACTTGGTGTTACTCAGATACAAGGAAAAGACCAACCAGCCCTGACTCACTTTATTCCTTGGTCCTTGCTTAGATAGAGGAGGACTGAACAAAACATCAGTAAGGAGAAAAGGATGTGGCCTATGGTGATTAATTCTCTCCCACAAGCACAAGTCAGTGAGGGTGGTGCCTCACCATATGCATCAAACACTTACGTCTCTCTCTAGGGCAGGAAGTCCTCACTCATCTCCTGAAGAAGCAGGGCACCCCCTGCTGACTCTGCACCTAGGAGACAGCAGGTTTAGTGTGTCCTCAAACCCAACTGAAAAAGAAACCCCAAACATATCACTGGAGCTCCAGTGTTAGTCTTAATTTTGTTCTTTTATGTATATATTTCTTTGCAATTTTCAGAGAAAGATGCTTCTCACAATTGAAGTTTTGTCAGGTAGAAAGAAATACGATTCTTCTTTGCCATACTCTCAGCATCTTTGGGGAAATTGCCCCTTACTGCAAGTAACCAGCGTTGCAGCGGAGAAAAGCTGACTTTTATATAGTGCTGTTATGCTTTTTCACTGCTGTTATAGCTGAAAAATTGATCCAGATATTCTTCATAAAACTGAGAATAATAATAGTGATTAGTAAGGAGAGAGAAAAAAAAGTACTTATTCCTTCTCTGTGAGGAAGTAACTTAGGAGTTTGCTTGACTCGGGGTTCAAAATACTCCCAATTTCTGTATGTCTTTATATCTTTTGCCCATGTGGGATGTTGTTGAAGTAAATAGTTTTTTTTCATGTCTAATCTGGCCATGCGCTCAAGTCCAACATTTGCACATATTGTCTCACCAATTAAAGGAATTTTTGGAAGTATACAAGCAAGGCCATTATGGCTTGGTATTTATGCAGGATATAGGAAAAGAGGAGGGCTTGTCTCTGTCTTTAACTTGGTTTGGAGCAATTTAGCTTGAGGACAACCAATGCATTTGTAAAATCTAAAATACTTCACAGTTGCCAGGTGTCCAATAAATTCTGGAAATCAAGATGCATATTTTAATATTAACACTTTCAGCGTTTTACCTGACATGCTGGAGATACCAGAATAATTCTAAAGTCTTTCTTCCTGTATTCAATTTACTCCACATTTCTCATAGCAGAACCTTAAAGAACCATCTTAGCAACAAGCAGAATAGGTGAGGGACAATTACAGTCTGTAGGAAAAAATGTCACTGTGAAAAAATTTCATAAATCTAATCCACTCTGGACAATTGTGATTATGAAGTAGCAGATTCTCTCTTTTAATATAATATAATATAATGTAATTAATTTAAATTAATTGCATAGTACTAAAATTGAAGTAAAACAGATTTGCTTTTATCTAGTTTATGACCTTTGGAAGAAGGGGCAGGCAACCCAGGAGGACTACAAGGATGTTTTGACTTTAGGTAGGGAGAAAATTACAAGGGCCAGGGACCAACTAGAACTTAATCTGGCTTCTGCCATGAAAAACAACAAAAATGTTTCTACAATTATATCAGCAACACAAGGAGTGCTAGGGACAATCTTCATCCTTTACTGGATGTAGAGGGGTACATAGTGACAAAGGATGAGAAAAAGGCTGAGGTACTTAATGCCTTCTTTGCCTCAGCGAGACCAGGTGTTCCCAGACCTCTGAGTGGGAAGAAAGAGATGTGGAGCAGAGTGAAGCCCACGTAACCCAGGATGAAAGAGTCAGTGATTTGCTGTTCCACTTAGACACACACAAGTCTATGGGTCTGGTTGGGACCCACCCAAGGGTACTAAGCAAATTGGCAGAAGTTCTCACTTAGATATGTTCCACCCTTTAACAGCAGTTCTGACTAAATGGGGAAGTCCCAGCTGACTGAAGTTAGCAGATGTATTGCCCATCTACAAAAAGGGCCAGAAAGAGCATTCAGAGAATGACAGTCCTGTCAGCCTGACCTGAGTGCCAGGGAAGGTTATGGAATAGGTTGTCTTGACTGCCATCACAGCACTTGCAGGACAACAAGGAGATCAAGCCCAGCTAGTACATGTTTATGAAGGGCAGGTCCTGTTTTGTCATCTTGGACCCCTATGGCAAGGGGATCCCACTTAGTATATGAGGGAAAGGCTGTGGGTGATGAATTTTAGTTAAGTCTTTGACATACTTTCCCACATCATTTTCTTGGAAAATTTGAGTGTTCATGGCTTGGATTGTACTCTTCACTGTAAAACACTGACTGTATGGTCCCCTTTCACCACTGACCACCCACCACTCTATTCACCAGAGAGTGATGGTGAATGAAGTCACATCCAATTGGTGGCTGGTCACTGTGGTGTCCCCCAGGGCTCAGTATTTGGACCAGTGTTGTTTGATATCTTTATCAGTCATACAGGGTAACCCTCAGTCAGTTTGCAAGATAACACCAATCTGGGTAAGAGTGTTGGTCTGCTGGGAGGTAGGAAGGCTTCACAGAGGGATCTAACAGACCTGGATCAACAGGTTGAAGCCAAGTGTATAAGGTTCAACAAGGTGAAAGGCCTGATTCTGCACCTGGGCCACAACAAGCCCATGTAAAGTTACAGGCTGGGGGCAGAGTGGTTGGAAAGCTTCCCAGTGGAAAATGACCTGGGGATGTTGGTTGAAAGTAGCTGAATGTAAGATCGTGATTTGGATGGGCTTTTGGGGTCCACTCCGGCTAGCTATTGACCCTAGCCCACATGATCTTGCATAGACGAAAGCAAAAGATTGAGAAGCGCTCTTCTTCACGTAGGACGGTCTCTCTTTATTCCAAGAGACACACCAGGTAGACAAACACATGGGAGAAAGAGGGTGTTCCCTGGTGGCAGGGAACTTTTAACTCAGGGGAATGGGGAGCAGTGGAAGAGGTCCACAGCCAATGGATACCAGTGAGGAGGGGCAAGGGGAGGGGTAGCCTGGGAAGAGAGCAGCCGGGGGTACTGGGGTGGGTGAGGGAAAGACCATACCATGTGATATAACATCAACTATTTAGTGCAATATAAAGACTGCTCAGTGCAAACTCCTAGTGAAAACAACAACTAAATAAACTATTTCGTGCAACACAACAGCTGAACATGAGCCAGTGTGTGCCCAGATGGTCAAGAAGGCCAATGGCATCCTGGCCTGTATTGGAAATAATGTGGCCAGCGGGATCAGGGAAGAGATTGAACCTCTGTATGTGGCACTGGTGAGCCACACCTCAGATACTGTGCTCAGTTTTAGGCCTCACACTCCAAGTGTCTGAGGGAACTGAGATTGTTTAGCCTGGACAAAAGACAATCCAGGGGAGTTCTTTTCACTTTCTACAACTACCTGAAGGGAGGAGTAGAAGTCATTCTTCTATGGAACAAATGTTAGGACAAGAGAAAAAGGCTTCAGGCTGCACCAGGGAAAGTTTACAATCAATATTTAGAAAAATTTCTTCATTGAAAGGGTTATCAAGCTGTGGAACAGGGTGCCCAGAGAAGGAATTGAGTCACCATCCTTGGCAGGATTTAAAAGACATGCAGACGTGGTACTTAACGACATGGCTTAATGGTGGACTTGGCAGTGTCAGATTTGCAGTTGGACTTGATGATCTCAGAGGTCTTTTCCAACCTAAATTATTTATGGTTCCATCATTTAGGGGAAGATAATCACAAGCCTTATACTTTCTTCGTTGTATTCAGCATGCCTTACAAAGGCATTTAAAGTTATCATTCTATTTCAGAAGTTACATTTTCCCCCTTGCTACATAAAAAATATAAATACACAAAAGTTTTTAATATCAAACACAATTTGATAATTGCTTGTTGTTAATATTCTCATTATTATTTGAGAATTGAAAGTTTTAAAGTAGTAGAAGCTTCCAATATTATTGTTCATGATTTTCAATTCAATCTATTTTTTGTTTTAGAATTTTATGCAAAATTGCAAAAAAACTTAGAGCAGGGAAAAAAATATCAAAGTTAAAGAACTAAGAGCTGTTTGAACTATGAAATATAACAGATGGGGGAAAAGCCTCTTTCCTGATGATCAGTCAGACTGTCTGATCTTCTCTGCAAGACAATTCCACATTCTCCAATTCAGAAAGCCTTGCATCTGGTTCTCACATACTTTCTTCTGGGCAATGTGTTCTGCCTCAGTTAGGATGAGTACAATTGTCATGGTGGTTTACAGATCAAAATTTGGATTTGATTAGCTGGTGTTGATTCACTAACCACTCTCAGTACTTAAAGTGACATCAGAAGATCACCAAGCATCAGGAGAGGACTTCAATGTCTAGGTTAACATGCACTACAGAAAGAGGCAGCAACGTCTACACCACTAGGTGGTCTCATTAACTGATCCTCAGTGTAAGCATCATTTGTCAGACAAAACACATCCAGGTCAAATAAATTCCAATAACCCATGGCTGGGTACTCCCGCCCTCAGGTTATCATTGTCTTGGAGAAAGGAAGGGATGTTTCCCAGCTAGCTGTGAAACCTTTAGAAAGCAATGTTACCTGGCCATAGAAGACAGAGACAGAACCCACAGGCTTTGCACAACTTTGATAAATAGAGTCCATATGTCTTCAATGAATGGAAGGTGGAGACAGTGCCTTGGCCCATTCTTCAAAGCATTCCCCCTTTCTGACTAGAATTGCTTTGGTCTTGCCTGTATTCAACTTGAGCCAGCTGCTCTTCATCCAAGACTTTGTTTCCTGAAGGCATTCACACTATGGCCAGTGTGAATATATTGTCAGATTAGACCATCTAATAGCCCTTTGTCTGCCCTCAAAAACCTCAGAACTGCTGAAGTATTAGTGCCTACAAGGCACAGCTGAGCCCGTTCAGATTATGCACAGGAAGGCAAACCTGGTCTGAAATAGCTTCCAGATGAAATTAATAAAGTAAAAGCAAAGGCCAGAGATATATAGGATTAGATAGATAGGATTAGTAGATATACAGGGTACTCTAAGAGAAGGGTAGGAGCATCAGATGTGTGTCACCATCCCACTATCTTATCCATGCTGTGAGATCCCTAGTACTTCTCCTCAATGAACTTTGTAAAACAAAAAAAACTTACAGCTTCTAAGCCCTGAAAGTAACTCAGTCATAAAAGACTTTTTGACCTGTAGAAATAGAGGGTTTTCCAAATTAGACCATTTCAACAACTTAAATTATTTGCACTAAAAGTCTACTGAGATTCTGGTTTGTGTAAAAGCTGCTTTTACAAAAATATGGGAGGTATCTCTAAATATATTCAGCCAGCAATATTCCTTTAATCAGATTTTTTTCTCTTCTTCTCTGAGAAGAAATTCATTTGGCCCTTTCTTGAAAGGCTGTGTATTTTCAGATCAGAAGCAGCAATTTGATCAGACAGTCTGATTTCCCAACCTATGTAACAGAACTTAAAACCATCTTCAGAAATTTCTCTGTCAAACACAATAACCCCGTTCAAGTCAGAGATTTTCTCCCAGATATTTGGCAAATTGAAAAAGCATTCTTGTGGTCAGTACTAGGTCACTGAATGACTTCAGAAAGAAAGAAAAAAAAAAGGTAGAAATAACTAGCTCCAATATTGTAATTCTCACACACTCACTGTACACAACAAGTATTGCATCCTACTTGAATTTTTCATTCCATATTTTCCTGTCTCATAGAATTAAATGTTAACCAGTCAACTGAAACTTTAATGAATTAATGTTCTCAGTTTGCACAGATTAATATTAATCATTATAATGTTTGACTTGTTTATTTTATGTTTAACCCATCAAAACTGAGAATGAAAGGACTGTTAATGTCAAGCTCACGTATCAAAATCATTTTACCTTTCTAATATAAACATATGCCTACTGCTATTACATTTTTTCACAGGAATTTCTTACTTTTGTCAGTGTTTACCTATGCTAGCTGTTGTACTCTGGTTAAAAGGAAAAGGTTATTGACATGGGAAATACAATGGTGGGTGGTAAAGATACACTTCAAGGTCTTTCATGCATCAAGTCAGGCCTATTGACTTGAGACATTGGTTTCATCTCACTTGACATCTTTCCAATTGACTTCCAAGTTGATCATCACAGTACCACAGATGTATGGACCCTTGCTAACATCTTTTTCTATACTTCCAGCCACAGAAGAACATAATATGGATCTCTTCCATCCATTCTTGAACTGTGGTCCTGAGCCAGGCATGCAGACAGCTGAGCCGCAGAAAGCACTGTGCCTCCTCATGCCTTCCCTTTGTTTTAGCCCCTGTTTATAAACAACAGCCCCTCATTTTATATAAAAAAAAAATCTATTCAAAAATACTATACTACTTTAGGATTTTTACTATCCCTGAAAATAGTACAGTTATGTGTGTATAGTACAGTTATATGTGTGAAACAATAAAGCTTATTGAGCTCTGTACATGCACAAAAACTAACAAATCATCAACAACAGAGAGTTGACAGTTTTCATATTTTACCTTTTTTTTTAAGATTTAGGTTTTCAAGCCGTTTTTCCTTTACAAGTGAGATATTGTCCTCTTTTCAGAGGCTTTATATTATCCCATGAGTTCAAAAATTAACAGTTATAAAACTGGAAGAACTTACGACATTTATTATTTCTACAACCTTCCAGATAACTCAACAAAATTTTAAGTCAGTGCCATGACATAGTATATGACCTTTACAGTTGCCAATGATTTCTAGTAGCATATTTGCCATGGAGGGGGAGGTTAGGAGCAGAATCAGTTTATGAATAAACAGTTTTCAAGACTTTATGATTAGCCAGTGTGCAAGATAAGACAGAACTACTGAATGCCTTCTATACCCCTACAACTGGATTTTTTTAAAAAATTGAAATAGCTTTCTAAATAGATATATTTCCCTTATTACTGCAGCCAACTGGAGAGCCAGTGTGACTTTTGTTGTGTCTGGCAATGGCTTCTGGATGGCTTATTGTGTCTCATTTATTTCCTATATATTTAGCTTAGAACATGCTCAGTATTTTGGATGGGAAAACAACCAGGCAAGTCATTAACTTTATAGATCAAAATAAATAATGTCATGGTGCTTCAGTGATATTAGCCCTCTCCTTGTTGACACTGTGCTGAGGTCACTGTTGGGACACTGGATGAGCCTTCTTAATCACAACTAAGAACAAGAGAAAAGGAACTCCACAAAGCAGTAACTATCATGGCTACTGGGTACTGCCCAGGAACTTCATTATATAAAAAGAAATTGAGTAATAAACATAAGTATTCCATAACAAGAAAGAACACAGATCAGAAACAAGAACACCCTGTGAGTGAACCCCCTAAAGTATAATTCTGTGCAGAGACCGTAAAGAGCAAGAATAAATATGCTTTTCTTTTTTTTTTCTTCTCCTGTTCCATCACTCCCATTCTTTATCAACATTTAATAACATTTCTGGGGAAGGATAGGAGAATTCTCAATCTCTTACTTACATTAGATTCATTTTTAGAGAACAGACTGAATGAAAATCCTACTTCCAAAGCACCTCAAACTTTGCAGGAAATATATACTTAGCTCCTGACTGTCATGGCTCAGTCCAAATCTCATAAAATGCAAAAGTTCAGAAAGGGACAAAAATGATGGTTATTTGGTAAAGGAAACATTTGGTTAAGAACAGTGAAGGCATATATCTCTGTTCCAGAAATGCAACACAAGTCTGGTGTAATTGCACAGACTTCTGTAGGACCAAACAAAGGCTAGACAGCACAGAAGCAGAATTTGGAACAGGAGGTTGGCAGCACTTACCCACATCTCAACACATTTTTCCACCAGGTCTTTCCCAGCAACAGTTTTACCTGATACTTTCCCGTCAAATAATAAAATTTTCAACATATGATTTTTCAGTTCTCCGTCTCAGTCTGCCCCTGCCTCCCCCTCCAGTGCTATGATCACTGGAAATAATATTAAAAGTTCAAGTCCTGAAAACACTTAATGCCATGATTAATTTTTACAGCTTAAGGAAATCCAAGATGACATATAGTAATTTTACTTATTCATGCAAGTGACACTAAGAATTGTTAAGCTGGCACAATACTCAAATAATAGTGAGCTCATATTCTCAAGAGCATGGAGCACTCAGCATTTTGCCAAAAGATCAAGAGAGACTCTCTGAATCACTCTCTGGTTTAAACTAGAGTTGTTCCTTTTAGGAGTATGTCAGCAGTTTCCTTTTTATTTTGTTATTAATTAATAAATGTGAACCTATGTCCCAAGTTTCTGACGTAAAATATATTCTCCAACCTAGAGCAACCAAACATTGAATAAAGAGAAGGACTATGTTTGCAGTCAGACCTCCAGTTCACTGGAAAATACGTTATCCACAGAGGTGTAGTTGTGCCAGTTAGAGGCTTTGCAAATACTGTGAAGCAAGTACTGTGAGAAGCTGGGAAGAGCACAGAAGTAGTTCAGCATGCCTGTCTGAAATGCAGGCATAGCAGGAGGATTTTCAGTTGGAAGGATCAGGTTGCACTGGGCTTGCTTGTGCAGATGCGCTGGAGCCACCCCAGTGAATCAATGGAACAACTTTGGTAACTGCTCCCTAACGTAAATGAAATGCTTCTCCTTGTGGCTCCACATTTTAAGTTTACTCCTCACCAAAGCTAATTCGGGTAACAATAATTAGCTCCTTTTCTCCCAAATGTCAAACCGCAACATTTGCTTTTCTGTTTCTGTCACCACAAAAAAAAAAATTCCTCCCCATCATTTAATGTACCTTTAGCAAAATACTTAAGATAAAACAAGATAAGAAAAAGCTTCAAAACCACTGAACCACTGTAAGAGGCAGCAGAATGAGCTCAGAGCCAAATTCTGTAAACATACCTACTTTTTACTCACACAGATCACTCCATTAATCTCAACAGGACAACCAGCAGAAACAAACTGGTTCCCAGGTACTTAGAAGATAGCAGGGGTGGGCTATCACAAAACAGATTAAGTTTGAGATTTAAAAATACTTCACGCTTCAAAAAATGCCTTCTGCATCCCTCAAGGCCATCCCCACTAACTCTGTGGAACATATCTCTTCCACTGAAAAATTCTTGGAGGCAGGAGCCTTCCTGGCAGCAGAAGCCTACTCCCTCTTACTCCTTCTTACCACAAGTGTGTTTGTACTCTAAAAGGGGGCCTGGACACACAGGAGGTAAGAATCAGTTGGGAAAGGAGAAGTAATACTGGCTTCTACTACCTCCTGCTCTAACAGCTTGAAAAAGAGCAGAAAATTGTGGTGCCCTGAAAATTGCAAACCCTCTCCCCTCACTCCAACCTGGGGGAAGCAGAAGAAATGTGACTCAGGTGGATCCTGTGTAGGTGGGCCCCATTCTACTTCTCCTTATGCAGAGCTGGGTTGAAAGCAAAGGTTTAGACTAAAAATCATGGAGCGAGATCTTTTCCAGGCAGCACCCTGGGTCAGTCAAACACAACACCAAAACTTACTCCATACAGAAGACCAAGCAGCAGCCTAGACTGTCATTTGCAGAGGTACATAAAAATGACAGGGTTGAAGGCTGATATATTCTGCTTATGGCTGGCCAGGAGACTCAGAGTATTTGTACCAAGCATCACCTCCCTTTAAAAAATGCACATAACCTCTACCATCAGTTTCATCTGTATATCCATGAGAAAAGTCACACAAGGGTAGTAATTCATCTCTCATTTAGAGATGTTATGTCCATGTGTTGAGAGTGTACAGGTCATTTATGAGGATAGAGCTCATTTGCAGACCATTTATTACACCCATCCATCTCCCAGCCTCTCACTGGTGTTGCCAATACACAATAGCTGTTTTTCTATTTCTATCAAGCTCCTCATTCCCAATGTATTTGAGCATCCCTGTGATATTAATGAACATATCCTCACAATGTTCCCGTGAGGATATTATCACCATTTACAGAGGACTTGCCTATGACTATACAATCTGTGGCAGACCTGGGAAGGAGACCAAGAAATCTGGTGCTTCAGCCCAGTGCAGTAACCACAGCACTTTTTCTCTGCTCCCTTTTATGAGTCGGACACCTGTTTGCTGGTTGAGGACCATCAAACAAATATCACATGGTAATAAACTTTTACAATCACAACAGACCTGAGCTGGATTTGAACCAGCATCTTAGAGGTGCAAAAGCCTTATGTACAGCCCATTACTGATCCCTCAAGCTAGGTATTTCTCTGGTGAATGGTTGGTTATCCACCATAAAGATGATCTTGAGATGCCAACAGCCTCCAGAAGCAGGTATTACCAAATACTCTGAATTATTTGAGTTCAACTAAGAATTCACATGTAAGATATGTCTCTGTATATGTGAGTGTGCATGCTCCATTTTTTTTTTGCTTCCCGAGGAAATGTTAGAAATCAACCTTAAGGATATGAACTCAGTTTAAATGTCAGCTGAAAAACAGCTGCTGAAAAGAGATATGATCCATGAGCCAAAAAAGTGGGGCTGGGAGGAAGTTGAAATGAGAGATATTTAGTTTGCTAAGGCTCCTGTGTGAGGATAAAAGGGTGAGATGTGGGGAATCTTCTCTGGCATGAGGTCCTGCAAAGTGTTCTGGAAGATTCAGGTTAGCAGAATATGATCTCCCCATTTGGCAAGTTTGAAAAAGTGGTGAAAGAAGGCCAAGCATATGCAGCAGTGAGGTAACAGGGCCAGAAGGGTCAGGCACCTGTGACTTTCTAGCCACATTAAGTTTTTCAGAAGCTGCTTTTTGACTTAACCGAGTAGAGTTTTCCATCACATATGTGTAAAACATTTCATCCATTACAGGTTTCTTGGCTCTTCTAGATTGATTTTGTTCATGTGTGGGGAAATTTCAAGGAAACAAAACAACAACAAAAAAGCTCCTGAAACTAATTTCTTCTCCTGTTTCAAGATTTATCACTCATCCTATTGAAGCATATGACTTGTCTTGCATTTGAACGATCAGTTTTCCAGTGCTGCATGTTGTTGTGTGTCTGAAGGCTGCTTAGCACAATTAACATGCAGGGCTGCAGGAGCCTTCACCTATCACCAGGCATCTTAGGTAGTGCTATAATACAAAACTACTAATAAATCACTCCCTTCTCTCCACTCTAAAACTTTACAGAGACAATGTGTGAACTCTAGCCACAGGCAGAAAAAAATCCAACTGCCTATCCCTCCTCATATAAAAATGACTTAGAGCAGAGTTTTCCCCAGATAGCTATAATCCACAAATAATCCTCACTTGCTGCAACAAAAATGACAGAAAAAAATATTCTCTGTAGCAACACAGCTGACTCCTTTACCTCCTAGTGTACTTGAGGACTGAGGGAAGGAGAGGATACGGGGGCTCCAGGCAGCTATGTGGAGCTCAGAGCTCCCCACAGACCTTGGGTTTTTATTCAGGTTCAGGTCACCACCAAGGAGAGAATGAAAATGCAGTCTCTGAGGAGCCCAGTCAGATCTGGGATTACACTTGAGGCCATTAAAGTATGGTGCTGCACTCTCCATAGTGGGCCAGAATTCCTCATCTTCCACAAGTTCAGGTCAATGTTCAGGGTAACATATTACCAAGCACAAGCAGTGACACTAAAATACCCTAAAAAAATAGGTTGTCTGACTTCATAATGCATACATTACTACTGCAATAGATGTGGGAAGGGAGGATCTGACACCACTGATCCTTAATCCTAACCTCTTGAAATTCATCCCTATGTAAAAGTAAAGGTAATGCCCATCCCTATTTTTCTGCCACTAGGGATTAAATGATTTTGTTGTGCCTAGCCTCTGAGATTTTGTAATCCAAAGGAGCTATCATGGTCTCTTGGCACATCACTACTTGCCCTCACCATGGTCACCGATCTGTATCTAGTTGGTTCATTTGCAGTCCTCCTTCAAGATAGCAAGTTTTAAAAATGAATCTATTTGTTATGCAGCACTTCAGAAAACCAGTTATCAGGATTTCCACAGCCAAAGCTAAAAGACCAGAGCTCGCACCTAGCCTATCCTAAAGAGTCTCTCCAGCTAGACGAGGTGCAGGAAACACAAGCCAGATTTTATACATACTTTTGCCTCACCTTTTGAACTACCCTGAATTCATGAGTCCCTTAGTTTCAGGAACACATTAGAAAAAAAAAAAGTTGCTGTTAAATGGAGCAACCTTGCCTCTCGTCAACTCACTCCTGCATTTCTGGATATGTTTTATCCTGAACCATGTCCCAGCATTGAGTGCCTTATCGTACCACAAGAGATTCTTTCAGCTGGTCTAGGTAATTTCACAGGCATCAGGAGGGCTATGTTAATCTACACACTTTCCCCTATCATGACTATGACCATTTTGCAGCAATGCCACACACAGATCAAGGGGTGAAAGCAGGTACAAAATTCCCTTTGACACCAAACCTCATTACAGCTGATGGATGTTGGTTTTCTCTCCTTATAGCCTTGGCAACAATGAACATCAGAGAGGATCTGCACCACAAATCACACTCTCCATCAACATCAGCACCCACCAGCCATGCATCAGTGAAGGCTCTTTGTATGTATTCCCTTTGTGTATGCTCTGCAGCATATACAAAGGGAAATACACAGTCTGAATCTCCTTTAGGCATTAAGGTGTACTTGCTTATTACAGAATGAATGTCTCAGACACACAGTGTAATTTTTGGGGTATCCTGTGCAGGGCAAGGAGTTGGATTCAATGATCCTAATCCAGATTTCCTTCTGACTCACTAAGTTTTATGAGTCTGTGATTCTATGACTGGTGAGGTGAGATCACCTACAAGCCCAGCAGCACCACAGGGAACCACCAGGCTGCTGAGGGAATGGGGTAAGCCTGCTGATACCCCACCCAGCATTTCACCCACACAGCCGTCTCAGCCTGGGACTGCAGGGCCGGCCAGAATTAAGGCCGTCCTCTGGCATTCAATATTATTTGTGACAACACCCGCAAAGCATCACAAGTGGATACTATCAAGGATTACTATTTGTGTATTAGTGAGTCACAATACGCCAGATTCATAAGAGCCAGATGTCACAGCTGACCCAGACAAGGCACTCAGACAGATCCCACGCGTTTCATGTGTCAGCCTTATATCCATTCATAAAACAGCTCCTTCCCAAAATATAAGTCTTGGGAAAATTTAAGATCATTGTGCAATTCCAAGGCAAGTTTCAATCAGTTTCTTGGGTTTATTTTTCCCCTTCTTTTTATTTTTTTTCAACAGTGGTTGAAAGAAAGGAGGGGCAGGAAATGATGTCCATCACAGAGGAGGATATAAAAAATGAAAAATATGGGTAGTCAGGCTTGGAAAAATAACTTTTCTTTCCTCCACTTTTCAAAATGTTACAGCTATAGAAACAATCTCCTGGACAAAGTCAGACAGATGTTTTTTTCTCCACGCCCCACCCCCCTCCTTCTTTGGATGGAATGACTTTCTCAAGAGCACAGCTGAAAAACCTTTGGAAAAAAAAACACACACACAGTCTCAAGCGTTGGAGGTGTCTGGGGCTGAGGATTACAGAAGTTCAAATTGGCTCCCCCTGTCAAAATTACAGCTGCACAAAAGATGGTACAACGTATCAGCCCAGGGCTCAAAAGGACTTTTTCCGGTTCTCAAGAACCTTGAGAAAACGCAGCTGTGCTGTGCACAGCCAGGCTCTGCTGGCCCAGCCAGGGCCTACCCCTCCCACCTCCCCCACCCTAAGATAATTTAGTGAGGGTGCCAGCCTGCTAAAGAACATAATTAAAGAATACCTTCCTGTGTGCATTTGTGATTAAGGGATGATTTACTGCCAGGGCATACCCTTTGTGACTTCTTGTAATATGTTTTCTTAGTTTTCACGCTTCCCTCTTAAGACTTGAAATTTAATATGTATTCCAGCAGAGTTCTCGCTCCCTTGCCCCCCCTGACGCTCTCTCCCTCTCCTTCCAGCATATTATCTCTGTCCATTGCCCAGATGAAGTGAGCTGATTAAAATTTATGTGCATTGTCACTGAGGTGCTCTTTTAACTGTACAAATGTGTTACAAGGCTGTTGTACTACTCAAGCCCACCCCACCACGGTGACCCTGCTAATCTCAAACTGCAGCCCTTGTCAGGTGATGACTGCTGAGAGATCCCTTTACAAGCTGCACCACACCATGGTTTTGTGGCTCTGTGTGTGTGTGTTGGTGTAAGGTTCCTTGGACGCCACCAGCCTCCACCAGCCAAATGCAGGTGCAGCAGTTCAGGGGATATACATAGCATGGATATTCTCAGTACAATTTGCCAGATATTTTTGCCTACATGTTTTAAGTCATACGTTTCCCCTTCTTCCTCCTTAAAAAACAGAGAGTTGACTGTCTATGGAGAGCCAGATACACACCTGGGTTAGCAACTGCTAAACAGATACACCCACATAACATGGTCTGTGGCTCATGCTGCACATGCTGCTGTCTAAAGCACAAGAGCAACACAACCTCCTTCTAGCAAAGGCTCAGTACTTTGACTATAAATCATGCTAAGGTATTCAGAAGCTATTAAGCAAATATAAATTATACTCTTCAATAGGAAAGACAGGTAAACTATTCATTTGAAATTCCCATTTTGATCTCTGGACAAATGACAGCAGACCTGAGAACACGAAGATCCTGCTGATCACTCACTAACTGCTCAAAATTTTTAGTCTGGTTATCTTCTACAACTTCTGTTTCTGTACAGCAATTTTTAAAGGAAATCTCTGTGATTTGCAGATATGGGAGCATCTGTAAATTTTGGGTTCTTCCCTTGATGTTTGTTTAGGTCCAAAAATTTTTCATTCCTCTAAACATTTTTCTTCTGAATTACTGACATTCCTTGCAATATAGTCTGCCAAGAATTGATTAACTACTATTGTCTTCCTTCCTTCTCATTCAATAGTACCAATTATACTGCTAAAAAAAAATCACCCTCCTTTCCCACCCGTCTAATCACATTCTTCTCTTCAAATCCTGCTTTTGGCTTTTCTATACTCTGAGGAATTTTCTCACGCTTCCATTATAATCTCCACTTCTTCTTATATCCCTCTTCTCCCTTGTTTGTGTTGCCTGCCCACTTGCCTAAAATTGATCTCCAAGATCCTTCTGGTGTCTTTCATACATTGTTCCTGCCATCAAGGTCTTCTTGACAATACATACCTGTTTCCTGTCTGTCCGAGGTCATCCCCTCCTCATTCTTACTTTTGGGATGTGTATCAGCCTGGAAACAGCCCCTGTAAATCATGCACATCTAGAGAGGAATATTTAATTTGTAAAATATTAGACTGCTCTCAGGCTAGGTCATCTTCCTGATAACAGACACATTATCTGAACAGCATTTCCTTTGAGATTTAAAATGCAGCCTTTGCAGTAGAATATCTCTCATTCAGTCCATGGTTAGAGCAAAGCATAACCATACCCCTAGACACTCTGTGACACCTTTGGCAAGGCACTTTATTTTTCACTCTAGTTCAACTCACTCTGTAAAATAGATGAGAGCAGCTCTTCACCAAGCCAGCACTGATTGAGACATCTTATCAACTGCCTTTATCTGTGTGGTCCATTCATAAATTCTTCAGAGACTTGGTATATCTAAGTATATTGCCAGGTACAATAAAACCTCCAGTCTCAGTCAATACTACTGTACCACATATATAATAATAATTTAATAAAATTTAATTATTATTTTTCCAGTTCTCTGAGCATGGAAAACACTGCATTCATGCCAACAAGGTGCTTTGTTTGCTTTTAGTCAGGGCTGCTCTGCAGCAGGAGTAGTAGTAAAACAAAAGAATAAATTGTTCATCAGGAATTGTTCTGTCAGCTCCAGTATTATTACTGTAGTCAACTGCATACAATTAAATATATTCAAAAATTTACAGTCTTTATTTTAAATTATATATTCTGGATTACTCTCAAAACATTCTCAAATTCATACCATTGTGTTTTACAGGAGCTATATTGTGTAAAGCATATATTAAGTAGATTCCGCAATACAGAATTTTTGATCAGTGATACAGAGAGCATATTGCACAAGGCATATGGGGTTTTTTTTTCCCTCAAAAAATTATTATCCTGATTTCAAAACTCTTGGAAACACTTGGAAATGAAGGGGAATTTCTACTGCTGCTAGTTCGTTTCAAAATGGAACATCAGCTGCCCCTTTTCCATATCATATTTCCCTCATTGTTTTCTTAGCAGATACAGGATTAAATCTGATGCTTATTGACTTTATAGATTATTAACACTAGTTATACCCAGGGACGATGTCTACAGATTCCCCTATCATTTTTCTCCTAACTTCTGTGTATAAGTTCAGTTCTCATGGAAGCAGTGAGGAATAAAATCTGATATCACTGACTAAAGTCAATATAGTAGAAGCAGATGCTGTGCTAGCTTCTACTCAAAGCTTTGCCAGTACTTCAAATATAGTTTCTTTTTTCCTCTCCTGTACCAAATGTTATCTTTCTCCTTACTAGCTCAACAATTGTCTTTCATTCCAACTTATGTAAGAGAGCTTTGCAATTTGCCAAATATCCTGTACAAACAAAAAAGCCCCCCCACACCCAAAAAAAAAAAAAGTAAACATGTTTGTGATCAAAATTTATGAAGGCCAAACCTTTCACTTGTCCCTAAGACCTGCTGGCAGGCATGTCAAACAGAGGCATGTCAACAGGGGCATTCTAGTAGAGTTGACCCACCTTGTTTATGCATGGAGAAGACCTTTTGTAAGCCTAGTGGATGAAGCAGGGTAAGAGGCAGAAGTGATAAATTCCATATTTATCTCTTCACCAATGCAAACCATGCTACCAGTGTGCTACTACACTTAGCATGTAGAAAAGTGCTACCAGAGCAAATAAATCACATTTTATCTTGTTATAAAGCTGTAGATGGTAACTTGCAGACTCAGCACCACTATTTCCTTTATATCCATTGCTTACACCATAACTGGGAATTCTACATTGGCATTTTACAAGAATACTAAACTAATGCCTCTTACACACCCTTAACTGCTGCACACTTCCTTCTATCTTGTTTCCAGAGTCATAATTTGGCAAGCTAATCACTTCCACTAAACAAGGCAGAGATGTAGGAGGAAACAAGTGGCATGTGATCACACAGTTAGTGCCTATGTTAATGTGTATCTTCATGGTATACAGGTGGACAAATAAGCAGGCGAGGCTGCTTAAATGTTCTACTTCCAGAACATGTTCTGGAATGTTCTAATTCCAGATCCAAACAGCACCAAGTCTAAGACAGTCATGCTAATTCTCAGGGTTCATGTAGGGAAAGATAGTATAGCATATGTTCACTGTCAAATCCTGAGGATACTAGCACTAGACTAGTCTAGACAGATAATGCTTTTGCTAGCATTATCCTCATAGGGATTATGGACACAAAACCAAATTATCCCCAGTCAGCTTCTCCTTAATAGCTACCCCCATGAACACTATCAGCACTTTATAGATGTGTTATAGCTTATTCTTCTTTCCCTTGGTAGTAAACACCTCAGCCTTGAATTATCTCACCACCATTTACACATTGGCAGTTACACCCTGGATATGTGGAAGGCTGTTATGGAAGCCTCTCTATTAGGAAAACACCACTAAAAGATTTTAAATCAATAAGAGAAAGCAAAGTTCAACTTTGATTTAAGAAAAAAGAAATTCAATATTAATAGCTGTGTGTGTGCACACTCAACTAAATCCTCTTCTTAGTCACTCATGTGGGAGTATTATCTTCTTGGCCCGCTCCAGTTTGGATAAAGAAAATCCACTACTTTATTTTATTGGTTACTTGTGGCATTATCTGTGCAGTTTCTTACATCTTCTTGTAAAAGGGCATTGCTCCTATCAAAGATGACATGGTGCTAATGTGGCTTGATGTTGTATAGTAGTTACAGTGTTCTGAAAAATGTTAAAACCCAAAAATGGAGAAAGCCACTAGAATATACAGCAATGCTCTTGGTAACAGAGGTTTGAATACTCTTCGTCTGTAGGGCCTTCACAGAACTGGCAGGTACCATAAGCCTCACCCTAAGCAGACTACCCAGCCTACCCCAAAGCTTAACTTTTCAAAGACAGATCACAGCAATAAAAGAACCTTTCATATTGAATATGCCTCTGTGTTTTATCTTCCAGCACTACCACAAAGATCTTCTGTTAATAACATTAAAGAGAAGTTGGAAAATAGAATCTTCACAAATTTACGTATTAGAAGATTTTTAAACAGGAAAGTTTAATTCTCATTGGCTCCTATTCCTGTAGACTGTGCTAATACAGCTCCCTCCTTGCTGCTTACCACAGCTAAGACTGCATCAATATGCCTATTATAGATGTCATATTTCCAGTGCTTACAGCTCAGCTGTTGGTATTTTCCTTTGGAAAACTAGCCATGGAAATTCAAGCCTGTAACCCAAAAGCATGTATAAATGCTCCATTTACTCACAGAAAACCCCTCCTGCCAGCTATTTAAACAGAAAGCTTTAGGAACTGCAGCCAAAAGTGAGTCCCTACAATATTGGCTTTAACAACCTGTTACTGCAGGTAATTTACAAGTATAATCCTTAATGTGACAATACATTGGGCTACAATATGGTCCGATATAATTTTGAGCTTTCAAAAATTGCTGTTTAGTGGTAGTATTTTAAAATACCTTCAATCACATCAGCACATGATAGCCTACAACAGTTCCAAAGGAGAGTGGTAGGAAAACAGCCTTTGACTCAAGAGCTCTCAAATTAATTTGTGTTGTGGTCACACATGTAGCCACAGCAAATTCACAGTGGTCACGGTTGCCAGACACACAACAGAGTTATAAAAAGTGAGCTTTTACACGGTGGTTGCACACAAAGTCCCTGGTGGCTGCATTTGGAAATTGCTGGTTTAACAAATACAACCCTTTAAGAGACTGGGAGCATCAGTTCCTCTTTTGATTTGAAAGCAAATTCACTTGGACAAGTCATCTTAGCTTGCCATTCTTGCTTAACTTGCCAGTTCCTCCCTCAATTCAGCACCTTTCTGTGTTCTGTACAGTGGGCTTTTTCCATCAGTGACTGGAATTGACACTAAACTAAATTGCCTAAACACTGCACAAGCATCTGTAGGAAAAGAAGAGCTGCCTTTGGAGTTAAATATTTACCAACTCTGTACCAGTTTTTCCCCTCTTCATTTGTCAGTTCTTCGCAGCATCAGGACTTGTTCTTAGTTGAATCCAAAGACAGTTCCACTCAAGAACAGCTAGTGCAAGCTTTCTAAGAGGACCTCACAGATCTAGTTCAGCACTGACCTTCATATCCCTCCCTGTGGATGGAAAAATAAAGAAAAAATCATAGCAGTATGTAACTGGCAACACTTTGGCACCCACCTCAAAAATGTTATGAGTCCCATAGCTAATGCCTAGGAGGCTTCTTTAATCCTTTAAATACATGTTCTCAAATGACCTTTTGCTACAGGAGAACTCACCAAACAAAAAAAAAGTGCCCCCTGCCTACTCACTTCTGGACCTTGTCATTGTGATTCTCACTATAATGACATTTAATGCCATTTAATACTAAATATTGTAATAGAGTTTATCATTAAAGTCATTTTTCCAGGATTGAGCCATCAATGCATTTCAGTAGTTGCCTTTTCTCATAGAACAAATGATCTCCAAAAATGCAAAGTATTCTCCTCTTCCAGTAACAGATGGTCCTGCAACATTAGAGAACTGAATCTTATCAATAACACTCACAGCTACACAGGAAAAAAAGAAAGCTTCCTGAGCTACAGTATAAAGTACCATTTACTGCCACAAGGGAATGTCTGGAAATGCCAGAGCTCCTAGACGATGCTGGTTTAAAACAGGAGATACAAGATCCTGGAGGGGGGCAATTCATGGCAACTTTCCAACCTATGGAATGTTTCCACAGGGAGAAAGGGAGGAAGAAGGAATGTGATTGTGAGTTTAAAAGCAGTGTTGTAATCGGAAGGAGAGATAGGGTTTGGCTGATGGTGGCTGATGGCCTTACCCTTGGAGTGGCATGACTGCAGAAGCACTCCTGTGTCGCCGGGAATCCTGCAAGGGTACAGCTTGAGTGCATGATAACAAAAAACACTGGTGAAGTAGCAAAGACTCTGATAAATGAAGGAACTGCTTTTCCCAGCTGTCCCCTTATGAAGGTGCTTGTAATTTTCTTCTAAAAAGGGAAAAATGAGAGGAAGGAGGAATGGGACACTTTCTCATTAAAATCCTTCCCTAGGCTGCTAGCTAGGGCACACCCGCAGTCTAACTTCCTCTTTAACACCCTGCCATAGCTGGGTGGCTGAAGAACGTAGCACAGGAAACCCAGGACCCTTAGTAGCATGTTGTCTGAATGGACCAGCAAAGCTCTAACCCAACATGTGCCTGCCTTTGCACTGACCCTTGCAGAGGGCAGTAGTCACAGAGACAGCAGTGTAAAAATGTAATGTTGACCTCACTACCAGGAATATGGTTACTATTAGTGGGATTTTACCTCTCTTGTACTTCACATCGCAAAGACACTTCCTTTCCCTTTGAAGCAGGAGCCCTTCCTCTTGTCCTGCTTCCACACACACATCCTTGCTTTAACTCTTCTCACAGAAAAAGGGAAAGAAAAGGTACTAGACACTGTTGAATGAGACAGAAAATATGGGGAATTTTCTTCTCATGGGAAAGGCCTAGCATTTTTCAGCTAGCCCAAATATGTTCTATCAAATATCCTAGTTATAGTTTAACTTTTCAGAAGAACCTAAAGATTTGCTTTCAAGTAGTTATTCTAAACTGAGTTTGCTGTCTTTCAAATGCACAAATTTATCAGATTTATGGTATACAAATTTTCAATATTCCTACACTTGAGAAAAATTAAGTTCCTGTTAGCCTGCTCTCTCCTACCACCCTTTAACTTATTTATCTCTGACAGAAAAGAACCTCAGTGAAAGTTCTGCAACTTTTCTTACATTTTGATGCTTGTATTTCTTTTATGTAGTTGGTTTCAAAGCACACATGTTTTTAGTAACCTTCTCCAGTAAAAATAATGCTTGTATCTAAGATGAATTCAAAATGGAGGGCAGGCTGTCTGTGGAAAATCTCCTCTTGGTCTTATGAGAAACAGAAACATCGTGTTCTCCATTTACTCTAGGTTAGCCCCCCAACTCTAAGTGCACAACCCTGCACTGAGCACAGCTGAAGCCTAATTTTAGGCACCACAATCTAATCCAAACTTCAGCTCTCAGTTAGTTGCCTGAACTTCTTGCTTTATGGATGGAGAGACTTGTCTCAGGGTGGAATTTACCACAACCCACATGGTAAGAAAAAAAACCATAAAAATTAGCTGTGACAGCTGTTTGTTACATTTGCCTTTATGAAGGAGAGTGTAAAGACCTTTCTGGACAGGTACAGAGCCTGAAAGATGCATTAACAAGTAAGAAGCTCTCAAATAACATAGGTTTCTAGGATGAAAGAGATAGCATGTGAAGAAGCACCTTCTTGCAACCACCTAACACTTGCTGCTACTAGGAAAATCGCCATGTTGGATAGAGGTAACAACCAACTTTGTGAGACAATGTTCGCAGGAGAGGTGCATAAACTTTTACAAATTTCCATTCTGATATCACTATTTTATTCTCTTTTTAATTAAAAAAAAAAGGGGGGGGTTTTGTTTCAGTCAAATTTGGGGCTGATTTTTTGGTTTAGGTTTGTTGATTTTCTTTTTTTAATTTAAAAGTTCTTTGTTCACTTTGGGGAGGTCAGTGCTGGGAAGAGGTCTAGCCATGACCGGCAAAAGCAACCAATATGCTAATCAGTAGGAAATGCTAAAGAATTGGATCAGTTTTTTAAATTTTTCCAATTTCACATGATGTAGGCTCTTTGTTCACAAGCTTGAGTTCTGCTTGGACTACTCCCTTATTTCTTAAAATACTCTTGCTGCTAGTACTGTCTTTTGTGCACTAGAAACTAGTAAGAAACTAATGGGCATAGGGAAGACCCAAGTTGACTTTCCACCTTGATAGAGGAATGGAGACTCCATCCATTCATAGGAGGCTGTAATCTTTGCTAGTATCCAACACCAAAAGATCTTAAGATGTCTTCAAAACCAAAGGGAAGGAGGTACTATTTTATTACAAACCAGAATTAAAGCCCCTAATTAAAGCTGAAAGAGGAAGAATTCTTGTTATCCCCAGTCATTTAGCTTCCATCTGAACTTTTACCTAGGAATAAATGCATGCAAACTGAGCTTACCAACTCCCCTCATACATGAATATCAGCCCACTTCCAGTCACAAAACACATAAATTTGTTCCCTTTTAATTTACTGCTGTATCATTGAAGGTATCTGTTGTGAATCCTACTTTTATGATTGCTCCCACTAGCACTGCATACAGCCTTGACTCCTAACTCTAGGCAGAGTCAATAGTATCAAGGTTCCTAAAAATTAGAGGCCCCTTGATGGTTTTAGCTCATAGCACTCAGAAGCACAGTTACACCCTGACAGCTCTGAGGATTTAGACATCCCTGATGATATTCAGAAAAAAAAAAGTTGTTTTTAAAAATTTCTCAAAGATGGTTGAGATTGATCTGTTATTGTCTGGAAGGTGCTCAGATAGTCCAGAGAAGAAGTAGTCAAAATTTGCTCATTAAATATGTTATACTAAGAATTAATTTTCTCTAGATTTGAAAACAAGCAGCTTGGCTCAAATGTGGGGTGTTGGTGACTTTTAAACTATATAGAGCAACTTCTCCTGTATGTTTTTCCTACCTATTTAACCCAATTTTCCTGTTAGCATTGTGCTCAGATTGCTCTTGGTAATGTACATAGTAATTAAACTCATCAGTAGCACATACTGCATATAGGGCGCTTTTTTTGTCTGCCATATACCATTAGTACACACATTTGTCTCAGGTCTTAATCCAGTCAAAAGGGCATGAAAATGTGCAAGTATAGGTTTTAGTGTCCACAATCCTACTAACATTTGTACCTACATATAACCTTGTGTTGTCCCTCCAAAACAACAGAGTTGATAAAATAAAAGCATTGTCAAAAAACAAAAAGCCAACCAAAAAACACTCCAACTCCTTTCTAGCCACTAAATACCTTCAGCATAGTAATGAAAAGCACTTAAAAGAGTTTCAGTAGTGCTTCAGTAGTTAATGCACTTCTCTATCCTTAACTTAAGAATATGACATCATATTTACTTTGGAACAATCCTTTCAGGTCCATGCCCTTGGTGAATGATACAGTGCTAAACTGGACTGCTGCTGCAGCTGTTAACAACCACCTGAAAACTAAAAGAAGATGGTTTAATTGTCATCCTGTGTAGTTAGTGCTGTGAGGCTCTTTCCCATGCAATACAAAGTACACAGCTTTGGTCAACCCACTGAAGGTGGTTTTCCTTGTTTGTTCACCTTCACAGAACCAGTGCTGCTCTGCACCTCAACAGGTCTTCTAAGACACTGATTATATGAGTTATCAGGAGAATGGTGACAGGGAGGAATATGTGTGTAGGAAGATTATATTAAGGCACATGAAAAAAGTTGCTAAAATTCAGGAGGGGAAAAAAGGACAGATGGATTTTTTTTAGCAAATACTGTTGCTTCACATCTCCTTGGCTCCATAAGGGAAAACATTTTCTACTAAAAATAGTAGCTGGACTGAAAAGGTACCAATCTATATGAGGGTATAAAATGAGGTGTGAATTATCGAACAGGCAACTCAAACTGTGTTTGCCAGAAAACAGCCAGCCTATCATACCAGGAGGACAAGGGTTCATCTGGTGGTAAATACAAGTACACGCCTTGGGGAAAAGATTTGAACAGCAGAATACCAAAATGATGAGGTGAAAATCTGGCAGCTGCACCTTCAGCAACCTACTGAGCACAAAATATTGGTATAGTATTTCCATTTACTGCTTAGAGCTCTACTTGGTTTTGGGTTAGTGGTTTTTTTGTTTGTTTGCTTGTTTGTTTGTTTTTGTTTTTTGGGTTTTCTGTTTGGTTGGTTTTGGGTTTGTTTTTTTTTTTTTGTTTGGTTGGGGTTTTTTTGTTTTGTTTTGTTTTGTTTTGCTTGGGGTTTTTTGGGGGGTTTTGTTGTGTTTTTTGTTTTTTTGTTTGGGTTTTTTGTTTGTTTTTTGGGTTTTTTTTATATGGAGCCTTCTGGGTTTTTTGGTAAACAATGCTCTTTAACCTTTGTACTCTCTTTCTGTTCCCAGGCCAGTTAAAGCACTGTCTTCTGGCCAGCAGACTTCTGTCTGAAGAAGATGTACATAGACAAATAAGCAAGCACACACACAAAACCAGGTAGATATGGCATCTAAGCAGACTTCTGTCTGAAGAAGATCTACATGGGTACATAGACAAATAAGCAAGCACACACACAAAACCAGGTAGATATGGCATCTATACATGCTATGGAGCTATGCATGTATGCCACTCTTGTGACAACCTTGATGTCTACCTTTTATGCATTAACCTATCTCCTGTGGCACTGTGACTGAGTTAAGTGTGGCTTTGTCTTGACTGGGTGCTTCAAGTGTTTCAAGCAGTGTTTCAAGCCCACAGGTGAGCCATACAAATATTTGTAAGTATGCTATGTAGACCCAAATGCTTAAGGATAGGAACATATCTAAGCTCTTTCATAATTTCAATAGAATATGTAGACAGCGAGCACTGCTTATTAAGACGTTCTATTTTATATATCACCTGTGGAAATGCAAGGAGTTACTCTCAGGTACCAGAAGCAGCCAGGGCTTTGGCTGGATACCATTTTGAAAACAGTTTACTTCAGGTCAAAACTTAGCCAATGAAATTAATACACTTCCTTGAAAAGCCAAAACCTCTGCTAGCATCTGTAGAGAGAGAACCACACAGTTGCCCCAGAGCTAGCAGTAACTGCAATGGACAGGCATACAGGCAACTGGCAAGTGAATGTTATACATACTGCTGCCTGTGGTTCTGAGAGAATTAAAAGCATTTGCTGTGATGACATTTTCATTAACAAGTTTCCACTTTACTCACAAGGGAATATAAACCAGTTGTCTTCACTGGAAGAATCGTATCGTGCGATCAGGAAAACATTGGAAAGGAATAGACATAACATGGATGAATTTAATTTTAGAAAAGTTACATAAAGACTGTGGGCTATTCATGGGAGAGGCTATTCAGATTCTTTCCTCTTCTTGAAAGGAAAAGTCTCCCTGTGGTGTAGGTTGAAGGCTCTAGAGTAGGCACATGTTTATTTCCAGTTTCTATAATGTAATTGGTACAACAGACTCAGAGAAAGAAGACTGTAAGGGGAGACAGGCACTGGTGATGGAGAAGGCAATAATGACCTGCTGACAGATCTCTTAGTGCCTGGCTGTGTCACACAGACAGGCAAGCTGTCACAAAGCTGAGAACAAGGGAAGGGTAACCTGCAGCAAAACGAGTCTGTATACTGGGGGGAAAAGATATTGAAAGCTTGATGAGCTACATGTCTTGAAGTGAAGTCATGTTAATATTATTGAAATAGCTGCTTTAAAAGAAGGTTTTCAATAGAAAAGAAGCAATCAGCTGTTAATCAAAGATTGATTTTCATCTCTTTTGTCTAAGGATTTCCATAAACAATAGAGATTAATTTCTAATTCCTTAGCAGAAGGATTCCATAATGTTCATTTTCTTTATCAAGAAGCTGACACTGAAAATAGATGCATTAGTCCTCCCCACTTGCTCCAAGGCTAGAAAGAGCAAGGAACATGACATGTCTTATTAGAGCATTCTGACTAATGCAAAGCTGCAAGGCGCATTCACGAAATCTGCTTACTCTGGAGGTTGCATTTAAAGACCAACAAAAACCAAAAACACACATAAAAAAAAAGAAGAAAAATATAAAAATATGAGAAATCTGAGGGAGAGTTTTTCCCTTGGGGGTGGTCTGACTAAGAAATGACTAAGAGCTCTAAATGAGAAATTACAGTAAGCAAAAGAGCATCTTGAGGTATCTGCAAGCAATTGGCGTAAGTGTAACTTTTAGTTAGGCCGATGACTAACACGCACATCACTAAGCACTTTGTATGGCATGGCTTTTCAGGTCAGCTCGTGGTGTGTAGGCTCACACTCTGGAAATCTCCATGAAAACTACAAAGGTAATGAAGGATGTGCAGGCGGAGGAAGCACTAAAAGTTCAGGAATAGAATGATAGGGAGTGATGGTGATATAAATCTAATTGGGTTGTATGATACACTGCTGTCCCATAGAGGCAAGAAGTTCACATACTCTAAAATAATAGCAGACTTCAATAAAATTCAGAGCTCTCAAAAGATATGGCAGATCTGGGGGAGATAATACAGGGTGTGCTTGTGTTTGATTTATGAATCTGCAGGGATGGCTTGCACTAAGGTTATTGTCCTCATGGTTTATATGAGTCCAGTACCAAACTAAATATGCTTTTAGTTATGGATTTACCATTGCATTTCTTCATTCATCTCAAACAAACTGATAGGATATGTAATACATATTGTCCCTTGTTTATAATGTGTTTAAACCTAGTACAAGAGGGAAATAATTTCAGTTGTTTACAACCAAGACTGACTGTGAAATAAAAGCACAGACCCCCCCAGCTTCTTCTCATGGCATACTTTGGTACAGGAGGATGTATTAGAAAGGAGACATTAGTTTCCTGACACCTCCATCACTGTTGGTACTCTATTTCATGTGTCCATATATTTTAAAAAGACCAGACCTAGGTTTTACACAACAGTCCAAAACACTGCCTAAAGCTGAGCTACTAAACCAAATTACATAGCACTTCAAATCGCACTTTAAGAACTCCACTGGGTAGTTGAATGAGGAAGGTTATTATTATTATTAATGATGATGATGATGGTGATGATGATGATGTATTCTTTGCTTCCTGTCGACATAGCAAAGGTATCACTCAAGACATGAGTCTGGGGAGTCACAAAAAAAAAACCAGGCTGAGCAAAGTATGTTTCCTACTGCAACTTATTCCTAATCTATCATACCTCACCAATGTCCCTGTGCAATTATTAGTACACAAATTCATCATCTTTGTCAAGCATGAAATTGGCACAACTGAGGATGATGTCTCACATTCACATTTCTTCTTCATTTTAAAGCCTACTTAAAGTGTTCTTTTTATTGAGGGATGGAAGTAATGAGTACATTTTAAAGGATAGCCTCAACTAACCCCTTAAGTAATGAGCATGTTTTGAAAGCTTCAACGAATGACTGTAGAACAGCAGGAGTCAGGACTGAGAATCAGGAAAAAATACCCATTGCCATGTCAAAGTAAGCAAAGAAAAATTAATCTTTTAGATAGACTAAAAGGTAGACTGAAGATGCCCCTATGGTCTAAAACCACACAGCTCAGGACTCAGGATCAGGAGACCTAATGTGTGGAGCTGTAATTCTTATTTTGACCATGCTGTTGAACAGGATAGCAGTGGCTGAGGAATCTCAGGGTCATGCCATTCAATAAAAACAACAGCAGGAAAACAAACCACCTTCCTTAGACAGGATAAGTATTATTTTCTCATTTGTTGGTGCAAAATGTTGTGTGAGTTTTGTAAGTATGAAGATTCCAGTGGAAGGACTCCTTTAAGTAGCAAAGTGTTGAAGTGGTTCATCCATACAGAAAAAAAATAGCTTTTCACTTGGGATGACAATCCTTCCATTCACTCCCCATTGTCTGTTGTCATTTATATTATAAACTCTTAAAGAACAGGGACTACTCTTTTCCACACATGTATGCAACGTCCCTCATAGTTCATCTCCCATTTCAAATGGCACCTCCAATTCTAACTACAACTAAGCAACAGGAAATTTAAGAACTGCTCTGCAGATGCAAATGATTACTAAGGCCAGTCAGGGACAGAATGAGAAACAGAAATCAGGATTTTCCACTCATTTAATTCACAGATTCATACATTTTCCAAGGAAAGGAGCAAGATGTCTTTTGGCAGTATGGCTTTGAGCATATTCTTTAATCTCCAAATAAAAAAATAGCATTTTGACTAAGTTCAACCAAGAAAATAAAAATAAAAACTATAAAACTGTCTCAAATTAGTGAATATTGTGAGCCTACTAAATGGCTGTTGAAATGACTGTGTCACTCCAGTCATTTCTGTAAACCCTCAGCAAGAACCTTCATGAACTCAAAACCGGAGAGAGATTAAGTGGGGGGAACCTTATTGGTACACGTTTCTTGCTCTACCCTGGGATTCAGTTCCTGCACACAGATGAAAGAGGGTTCAAGATAAAATAGAAGGGAAGCTCCATCCCATTATTTTATTTAACAGTCAAAGGAATCTGAGAAACATTTTTGTATCAAATAAATCCTATCCTCACTTACACCCATGCAAATGAAAGCAGCATTTGGCTGCAAGACAAGTGTATTTCTTAACTATTTTGGGTGCCATATGCTATATGAGTGCCATATGTTAGTATTTCTTAACTATATATAGCCATTTCAAATGGTACGCTGAGTTAAAGGAGAGAGCACTGCCCTGATCTCCCCTTCACCTCTCCCACCTCTCCTCAGATCTCCCCTCTCCCTTTTCTTTCCTTTTCTCTTCCTTCTGCACTCCACTCTGCCTACAAACAGCTTCCTTCATCACACTTCCTACTATTTTTATTTTAAAACACACAAAAAAACCCAACAAAAAAATAACCCCCAAACCCACCCCCCAACCATTCTCCAGGATTTTGTATTTCTAAAAAAACTCTTACTCCCTCCCTCCCATCTGGTTCTGTTCTCTTCTCTCCCTCCCTCCTCCATAAGGCATACAGAATGGGCTCCCATCTTGGCAATGCCAGGGGCATGCACCCCACCCGTGGTAAGGGCAGTAAGTAAGGGGAAGCTACAGTCTGTGATCCCACAGCCCTCCACCCCATCAGCTCAGCCCCTCCTCTCCTCTCACTGCCTGGTCCCTGCCACTCTCCATGTCTTCAGGACCTCTAGATTTCTTCTTTTTTTTGAGCAGTTGGCTGAAAGCACCTGCTTCCTTTCAGGGCTGGTTCAGCAGGTATAATCCTCCTAGCTACTGTATTGTATTTTATTTTAAACGTCCTTTATTTCTTTCCCTTTCTTGGCTGGCACTAGGAACTAGCTTTCTCCTTTTAAAACATGAGTAGGGCAGCCTGACTGGCATAAAAACACTTAAGGTTTGAACACTGTATGCTGCAGGTTAAACAGCTTCCACCACACACCTGTGTGGCCTGGCACTCAGCAAAAAAAGAGAAAAACTACCTCTAAGGTGTCTCCCTGACCCCCAGCCTGTGTCACCCTTTTTCACAGGCTGGCAATCATAAAGATACTGGAGAGGCATTTTCTCTTCCAGAAAAGCACATGGTATAAAGTGGACATGAACAGGTAACTGCTTCCAGAGATTGACAATACATAGAAACAGTGACACTACATGGAAACATGCCTGAGCATAAGAGGTGAAGGAGGAACCTGCACCTGAGAAGGACCTAGAAAAAAAACAAAACATAGAATTTGCCTGTTGGCAAAGAAAAAATTTGAGATTTTTCCTCACCTATTTTTCCTGTTGCTTTCTTTTCAATCTAGTTGTGGTAATTAGTAATGGGAGATATTTTGATCGCTGCAGTGGAACAAACACTTGAAAATGTTTGTTCTTCATAATCCACAACTCCACAAATCTATCCTTGGAAGCAGTGTGGTAGAAAAGGAAATAAATGTTCACAACACAAGGGAAAAACTAGGCCTACCATGTTACCAATGTTCCTTCACAACCCATGACAAGAAAAGCAGAGAACAGCAAGTATCCCAAGAAAGGAATATTAAGGCAGGATAAAATTCAACTCAGTACACATAATCAGCACCAAATTATTTCAAAATTTATGCTTTTCTTAGCATAGGTCAAGATCAGTGTGATTCAAGGTATACATAGGTTTTTGCACCACATGGGAGCAGATGACCCTGTTTCTACAGGAAATATTTGCAGGCTGCTGGTGTCTTCCAGGACCTCTCAGCTCCTGATGGCAAATGTGAGCCCATCCAAACAGGCTGAAGCAATAGCTCTGCTCCAGCATTTTAACTCTGATTGTTGCTGCCACCAGAGTCCTCCTTCCCCCTCAGGAGCTGGAGCTCTTGATGAAAAAATATTCTCTATAAGCAGCAGTTATGGGAGGAGGGAAAACACCACAATATGTTGGAACCCAAATTGGATTGGTGTCCCTTCAACTGACCCAAATGATATGTATAGTACACCACAGAGCAAGAACGCTCACCTGAATTTCATGTTCTATTGAGGTTTAACTTCAATTCATACCTTTCGAGGAATTATATTACATGTAGCTCATGAATTTTCAAAAGAATTGCAATTTATTATTTGCATGTTTTATTGCCTTATAATTATAATCCAACAGTGCCATCCACTGCTTCTCCAAATAAACTTTGCTTACAGTTTCTTCCTGAAGTTTTCCTTCATAAGTCACAGCACTATAACTGAATAGTTTGACGATGTATACATATAGAGCATATACGACTGTGTGGCCAGATGTGAGGATAAAAACTTAAAGAGCGAAATCAAAACTGTAATCTGGTGATGTTCATAAGGGATTACCAGAACTGTCAAACAAAACTTTTCTGGGCTGTAGATAACACCACTTTACATAGATGGAAAAACCACACTCCAAAGTCATATAGAGAAATCTGTGTAATAATACTTCTTGAAGTCAATCCAATAAAATAATGCCTTTCAACTCAAACTTTCCCCAAATATAATCATTGAGCCTAAGGGAACAGAACACCCCATGCTGAGAAGTACCCAGTAAGTCTTGCTGATTCTTTGGGATTGCTGCTTTGGCCATCACCCCAAAGAACCATTATTTCAACACTGCAATCTTCTGATATGTCCTGAGATAGCTAGGCCTCCAGATCTATTGAACCAGGCGAAGATTGATAAAGATGCATTGAAGAAAGTGGCAAGCATGTTCCCAGGACACCACTAATGGCATTGCCTTTCCAGCAGGAAATTGTAAAAATATAACTTGAGTTCAATCAAAGCATTGTATTTTCTCATAATTTGTATGTGCTTTCATGTCATATATCAGATGTTGTACATCCATGTATACACACACATACATATCTGCATAGGTAAATATGCAAGTATCTACACAAACACCAACTTAATGTTCTTCCACAGACACCTATAACTATACAAAGTAGCATTTAGGTGTATGCATTTTAAATAGTTCTTAAAATTTTGCTTCTAGCTCTGTATTTGGGAGCTCTAGTTAGTATCTTTGATTTTTGTCAAACCAACACAAACTAAAAACTTATGTAAATGGCCAACTGAACATTTCTCTATTATGAAAAATTGTTATCATGTGGGTTTACAAAGGTTTTCATGGTAGGACATAAAAGAAACTACATGTCAAGCATTCACTGAATCAAAAAATCCAGCAAGTGACCTACAAGGTCATTCCTAGACAGCAAAAGGCATGATTGTCTTTCATTGTATGTTCAAACTGGATCTGAATTTGGGGGCCACTAACAAATTCTGCATTAAGCAGTAATTCTGTGTCTGCCATGAAAAAATTATGCTATAGTAAGACAGTTGAGCACAATTCACAGAAGGATGTTTCCAAATCAGTGGGCAACTAGACTGAAAACATACAACAAAAAAATACTACGATTAAGGTTTTTGTGTTGTACTGCATAAAACCTCCTAGGCAGGGAACTACATCTGGAAATGAATCAGCAGCCTTAGTGTCAATAAAACACAACTATTACATATAGGTTTACCAACTTTGCAAGGATGCACATGGACATACACTACTTATCAGCTACTTACAAGTGATCTATTGACCACCTCAACAGACATGAAACCAAAGCAAACATCCTTGTATATCTCCATTACACTCCTTGACATCAAGAAGCAGGATGAAAATATACTGTTTAATTTGGTTTGCTAATCCATTTCTTAACAAAGTACAGTAATTATCTACACTTTAAATTATCCTCTGAAAGCAAATCATGACCACAAAGGACTTACTAAATCTCATCCCAGGGGACAAGAAAGAACTTTTGGGTGTGTGAATCTGGGAGCAAAGTGATTTAGTGGTAGGGGTTTTTTTAATAACTAAAAGGATCATGTTTATACAAGTATTACCTCTGCCAATACCTCCCACTACAGTAAATTTATCTAACCCTTGAATCATCAATAGCACATGAAAAAAACTACAAACATCTATCTGGACAATTCTGAGCCAAAACTCAGGCATATGGACTTGTATAGTCTGTCATCAGGAGTAAAGCATTGCAGCGCGTTCCTTCTATAGTTAAAAGAAATTAATAAGATAATTACAAGTGCTTTAGTGTCAGCAAAGGGAGCTACAAAAGCTGCCTGGACTTACACTGCTCATGACCACAACTTCGCCATATGCAGTTAAAAAATAGTAACTCTGATTGACAATATTTATCAGTTTTGTTTATGTGAAACTAAAAGGAAGACTTGTAATACACTGTAGAATGTCTAATCTGACACTGTATTGTATACTTGGAGGGAAAACAGTAACAAAATGTGGGCAAGTTCAGTAGCTAAATGCATGGTTTATGACTGAGAAAACTCTTTCAGAACAAAAGCTCTTTTTTTCCTATCATGTACCAGGGCCATGCTTTTAAAAGATGAAACTCAGCGTGTTTATGAGACTGTAAAATTTTGGAAAATTATTCCGCAAATATACGGACTATATATATATACACACCTAACAACTAATGAAAAGGCTTTTCAGTCCCAAAGGCCATGCAGAAAGAAGAAACAGGCTTCCCTTCCTGCTTCTTTTTATTTTGCTGGTCAGACAGACAGACCCTTTATGTTACTCAACTATTCACAGCGAGGAGAGTGGCAAAATGCTACCACAGCCATGGCAGAGAGCACACTAACACAGCCATGAACCCTAAGGTCACATCCTTAGATGACCTCAGCTGGAGTAGCTCTGTGGATCTGAAAAACGAGAAACTGAAAAATAAGCCAAACAAATTTCCACAGATCTTCAAAGGTTCATGGAAGACTTGGCTGGCAGGGATCTGAAGACACTATTCAGCACATATTACTGACCAAAGGGAGGATCACATTTCCTTAACTAAAAGTCATTAGCTATTAAATACAATGGTTTGGGAACATTTTTCAGCTCATTCCTAAAATTTGCCAGAAGCAAGAGGGATGTAGGGAAACACTTCACTCTTCTTATCTTCTCTTCAAAATACTCTCTGCTCACTGCCACCAGACTCTGGGACAGAAGAGGTTCTGGTCACCTGCTCATCTTGTCCTCTCTCCTGGAAGACTTTGAAATAGCCTCTTTAAACATACTTTGTCCCTCCCCTTGGCTCTGGAGTTTATAATTTCTAATGCAAATCTGTTTCTCTTTCATCAACAGAGTATGTAATAAAATCTCAAAGGCCACCAACATAACAAGTTGACAGCAAAGCCAGACTGGTAAAATGATTAATTTATGCACAGAGAGATTACAATCTATCCATAATGAGGCATCCAGTGTGTGCTCACAATCAGATCCAGCAAACAGATGTTGAGTATAAAGGCATATGAGAAATTAAAGTTCAGAGGAAAAGACAGAAGTGGTGCCAAGGAATTTTTTTTTTTTAATTTTCAGAGAGATTCAGGGAGATAAAAGGTCTCCTTCATATATCTGAGAGATTATAGTGCAAAAAAGCTATAAATAAATGGGAGAGGTATTCCTGTCACTTGGCCTTTATCATGCAAATGGCTAGCCTTCTCCTTCAGTGGGAGAAGGCAGCCTAGCTTGCACTGAGAGCCCAGACTCTAAGGAGCTAGGGCTGCTTTGTCAAGAAAGCTGGTATACAGAATACCAAAATCTGCTCTCAGATACACCTGCATGGGTCACTCTGCTAAAAAGCACACAGTAATATGGCTTATTCTTCCCAAGCACCAAGAATATCACCATGTCAGTGCCAGGTATAGAAAGGCAGCCCACAGAACAATGAAACAGCAGGTTTTAGCAGCCCCCCATGGAGTATTTTTCCCTTTTAAACCATAAGCAGGCAAGGAATCCATGGCAGGACGAGCCTTATATTATCAATGTCATTGACAGAGATCTGACCTTGTAACCCATTGTCCAGTCCAAGACCTTTATGAAGGTCTTCAGTTGGCAAAGAAACAATCACTAGAGAATCCCTGCACAACACTGATAGTCTGCAGAGCTGTGCTTTGGACACATTGCAACTCAAGAAAAATTAAAGATTGAAAGCTCACAGTCTGCCCCAGCACATAGGAACACAAATATTCAGAAGTCATGTGCACTTTCTGGATTGCATTGAAACTCTAAATGGTAATCTCACTTTAAGCCACAAGGGTGGGCTTTGTGTGGGATTTGTGCTGCCAACCTGTATTTGACAAAATTTCGTCCATTCTGTGATCTAGACTTGCAGTTTCCATGAAGGTAACATGGTGTCTCTCACCAAGTGATTTCAGGATGGCACTTATTTCTCTCAATGCCTCATGTGACAGCACCATGAAGAGCTTACCCTAAAGATTAAAGTTTTGGTTTAAAATATGTATTTCCTCCTCACTGCTGCTGTGAGAAGATTTCTTTTTTTTTCCATTGCTGTATAGATTTATATACGACTCCAATATCTTTTTCAGTCTTATAGCTGTCAATGAGGATCAAGTTTAATCTTTATAAAAAGCTACTGTACGTATGCCTAGAAACTACAGGCATCATGTGCTCAAGTACACACCTGTGAAACAAAATTACTCCAAACATGTTTTCTTTTCCTTGTCACTTTTGGAGTGCTGTCCTTTAAGCTTTGGTAGAAACTCTGCAATTTGTTATTGCTGTGGGAGGGGATGTTTTTGTTAATATGTTATAAATGCACAACTATCAGGAGTTTGAGTAGTGGAAAAGGAAGGGCTGCTCCTCTTTGCTATCTCAGGAACTACAAAGTCCCTCTATTGTGCCAAATTTTATCATTTTGCAGAGGATAACTATAAATTTCTCACACTCAGACATCTTATAAGGCAGTCTTTGCATGGAGAATGGAAAATTAATAACAAGCTCTCCCTCAGCTCAATAAAGGGTGTACACCTGCCTTTGATTTTAACAAATTTCATTTTTATAAGAATTGAAACAATAGGAAAATATGATTAATTTATAAAGTAAATATTGTCAGCTAAGCATCATAGATAGAAGAAATTTGCTGGAGCCAAACTTAGACTTCTTGCTTAGAGAAATTTCATTTGTCTGAATCATATTTACAATAAGTCATGCACTTCTAAGACCTTCAGGTAATTTTGAGAAGTGTAAACAGATTAGTTTCTTCTGGATCTTAAAAAAGTGCATTTTCACTAGCAGAAGTGTCATTAAACAATTGGCAGATGTGTCTTTTTTTGTGTTTCCCTCTTAAAGTGCATGGGGAAACAAAAGGTTTTTAATGAACTTTTCAATAATATTTTACTATAAAGGGTTATTTTCTTCAATATTTGTATAAATGAATATACAATCAGAAGTAGGCACCAAAATTTCAGGTGAGGCGTACTGCAATCTATTGTCCTGACCTCTCCTTTCTGCAATGCTATTCGAAAAAATGTGATGACATTTAAAAAAAATTATGACAGTTAAAGGAAATATTAGTCTCACATTATGTGACTCTGTGAGTTCCACCAAAGTTGTGAGAACTTGCTCTGTTATATCAAAATGTCACTGATGTCATTAGGGAGGGATGGCAGCTGCTCCAAGTTTAAAATTGCAACAGAGTCCCCACTGGACTTGGTTTGGACCCTACCAAAACATTCCACTAAAAGGAGGTTTCCCTTGTGCAACCACAAGAGGAATGGCAGAAGAAGAAAGATTTTGTACAATTGGGACCTACGGTCATGTTTCCTGTTTGGGTTGCAGAATGTTGGCTTTCTTTTTCCCTACAAAAAGTGAACAACTTCTACTTCCACATTCAAGACCTACCTTTCTTTTTAAAGTGGAGAAAAAAAGAAACAAATCCATGGTACATAGAGCAAGTTTAGATGCTTTGGTGTCCTTCCTACCAGGCTGCTGCTGCTGCAAAAACCAATTCCATGCTGCTTTCAGTGTCCCATACTTAACCTATTTAGCAAACTTCCCTTGGTAGTAAGGATTCAAGACTGTCAAACAGTAATTTTTTCATATCGGTTTCCTACCAATGAATTTCAACTTCCTTGTTCATTTTCAGCCAGGTATGACAGAATGGTGTGTATGAGATGAGTGCAAACTGGCATGTGGAGTCCATGTGGGAAAGGTTACCTTTACCATACATTAGAGCATACAAAGAGTAGACTCATAGAAATGAGAAGAGCAAGAGGAGAAGTCCTTTAGAGAGAAGTCTGTGGTAAACAAGGCTTCCTGGGTTGTGTTATTCATTAACTATTTGTTTTACGAAACATGGATTTGACCAGGTCCTTGTTCCCAAACAAACAATGTAGATTCTTCCCTGTTCTTTGGAGTTGGACATCACCGCTTTGTTCTTCTTGGATTAACTCAATATTTCATGTGGTATTAAAGGTGAGTCTCAAATAAAAATGTGGTGGGCTTATATATGTCTAACTAGAAATTCACTTGGAATCAACACTTGCAAAACTCCTTCTCAAGGGCTTGTAACAAATGGCTGACACAGTTAACCACTCAGCCTTTTCAAATCAAGATACAGGTCTACCCTAACACTGAGAGCAAAAAATACTACCAGTAAAAAACTTTTGTAAGAGAAGTTAAGTCAAAAGATAAAGAAAAAAGATTTTTAAAAAATCCGCAGTCATATTTAGGTGAAAAACCAAGGAGAGCAGAGCCAGGCAGACTCTGCTTCCTCATATCCTAAACCAAAGCCCAGCCCCATCAGCATGTCCTGTGTGAACCAGACCCGGACAGCTCTCTCCTCTCTCTCTCTCTCCACAGAATGGTTTAAAAAAAAATATTTAGTGTCCTTTTGATCTTTTGGCTCCTTGCCTCGGCATGTCTTATGACTTCGGCCGGAACCTGGAAGAGCATCTTCCTAATTAATAGCTCAGGAATTATTTCAGACTGCCACCCACCAGGACTGTTTAGCTAGATGGATTGTGTGACCTTTTGGCTGCTTTTCTTCAGCCTCTTCCCAGGGTGCTGCAAGTGACCAGTTTGTGGCTGTGTCCACAGAAATCCTGCCTACCCCAGGCAACCTCTGTTATACAGTGACCCTAAAAAAGGCCTACTAGGGCCTGCACCACCCAGTTTTTCCCATGCTTCAGACGCTAGCAATGCCCCGTTCCCTCTTAAAATACTTTGTGTGTGGGGAGTAAACAGTTCTGTATTCAAGACCTAACAGATGAGCTCTTTATAAGCCTCCTTTCTCAACCTTTCAGACCATTACAACTGTGTCTGCTTCTAGTAAAGTGCTTTCACATACAACATCACTTATAAAACATACTGTTAACATTTATTTGCAAGGCTGTATACAAACATGTGAAGAAGATTCACAGACTGATATAAAACAGAAAACAATGTCCTTATGCATAACTTGGTTGTCAACACTTTTAGATGAAAACTGATTTTGATAATCTCTGGGTTTTCTTGCTGTCCATCATATCTGTAAGGACCCTCAGTTTTCAGATTATGGAAACTTGTTTGCCAAAGCAAAAGCCCTTTTAAGGTAGTTTTAATGGATCATCCAAAGCATAAGACATCTAAAACAATTAGTCACTCCCAAAAAATCTTGACCATTTATGTAAGCTTATTTTTCTAATTGTGAATAATCTTGTGAACCCACACATTCAAATTTATGGCATTTTTTTGTAGGTTTGTCTGTCTGTTTGTCTGTCACACGACAGATTGGGAATGCTGCATTTACTCAATTAAAAACGTTAAAGACTATTCCAGATGCTTCCAGCCAAGGAAAACCAAGCGCAGTAATGGGGAACACAAAGAACCTTCGTCATCTGCTTTGTGCTTCCACCACTCCCTCTCAGGTCAAAGGTTTGGCTGACAACATTCGTTAATGCTTTCTGAAATAACAGTATCACTCCCTCATCTCATTCCATTCCATCTTTCCAATAGCTCTTATTATGCAGTCCCGCAGCAAATACTTTCCCAAATAATGGGAGGAAGGATGTGGAAGGGAAGAGACACAAATTAAGGCCTTCACAGGAAGAGACGGTGGGAGACAAGTACTAGAATGAGCACCTACAGTATGTACCTCTCTATGGAAGCATGAGTTTTAGTGTAACGGAGATGGAAAGGCCTGGAAAAGGGAAGTGTGGGGGAGTATTAAGAGAGAAGAGTAACTCTGGTGTGAAAGTCTCCAGACCTGGAGGTACAAATGGAAATAACACAAACACATATTGTAAGGAGTTCTGAAATCTTCCTTCAAAAGGTCAAAACTTACAGCTTAGAGGACTTGATAGTCAAATGTTGGAAGCAAGGGCCAGTATTCATAGTTTTGGAACACAATTATACTTCTATCTTATTTGCAAGGGAAAAAAAAAAAAGAGTAAGCATCATAAGAAGACCTACTTAGTGTTTCATTTCATGGCTTTTTTCTTCCCCACTGTCACTCAGGCTAAATCACACTTAGCCTTGAGTCGTGATCCAGAGAGTTTTGACTTTGCAGGATTCTTTCAACAGTGGGATAAATTTCTTCTCAGCCATAAGCTTACCACCTTCAGGAAAGAATCAAGAATACTTGTGGCCAACATTGTTTTACCCCCTAGCAGGAGACGACGTTCAGTTTGTGATTACGCATTTAGTCTAGGATACCAAATTAGCCCCGTGTAGGAAACAGAGTCACATACTTGACTTTTACATGTTTAACAAATGTTCTGAAGAAAACTTACCTAAGGTCGACACTACTCAGAAGCCCACAGAAGATGAAACAACCTGATGGAGCTGATGACTACATGCCTCCGCTGATTATGTTTTCAAAACTTAGAACAGTGTGTACATGTGAAAAGCTGATGGACATTCTTGACATTTTGATACGGCAAAAAAGAAAACATACAGATGAACTTGCCATAAATACTGTGCAAATTTCTGTTTTAGCCACACAAATCTGATAAGTTTGTGCATCGCGAAGAAATAATGCTGCAAGCTGAATCATGCAATCAGAGTTTCACAAGTGGATGGTTTTACTGAACCAGTGGTTTTACTGAACTGATGGTTTGGAAGATAGATTGGAGATGTGGGCTTTAAACTTTTGTCTCTCTAGGCCAATCCCAAGATGCTTTGTGGTTACACAGGTAAGCATAATTCTTAACTTTGTAAGTACTTGCATCCTGTTGCAGTATCCTGAAGGAATATAAGACCTGTCTCTTTAACACTACTGATATTGAAAAGTATAGTATGAAATTTGCCAGAATAAGCAGCAATAAAGTCAGTAGCTCAGAAATTTTTATGTCTACTATTTCACAAATTATTATTAATAATTTTTAAAAATAAGTGATCATTTAATAAAGCATTAACCGCTTCTAAGGTATTACAAGCACTCATTAGAAGATCTTTCTTGAAATGAGTATTCTAAACTGAGCACAGGGTTACACTTACCAAGCACACTTGATTTCAGCTGTCTGGAGCCTGCACTATTTCCATGGCACAAACTGATCATTCCAGCTGTGCAGTGCATTGCAAGGAGGTGCATGCTAACCTGGGTAAACTCAAGACACCTGACACAAAAGATGCCCAACACAGAGAAACTCTGATGTCTCCTCAGCACTCCTATTTTGGGTTGGCCAGCAGCCTGGAGGAGCCCTAAGATTCACAGACCAGCAAAAGATGGGCTAGAAGAATGTTTCCAATGTGTTTGGTCTAACACTAGATTTTCTTTCCATGCTGAAGTCCTGCTTGAAAGAGAAGGATGTTCTTTGGGAGTGGTAGGTGTGCCTGTCACATGTAAGTGTACACTAAAGGAGCAGGCTGTTTAACTTACACTCTCCTCCTCATCACTTTTCTGTAGGACTAACACCCCTGCTGAATTCTTTTTGTCAGATTATCCTCCTGACATATTCCTGGCTGCTCCTCTTTTGGCTGGATTCACCAGCCATCCTTCTCCATCTCTTTTTTTAAACTGTGAATATATTCAGATACTTTCCTGTGTTCAGATTAATTTTTGAGCACTTCAGCCTGTGTATTTCACCTCCCATAATTCAAATGAGGATCTCACCTCAGATATTATCTGCTGGTTTTAAACTTGGCATTGTATTACTAACACAGCTTATTAATGAAGACTTTCCAAAAAACAATAACTACTGGTGCCTGCAGTTGGAGCCTTGTTGTCTCAGTGCCCTTGGAAACCATGCCCACCCTGCCCCAGACGAAGAAGTAAAACTAATGCTCTGAATTCAAAAAGCGGATTTGGATCCTTTTCACACACAGGCCAGTCACCTCCTCTTTGAAGGAAGGAATCATCAAATCTTAATCTCATGGGCAGCTGAAAGCATTGACCCTCAGTTCTGGTGAATATTGGGTTGACTTTGGATTCTAGGATGGGACAAGTTCAGATGGCAATATTTGGTGTGCTGGCAACCTCTATGTTAATACTTCAAGTAATGCAATGCACCTCTCTTAGCTTTTCCATTAAGTGGCCACCCATTTGCCTGTAACTTAGAGACAACAGTCTTTAAGACTCAAGTCATAAACAACTTAGAGACCTTCAGTCCTCTTGGTCATATATGTCTTTTCCCCCAATGGTCAAAATCAAAGATAATAATAATTTTTATAAGTCTCATTTCTTCCCAAAACAGTGTGAACAATGATACCATGATGCTGGCATGGCTGAAGATTCAAGAAAATCAATGTTAACTTTCAACTGCCATTGTTGGTACTCCAATTCAATTTTTAATTTTTTTCAATTTTTCCAGTCAGAGTAGTTTGACACATTGGGAAGAGCTGTTCCAGTGACAAAGCCACTGCTGACATTTAAGCAGCTGATAATACTTTTGCTCTTATAATAATACTTATAATACTTTTGCTTATGACAGTCTGAGAGAGTTGGGGTGGTTGTTGAGGAGGCTCAGGGAAACCTTACAGTAGCCTTCCAGTACCCAAAGAGGGCTTACAAGAAGGCTGGACACGGTCCTTTTCCAAAAGGGCATATAGTTATAGGAAAAGGAGAATAGCTTTAATTTAAAGAAGGATAAATTTAGATTAGATATTAGGAAGAAATCCTTTACTCTGAGGCACTGGAACAGTTTGTCCAGAGAAGTTATGGATGCTTCATTCCTGGAAGTGTTTCTTGCCAGGTTGGATGGGGCTTTGAACAACCTAGTCTAGTGGATGGTATCCCTGCAATGTAAGGGACGGGAACTAGATGGTTTTCAAGTTCACTTCCAACCCAACTATTCAATAATTCAATGATCACCAGTGATGCTTTTATCCTATTCCTTTTAGGCTAAGAAGCAGCCATAAAGACTATGAATTTTGTAGTGTAAAATATGGCAAAGGAACCCTTCCACCTTTTGCTCATGTACAATTTTTCCAATTGCATTTCTGCATCTTTATAATTTCTTACATCCAACATTTAGTCCAGCTGGGGGGAAAGGTAAAAACATAATGCAGGCTGCTTTCTTAGCTGAGCTGAACACATAACCTACAATTTCAGATTCAAGCAATAGCAGTAAGCAGCCATTGTGGACAGGAATGATTACATAACAGAGCAGATAATTCAGGATGGGCGGAGAGGAACTTTCCTTCATAATGGAAAATGAATTCAGAAAAGGTGGACATTTTACAAGGAGACATTAAAATGCAAAATGAATACTCTTTAGTTCCTTGCTTCAAAACTCGTCCTCCCCAGGCCTTGTTCTGTAGAGAGGAAGTAGGAAACAAAAATGAAAATATTTCTGGCATGAACAGAGTTAAAAGAAAAAAGGCTGGAGGGAGGTGGGGCAGAATGATGGCTAAAAGGCCATATTTCCACATCTGCTTTCAATTATACTTATGTCAACTCATTTTATTATTTGACGAAACCAATCCAAGGAATTAAGCTTTTGTCGGATGCCTTGAAATGTCATTAAGTGTTCATACACAAACACACATACACAAATAAAGTCACGTTTTCCATCCAATATAAACGTGATTACAGTCCTGAAGGAGAACAGGAAGAGCAAGATGTTACCAACTTGCAAACCACCACTTCCCACTCTCCTGCCAGCCTTGTCCTCTCACATAAGGCCAAAGCCAGGGTGAGGTCCCCCTTTTTCCAGCACAGCCCAGGGTACATGATCTGGGAGCAGCAGTAGGAGGAAATGGGAGAGTAAGCACTGCCCAGACAAGACTGGGAAGAAGGAGGGAAGAAGTGTCCATTTACGAGTTATAATTTTGTCAACAATCCAAATTTGGTTTTAAATTAAATATCAGCAATAAACTCAGAGAGAAAAGATTTCCAAACTGCATGACAAAGGAAGTGCTGGGAGCATATGTCTTTTCAACAACTCAACAGATGTCTCTCTTTCTGTCCCAGTTATCCCAGCCCATCCGTTTAAGGTTCTCCATACTTTTAAGAGCTGGAGCCCTCAGACTGCTGTTTGCATATTTGCTCCAGAAGAAATCCCTTTAGAATTTTTTATGCTTCTACACAGCCCAAAGCATGGCTTTGGTGGAAGGAGTGGAAGTGCTTAACACATTCTGAAAAAAAATCAGACCCAGTGGATGTGCCTCTCACTAGAAACCCCAAAATGGGGATTTGACACCAAGGGTCAATGAGTCACTTTAAAAAAATTAGGAAAATAAAAAGACAGGGAAAAAAAAATGCATCTGATCACTTAATTCATAGCTCATTTTAGAAAACACCTTGCTTTACTGCTCAACAGGATTGTGATCTCATGATAGCAGCTGAGGAAATAAAATCTCTGTTTCTTTTGGCATTTTGTCATTTCATGGTCTGCAGGCTTGGTGATGTTTTTCACTCTTTGTGCTGATATTACTGCAGACAATTCTCTGGTTTTTCAGTGTCTTATCAAAAGAGCAGCCTGATGAGTCTACAACTATCACCTATTTGGGCCATAAAGAATAATTCTGGTCCTGAAGATTTTACTTTCTCTACTCTACAGACTCTCTCATGCAAAAGAATTTTTTGACAGAATAAGGTCATAAGCAGTTCTTTCTTGAATGACAGTCAATGGTTTGCAAAGCGAGATTTCTCAACTGTCAGATAGCTTTCTTTTATACATCTGCATGTAATCTATTTTGTTCTTCTTGTAAGTATTGGCTGAAAGTCTTCTTATGCTTCTAATACAACTTTAGGTCCCACATCCCAGTCTTTGTTCCCTCTATTCCATGTACCAGCTCCACATAACATGGTGCTCATGCTTATATTTTTCCTGCTGTTTCACAGTGACCCATGACCATTTTCCTTCCCATATCCTAAGTAACATACATGCTACTTGATATGACAGACATGTCAGCAAATTGACAACTCGACTGCACTGCATATGGAACAAAAGGGTTAGTCACAGCAGAAAAATACAGATCTTAGCACATGAACCTGAAACATACCCCACTGATACTGCCATCACATCTGTGGTGTAAAGCACCAGGATTTATTTAAAACCAGTTCAGGTTTTGCAGAAGAGAAGCCCTAGCAATCAATTGACCTGAATAAGTAAATAAATAAATCTCCTAGAAACTATCTTATGTTAGAAATTTTAAAAGTCTACCCTTATTAGTTTTTCTAGAAGTCTTTTCTAGACAGAAGGGCAGTGGGGGAAGAGCAATTTCAGGGGACATGGTGGAAAATAAGGAGACACTGCACTGATATACATCTAATTTCATTAAGAATAGAAGAATTCTATTCTAAAATTTTAGAAATTAATAGTAGGAAGTAATTGCTTCTTGTTTGGCTTGGGTTCTTTAAATTCTAAAAAGGGAGGTGAGAACACCTATCCCAAAAATGCATGCTTAAATAATATGTTTCTCTCAAAATCCAAGTGCCTCCAATTTAGGACCTAAATAAGAACTCCAAAATTACCTATCAATTCTTGGAAAACCTGGCTCCAGTACTTAGCTTGTAAAGTGGGTTGTCCATCCAGAGGTGCTCTGAGGTCTTCCAGACAGACTGGAAATGTTCATCCAACTTCTTAAAAAAAGTCACTGCAACGGCATGATTTATATCTTCTCAACACAGCTCCAAATGGAAGAGGAGCTTCCTTTTGAAAGATCTTAATTAGTCAGGAGACACTGAACATCAGAAACTTGTTGCAGTGCAGCAACACACTCGTTTTTGCTGATTGGATACATACACAAAAAATACATTTATTTCCCTTTGGAACTTTTCATATATCCCATTCCTAATTTCATCATGTGTTCTTATTTTTAAATGAGGCTTCAAAGTTTTCAAGATAGAGAAACTATCTGTAGTGTGCTAGACACTGTCCACACAAAATATCCAGACAGTAATAGAATAGGAATAAGTGATTGTTTCAATAAAAATTACAAAATATACCAAAAGTGGGGGACCAGGAATTACTTAGACACATGGAACAATTGGAAGTCATTTACCATACTTGAGATGCTTGTGTGTTGCATAAGGCTTTCTCTGGTTACAAATACTGCTGTTTTTGACTGGAAGAAGAGAGGAGGAGGTAGCAATTTCCAATGTGATCTTGCTGATTGTGCTCACACTGTTTGTCTCTTTTGACTACTGCATAAACAATTGTTACAGCAAAAACACAGATCAGGAGTAGGTTTGAGACACTTATTTCCAAGGTGCCTCTACATGCTCAGGCCACAGGCACCAGAATATAAAAAAATACTCAAAGAAACTACTTGAACAATAAGAGAGGAAAGGAAGATGAAGCAAGATGCAGGGGGGTGAAACCCCAAACAAAAAACCTATCAGGCAGAGAGTGCAGCTACAGAAGCCCTGGATGGAAACATGGTCTGTAATTGTCTGTTGGGCAATGTGGCATCTAGGCTTTCTTTGAGACCAAACAAACTGATCTGGGGGGTGGGGGACAGAGGGGGAAATCTGTTTGTGGGTTGCATTCCTATAATAATAAAATAATTACTCACTAAATGACTGACAAAGTTATAAATTAAATGGTGGTATAGGGACTTATCTCACTCCTACCTTGGAATGGAGCCAGGAGGAAGAGTGTTTTTCAAGGCATGAAAAAATCGTAATTGAAATAGAAAACTAGAATTAATGGGGAATTAAGTCACAGTAAACATTCATGGTGTACTTCTGAGTTTTGGTATGGTCTTGTATACAACATAACATTCACTCAGAAGTATGTGCAGGGTAGAATTTTTCCAGAAATTTTCTTATTACAGCATGGATTAGTGGTCTCACTTTAGAAAGCAAAATTTATTCAGCAAGGCTAAAATCAGTTGAATTCAAGGACTTGAATGAATTCTGCTGTGCTGGAGAGAACTCAATCTTTAACTGAAATAAAGTGCTGCTGCCCCACTACACAAATGCAGAACTGCTACCCTATTCCAAGTGAGGATGTGGCTGGGTCACACCAGGAGAGCCTGGAGATAAGTCTTTTTCAGGGACCCAAGCATGGCAGATGAGAAGGAACAGGGCAAACACAGTTTAGGTGGATGTAATCCTTCTCTTTTCCTTTAATCTCCAACTCCTGGAGCCAAAGTTAGAGGGTGGTGATAATCCAGGAAAAGAGATACAATTGGGAAGAAGACATTTGGAGGGGCTGTCAGAAGTGAAATGTTTGCACAGGACAGGGTGTTTTAGAGGTGGCTCAGCCCAGCTAGACCACTGTCAGACAGGAAAAATCTAAGTATTCTGACCTTTTAGAGCTACTCACCAGCATCTTTAAAATGGATGAGTTTGTATAGTGAATTCTCTACTCCTAGTCCTGTTAACTAAACAGTGATTTGAAAATGGTCCAAGATGTGGGATGTTGAAGAACTGGGAAGGCAGTTTAAGGGCAAAGTGCAAAATAAAATTAAAACCTAAAAATGCATACAGCACCCTATTTTTAGAAAACAAACATATTTCTTTGTGCCTGTAACACACAGAGACATCAAAAAAACCTGATGGTCCCAAATAACTCCTGATATCAATTTTGCAGCCATGACTATTTACATACAAGTGAAATGGCATAAGTGACTTTCCATGTTGTTCTCCCTAAGCGACTCAAGTCACTGTCAATAGGGGTGAATGAGATTTTTCTTTTTCTCAAGGAAAGCAAGTCATTTGACAAGAAGGGCAGCAGAAGCTACCAGTCTGTAGTAAGATCTGAAGCAAGCCATCTATTTACTTCCCTAGTATGATGTCAGCTGCAGGCAACTGGCAGTGTGCTTGTCATGACTCCAATCTTAACAAGACGCTCCTCTTCTGCATGTTCTTGGTCTTGTTCTCTTTGCTCAGGACAAATCCTGTCTCCAAGAACATACACACACGCATTTTTCATCCCACAGCGCTCCAGCTTATCTGCAGTACTCACATCTCCTCTCACAGGCCTAACATCTCCGATACATTCATTTTCCATGTATTTCACAGTGAGGTAGTTGGAGGGAGAAATGCAAGGACAAGTGCTCAGATGATCATCTGGAAGCCTCAATGTCTGTCACCCCTGTCCAAGACCAGTGCTCTGTCAATTGAATCTTCTTCATCTCAAGTTCAATGAAACTCAAGCATTTATTTCAGGAGACAGTCCCACCAGATTTGCTTACCAGCCCTACAAGCAGAACATGATCTTTTGAAGTGGAGCTTTATTCTGAGGGTAATAGGGAGCACTCTGGTACTCAACACATACATTCCTGATTGTCTATACAGTTCTGTGGTCTCTCTTATGACTCGTGGGATCAGAGGGTTCTGGTCTAACCCTAAAAGGCAGAATAAGTTCAAATAGGGCAAGGTAGACACTATTTCTGCATATTCATTTATTACATTTTTCTGTTCTAAAAAGTCCTGTAAGGCCGTCTTCACTTTTTACTAAATAGGAATGTACTTCAAATTTTCTGCTCTGAAACAGTAGACAAACAATAACCGATGATTAACCAGTGTGCTATAAATTTAGATACTAATTCACTCAACAGCAACCTGTAGATATCTCATTTTCTTAAATTTAGTTTCTATTCACCTAGTTAGAATTTGGGTCAGAATTTCAATTGTTTTTTCCTTACTATGGTCTTTTTTTTTTATTGACTCTTAAAAAAAATCAGGAAAGCCAGATGAAAGCTTAATTTAGCCACTCTATCAACTGAATAATGAGGCTGGCCAAATTGAACAGAGATATTTTGGGGCTCTATAAGCAGAACTGGTACCAGAATCCAATTCATAATTTTGTTTACTGCATCCTAAGTTATTGTTATAGAAATAAAGGTAAAATTCAGTAAGCATCATAAAATCATAGAATGGTTTGTGTTGGAAGTGGCTGTAAAAATCATACACTTCCAACATGTCTCACCATGGGCAGGGACACTTTCCACTAGCCAGATGTCTCAGAGCCCCATCCAGACTGGCCTTGAACATTTCCAGGGGTGAGGCAGCCACAGCTTCTCTGGGTAACCTGTTGCAGTGCCTCACCACCCTCTGAGAAAACTACTTTTTCCTAGCATCGAATCTAAATCTCTCATCCTTTAGTTTAAAACCACTCTAGTCCTATTACCATCTGCCTCTATAATTATAAATTGCCTGATGCCAGCATAGCGTGCAGTTTTCACTTCAGCATACATTTTTTATTTAAATTAGAGCCAGGCAAAGCCTAGAGCTAAAAAAATTATCCAGTGTGTGTGTTATAGGTGGTTATAGAATTTATCATTCCCTTGCTGGTGCAAGTGAAATATGAATAAGGATAGGAATAAGGATAGGAATAAGGATCCACACTATTCCAATGCTTAGATCCAGATTTAAAAGTATGTGTACTTAGAACCTGAGGCCAGCTCCATTTCTCTGCCAAACCAGGAAACCTCACACTCAGAGCAAGACCTGAACTGGAAAGGACGTGCTAGATGCTTTCACCCTGCCATCAGGAGTAGAAGAGGAGAAGGGCAGCTCAAGGGGCTGCTTTGTACCTAACGTTTAAGGGGATTGCAGGGTAAGAGACCACAGGCAGGGTAAGAGACCACTGCAGGATACCAGGGATACTGCCAGTACCCAGTAATTTGCCCAGGTGCCTGAGGCCAAAGTACCTGCTGCTTGTGCCAGCTTACTGCTTTTTCCTACAGTGCTCTCTCCTCTCTTTCTCTTGCACTCCAGCATGCAATTTCCCTGCTAACGCAGGCTGCTGGTGTTCCACACTGCATTAAGCAGACTCCCTCACTGTGCTCCAGCTTCCTGCTTGGGACGCAAACATTTTCAGGTGCCTGTAAACAAGACTAGCAGTCCCAGTGCTAACAGCAAGCCAGTGCTCTTCTAACCCTAAAGCCTGCTGCCAAACCAAACAAAAACACCCAATGTGCAAACACTGGATATCCATCAGGGAAAGCGGAGGAAAGAGACATTATCTGTCATTTCCCTCTGTCATCTGTGCAGCTGCTAAGCAAACACCAAATAGTTAATTCCCTGGGTCTGTTGATAATATGAGAAGCACTTCCAACTCCAAAGGCTGCTAATAACCAACAGCACCACTCAGCTGGAAAACACTGTGAAATCCAGTTTCAGATGCAGATTGCCACACCAGCGGAAAGACTACACTCTGTAGGTGCTTTTTTTATGGTCATTTACCTCACCTTCTGTTTTGCATAATACAGCATCTTCCTCTCAACCCATCAAATTGTGTGAGGTCTGAGAGCTAAAATTGTCTTTTTTTAAAAAAAATCACCTTTTCTTGCCATCCAAAGGAACAGGATTCATGAACACAAAGGCAATCCCACCATCAGACCTGCTAGAATAAAACATATGTAAGAAACTTTTTTAAGCTTCTCCTAAAAAAGCCCCATGAACCTGAAAGATAAAGTTTTCTGTAACTAATTTTTATGAATGACACTTGCCAAAAACTCTAAGGAAAGTTTAGAGCAAATTTGGAGCATTTGGATAAAACAGGTTTTGAAGAAACTGCACTGATTTGCTAATTCAACAAGAATACACAGAGAAGTGGCAGCTTTGGATTAAGCAGAAATCTTCCTGGTTTTGATCAGAAGCTGACTTGACAGACTCCCCATACAGCCCTTCATAAGGACACCAGGGACCTGGCCTAAGCATGTTTGCCTTCTTTGGGCCACAGACACACTGACAGCCTTCACACACCAGGCACTTAGTCTCAGCACCTGTCTATACTCAGGCAAAACTCTCTGGCTTATTCCTATGGGAACTTTGCTGATCAAACACACTCACTGGTCTCCTGCAACCCAGGTGAAAGCCCTTCAAGTAGGAGACTACTGTCTTACTCCTTGTGGGGAAAAATAAATAAATAAAACAAAGGTTTTTTAGAAAGGCCTTGGATTCACTTCCATGAAGAGAACATATCTATTTAATAAAATACAATAAAAATAAAATCTCTGAACATTTTAATAAGAATGGAAAACTGATCTGTCTTCTGTAATCCTGTTGTTCTGCCTGGGCCAACATTTGGAATAAACATAGATATCCCAAAGTATGATTTCTATAAACAGTATTAACAAATCCAGAACAGATGAAGCAAATGGCAGCATATTCTATTGGGCTTTGTGGTGAAATTCATACATAATACTATGAAATTTACTTGCATGTAGCATATCCTTCTAATGATAAAATGTGTATGTACTATTTTGTTTGTTTTCAGGGAATGATGCAAAAGAGAAGGAACAAATTATATTTTTGCTTTAAAGGAAAACAGTGTCTATAATAGTCTACTTAGTAACAGAGGTTGCTATGAACACATCAGACTATCACTACCCTCTCCAGCCTGCCTCTTTGCAGAGGCAGCAGGCAGCTCAGAGCCTGCACAGCAGGCTCTCACCATCCCCACAGGGATCCCAGCATGCACTTGAGATGTGGTCTCTCTCTGCAGGACATCCACTCCCCTGCACTAACAAAACTGCCAGGCAGCAAAGGGGGCTTGTAAACCTGGGGGGCAGGATTTCCTCCAAAGCTGTATCGAGACTTCAGAACAGATCCCCAGAATAACCACAGATATCACCAGCACCAGTCAAAGGCAAAACTCATTTCTTTCTTTCCCTTCATCATATTGGTACACATGAACATATTCTCAGGAAAATGGAAATTCCACAGTAATTTCAGCACAAGGAAAGAAAAAGATGGCTGAAAATAAAAAAAAAAAGGTCCTAAAAACATACATGTACATGCCTGCACATAAATAAATACATTAGAAGTATGCAGGTATTCCAGCAGTATAAACCACGTAATTACCTCTAAGTGTAGATAGACCACAACCCTGGTCTAAGTGATGAAATTTAAAGTCTGCCATTACAGAACAGTGGCCTGAAACATTATATAAGTGACGTGAGTTAAGTATGGAGTAACAGCCTTTACACTCAATTTCCTGGCTTTCCTTGGTTTGCGTCACACCCTTAATGTTATTTCAACATTGCATTTTGTCCTCTAAATTAAATGTACAGTAGGTGTTTTGTATTTAATTTCCTTACCTTTTTTTCCCCTCCTAACGGAAAAAGAATGGAAGAGATTCATGAAAGGTTATAAAACACACATTGTGTACTGGAGAGGCTGGAGTAGCTCTTTTGGAGCCTTTTCATTCTCCTGGGAAAATATGTAATTAGGTAGTTTTTTAACATGTGTATTATATACTGAATTACATGTATTTATATATTTCTCAAAGGAGTATTGCTTACACAATAGCCTGGAGCAACTCTTTTGGAGCCATTTGGGTCTATCATGTAATTATGTACTTAAGACCCGTTTATAGTAAATTTTGTTGTGCCTACATAGTAGCTTTTTATTTTTATTTAAGATGAATTTTAAGGTTTGTGAGGGGTGCTACACTGACAGCCATAGAGACTGCAGGCTTCTGCTTATTTACAGAAAGGGAAAACACAGGTAATGAAGATGTCTGTGGACATTCCCAGACTACCCCTCCAAAATTTATCTTATCTCTGACTTTGGGAACAACTCTCCAAAGTAGGTGGTAAATGAGTCAGTATTCAGCTTTCTTAGCAATTTGTTATGGCAGGTTTGGGGATGAGGACATCCATCCGCCTGGAACTGGACTAATACCAAAAAAATTATTTCACATAGGCTGCTAAGTATTTGCCATCTGCTAATCTGCAATTTATCTAATTTCATTTTCTCTTCTTATATAGAAAAAAAAAGCCACTTGGAAGTTGGATTACTGTAAGTATTTAGGTGCTGTAAATCAGACATAGGCCCTACGGAAAATGGTAATTACATATGTTTGTACTCTCCCAAGATACAGCTTTTTGATTCTTTAAACATCAGAAATAATTTAAAGGTTCTGCGGCTTTTTTTTCTTTCCTGGAAAGAAAGAATGCATAAGCCAAAATACTTTTCTGCTGAAATCATAAACAAACAAGCTCCCTTTCCTCCTCCAAATATGCTAAATGACAATGTGACTCTGACAAGAAAGCACAGTGACAGCTGTAATGTAAATGCGTGGATATACATAATTTTACATCATTTAAAGTCCTAAGAAGGAAAATGGATTGTTTAAATGATAGAAAGTGAATCATCAAGCAAGAGTGCTGGACTAATAACAGACTTTCTTAACAAAAAATGTTGATACCAACACTGAAACTAGTTTGATACCTCTCCTCCCAAATGTAATTCCATTTTACTTGGATTTATTTTTCTTTTTGAACTATTTTGGTTATTTAAGATGTGTCTGCCAGATTTTTGTTTGTTGTTTCTATTTTTAACAGTCTTGTTTTAAACAAAGCATAAGAAAATATTTTCCAAAAATGTTGAAGTAATTCTGCATTTCTCAAGTAACACTTTTTATTTAAAATGTTGAAAGAGGCTAACCCAATTCTCATTCTTTAATTAGAATACAACTGGCATTCAGCCCAATATGTAAAGTTTTAAAACCTTCCAAAACTAATTTTTGGGAAAACCTTATATACATAGAAAGCCTTCAACACCGACTCCTAAGGAGCATTCAAGAGCACAACGTTTGGCTCCAGCTTCCCTTTTCCTTAACACCATGCTGTGGGGGAAATGCATGAAAAGCAAGGTTAATGATGAGGGTCAGTACCAGAAATGGTTTTTTCACTCTGTCAGGGTAATGTTCTCTAGCAGAAATGTTGTATCTTTTCCTTACCAAGGTCCATCAATGGCACAACACAGTAGCAAACAAGGAACAACATGAAGACATGACACATTCCTTACCCTACATAGAAGGAATATATGATGTGCAAGGAAAAGCAATCAAAACACAGGAAAATTACTATAATTGACACATCGCTGACTGTGTACCACTGCAATCTTTTTTAAGGTTGTCTTTAGCTGTGCATTTTGCCAGATTAACTCTCAGTACAGAAAGTACCTTTGTGCAGAGTACAAATTTCAGCAAGTTACATCTGACTCAAATCAAAGCTACCAAAGTAATACGTGTCAATCTGCTTCCCAGGAGGCTATTTCTGTGCCTGCTTCAGCTTTTTCTTCTCAGCTCTTTCTGCAGTAGAAAGGTCCACCACCAAGTTTACAGGCATTTACTTTTTTGAATTATAGGGAAGAGAGAAGTGCCTAAAATATCACAGACAAATAAAGGAACAAGCCTGGAAAATTTCAGCTCAAAAGCCAAAGATTCCAAATGAAATTAGTGACAGAAAAGAGTGGGTAAAAACAAAAAGACTGTTAAGTTATGGGTGCTGTCATTCAAGAGGATGAACAGTGCAAGAGACAGACCCTCCAACTGGAAACCAAAAGCCTGGCATCTTGGAACCATCACGCCAACACCCAAATCCCAAAATCCTCTGCACTCTGGTTTCTTTATCCATTAAGTGTGTACAATTGTGTTGGTCTAAACTACAGCATAGAAATAAATGTTTACTCATGAACATCAGCTTCAAAGGTCATATGACTTTTTAACAACATTAAAAAAAAAGTCATTTAGTTATTAAAAGAAACTATTTTTCTCTGTGCTGTTACTTTTGAGATACTGCTGCGATTTTCAGTCATGGAAGGTACTTTTCCTTCCTGGGATTACACAATTAAAAGCCTAATCCTGCATCCCTTCCTCACAGGAGGAATTTTACTGATATAAAAGATCCTAAGATATCAGCAGGCATTTTGGCATCAACAGAGATACAAGCACAGGTGCAAGAAGTACAGGAAACTTCCCCAGGCCATTAAAGGACACTTAACACAGTTACAATTTATCACCAGTGCTTCATTTTCAGCAAGAGAATGTTCTTCTCATGTCACAGGATGACCATGAGCAGCAGGACATGTCTGTCACCACTGCACCAGTGCAAGTACTTAGGAACACAGACTAGAATGAAACTATGCAGCCATGAAGTTTGGGTGACTGTGGGCACTGTAGAACATAGTTCTTCTCTTTGTCTACAAAAAGTATACTGCATGCCCTCGTTGCTCCTACTGGGAGGTAACTTTATGACCTCACTGTACTGAGGGGTAGAAATCATCTGATTTCCATTTTAATTCTACTCGGGGCCAAGTTTATGCCCACTTGTTCTTATGCAAATATTGCTCTTGGGTTTAAAAAGCTTTTTCCCCTCTCTGGCATTTAGCCCTGGATGTATTTATAGAGTGCTGTCAAATAGTCTCTCAACTCTATTTTGCTAAACTAAACAAGCCAATCTCTTCTAGTTCCTTCCCATAAGATAGGATTTTCAATCTTTTAATATCCACATTAGACTTTCCATATGTTCTAGTTTTATTTCAACTTTAACACAGTTATTTTAAAGTAAGTATGCAGTATTCCAAAACATATATTCCAGTGTCCTGCACAATGGTACCAGTGCCTTGCCTGACATATTTGACTTCTCTGCCATTTCATCTCTGTCACATCATCATCATCATCATCATCATCATCATCATCATCATCATCATCATGTCACTAGCTCGAATAGGATGGACAGAGTTAGCCATGAGGTTTTAGCCCAAAACTCAGCCACACACAGTAGCAGCACAGTTAGGTAAGCATTAAGTTTAGGGCATTTCCACAGTTAGGTAAGCATTTCCAATTCTCAGCACCTCAATTTCCTAATAGGTTGAAGAGGGAATTTTCACTGGCATGTGTGCAACATCTCATTTTTAAAGGTGAATGCTGACCATTAAGAAATAAAAAAGTAAGATGTTCCACCAAGGTTGATCTTTTCTCCTCCCGCAGCCTTAACTGGAAGAGGCTCTCTCTCCAGGCATCTGCTTTTATTCTGAAACCAGAGAAATATGAAGTTGTCACCAGATAATAGTCTTGATGAATATGTCCACAGATTTAGACAGGAATAGTTTGGCCACTGTCTCTTCCTGCACAGCAGAGCACCACTGATGTGCTGGAGACTGGTGAACCTTTTGCTGTCCCATCAACAGTTGCAAGGCTTCACTACAGTGCTGCCCAGCTTTCCAGCATGCTTCCCTTCAAACCACAGCTAAGATACAGCCATTCTCTTCCACTCTCAGCCACTCTGTGCCAAAATAACAACCAATCAAATGGCAGAGAAATCCCAGAGCAGCAGGCAGCATGCCCTTTGTGTTGCTCTCACCAGCTGTGACAGCCATGCAGTAGGAGTGAAGCAGCAGGTAATGTTGCAGCACATGCATGGCATGTGCTGCAGCAGCAGGATAAACCCAAGTGTTATTGGTGGGTGCACCACTCTTCTCTCAGCACTCCACTGCTCCTCAAGGCCCTGAAGCATTTTGTTTTGCTCTTAATTTTATTTTTCCCCCCTTCCAGAAGTAGTCCTCAAGCCAGCGCCCAAAGAGGCAATCTCTTGGTGGCAAAGAGTAGCTGCCCACATACTACAGTTCTGATGAGCTTTTAGCCTGAATAAGTTTTTCTTTAAGAATCGTCAGCTTTACCTTTACAGAGCATGTTTTAAGAATGCAAATGTATTAATAGCATCCTCAAGATGTTTCTTCTTAATGTTATTTTCCCTGTGACAGCAATGAAGAATGCATCTTAAGGGGCTTACCACGGGATGCATTAGGCAACAAGATGACATCAGCCTATGGTGCTAATAGAATAGATAAGTTAAACAGCTAAGAGTAGATCTGATGACACCAAAACAAGCAGTAGTAAAGCACTGTAAGTTATCAGTTATCAGCATTACTTGATGAAGTCTAACTGTGATTTACCATTTTCTCTTCTGTTTCAATTCACATATATTGCACCTTGACACCTGCCCTGAGAGAAGTTGCAGCTTCTGTCACATTTGTACTCTGAGTTTTTCATAGATGCACATGCCCAGTCATCATTATCCTTGCTTTTTGCTAGGCACAGATTTAAGAAAAAGGGCTAAAGAAGTACTGAAGCACTTTCCTTTCCCTTTCAGGAAGGGTGTGATCCTCACATTACCTAAAAAATTATACTTTACTACCAGCTGGAGCTAAACTGGGTTTATAAGTTAAAAATCCTTCCTTGTCCTTCCCCCTGAATTTCCTGTATTAGCATCCCACCATCCTCACTCACATATACAGGTCACTTCCTCAAAGTGTAACAAATCTTTTTGTCCTTAAGATTTAGAAAGCATTTGCACATTTTAATAACTCAAACCCATAGATTCTCACTCACTTGCTTACATGCCAAATTTTCAATACCAGAAGAACTCTCAGTATTCTGCAGAACAGATATTTATAGCTATTATAAAGGCACAAAAATTAATGAGGTTAAGGTATCAGGTTAAGATAGAACTAAAACCATCATTTGGGCCTTGGTTTTCTTGTTACCTTCACATGCTTGAACTTCCTTGAAGTGTAAATCTAACTTTCAGTTAAAACATTCCTATAATATTTTACTCACACGTCACTGAGTAGTGCAAATATTTGACTTTCTCATTTTTTATTCTTAAAAGAAAAGTACATTTGATGCTATCACACAAGAAATACAGAATTTGCTGCTGCATCACCAAATCACCAACAACATATGTCAGATATAGTTTATCTTGAAATTCAGGTCTCAGATTCACCCATGCAATCAAGTAGGATGCTAAGTGCAGCTAATCAGGAACTTTGAACATCCACAGCACTAAAAGGTGGCTCAAGTCCCACGAATACACATGAACACAGCACTGAAGAGAGCACTGACCAGCAGAAGAGCAATAACAAATTATTAATGAAGAACATTATGGTAGCTCTCATAACAATACTTACAGCATGCAGAACTCCTGCACACAGGTTAGATGCTGAGGGAAGCAACCAGTTTCCCTGTCTCATAAATACAATACATATACTAAAATATTACTGTTTGCTACATTATATGCTTTTAGTGATTACATACAACTGTTCATCTACATGTATTTTTTTAATATGTAGTGAACAGAAACTTTATAATTAAGTTTAATGACCAATAGTTTGAAGTGATAGAAAAAGATACCTTTATTTTAAAAATCTTGTTTGGGTCCTTTCAATAACTCAACTTCCTTACTAGTATTTACAATTGTTATTCTGTTAATAAAAAAATAAAAATAGTTGCATTTACACTCTTATCTTTTGGTAAAATAAGAAGGTTAACATCACAGATTTGGATGAAATCAGAACTCATATTCTTGAGCCAGAAATTATCTTCACTACAACTTCTCCCCGAAAGAACATGTCAAATTTACAGATTCTCCTTTTTATTTACATTGCTCGGTAGCTTTTTTGGAAGGTTGGTATGGGTGTTGTTTTGGGGCTTGAGTTTTTGTTTTTTTCACTTGCTTGTTTTATTGGTTTCAGTAAATTTGGGGGAAAGTTAGTTGAGTCACATGAATTTCTCTGTATATTGTCCCAGCAGCAGCTGATATTTCTTTGGAGATGCTCTCTAACACAACATAAATACTTGGCAGTCATCCATACTGAAACTTGAAACACTCCAGAAATACTAAGGTATGGATATTTCAAAGACACCTTCAAATCTGGATGTTCAGTTCCCTTGCAAGGAATCTCTGAAAAAAAATTCATAAACGTTGGGATACTCAACATTCCAACACAAGAAATTTCCACAAAATCCTGACAAAAGATTAAAGTCGTAAGATGCAAGAATTCAAAGTTTATACATTGGCATCTTTTTTTTTTTAATTCATCCTTCTTAAACACATACATAAAGTCTGAGAATCTCTTGCAGAGTCTTTACTCCTGAAAACAAAACCTCATTTAAAAAAAAAAAAAACAAAACAAAAACCTGCAACATGCCTACTATCATGAATTGAAGTGTAAATTTCCATCTGGGAGCAACAGGTATTTGCTTTTTTTATCTTCTTAGAGTCAATAAAATAAAATATGATCCATTCATTTTAGGGTCTTTTATTGTCAAGCGTCTGAGAATGTGCTTTACCCTTCCTGGATTAGACGGTGAAAGTAAAAAGCCTGTGTGAGATTTATGATGTCCTTCAACTTTCCTCTCTCATCTTGGGGGACACACCATCCTCTTCACAAAAACAGACTAATGAAACAACAAAAAAACCCATACCAAACAACAACAATAAACACCAAAAAGCCCAAAAGTCCTGATTCTAAATCACTCAAAGCAGGTGCTACTGATATTCAGACAAATTTTATGGAATTTTTGTTAAGAGAGAAAAGTGATACAGAAGTATTTTAATGTGCTTATCAAAGATGGTTCAGCTTCTGAGCTAGTCTGATCTCTGGGACTTGCTCCACTCTATTTTATTGTGACTCACCAAACAGCTTGCCCAACTTCTTCCTCCACTACCAAAGCATAACTGCAACTCAAAAAGAATAGTTTTGGCACAGATTACTGCCATGAAGTGTGGAGTTTTTGCAGTACCGTGGTTATAATTGTTAAGCAGCACTAACAAGAGCCAAACTTCCTAGAGGGTCAGAAATTATTTCAAGTGCCTCATCTACCACTCTTATGCTTATGGGCATCTCCACTGAGAAAAGCAGAATCTGAATCCAGGTCCTAGGTACTAGGCACATTGTATTATGGCTACTTATAATTATGGCTTACTAATGGGTAAAACTTGATGACACCAAGCTGAATGGTGCAGTAGACACAGCTGAGAGACAGGATACCATTTAGGGAACCTGAGAAAAGCTCAAGAAGTGGGATCATGTCAACCTCAATGTTCAACAGGGCCCAGTGCAAGGTCCTCAGCTTGGGTCAGGGCAACCCCTGGCACCAATGTAGGCTGAGGGATAAAAATGGAGAGCAGTTCTGAGGAGAAGGACTTGGGGCTGCTGGGGGAAGAAAAACTGTACATGACCTGGCAATGTGGGCCTGCAGCCCAGAAATCCATTCGTGTCCTGGGCTACAGCAAAAGCTGCTTGGCCAACAGCATGAGGGAGGTGATTCTGCCATTCTACTCTGCTCTGATAAGATCCCACCTGGAGCGTTGCACCCATCTCTGAGGTCCTCAGTGTAGGAAAGACAGTGGACCTCATCCACCTTTTCCCAGTGAAGATGATCAGAGGGCTGGAGCACCTCTCTTGCAAGGAAAGGCTGAGAGAGTAGTGGTTGTTCAGCCTAGCACAAGACAAGGCACCAGGGAGAATTTATTGCAGCCTTCCAATACTTAAAGGCTTTTAAGAGAGTTGAGGACTGACCTTTTATTAGGACATGTTTCAAAGGGACAAGGGACTACCATTTTAGAGGGACATGGGACAATTTTTTTAGAATAAACTAGGGTAGATTCAGACTAGATACACTGAAGAAAATTTTTATAATGAGAATGATGAAAGACTGGGACAGGTTGCCCAGAGAGGTGGTAATTATGTCATCCCTGGAAACTCCAAACATCAGGTTGGACAGAGCAACCTTGTCAAGTTAAGGATGTTTCTGCTCATTGTGAGAGGATTGGACTACATGACCTTTAAAGGTCCCTTCCAACCCGAACCATTCTACCATAATCAGGTTTTGTATTGAAAGCTTGTGTTTTGTTATGAGGACGTATTTTTGTTTTAAAAGTCATTATGATAAAGAGCCTAAATGAACTCAGATGATAAATGCAGGCTCAGTAAAAATTGACCATGCCTTTAAAATAGTGCATGTCTGATAACAGTTCATAAAACAATATTGGTGTTCCTTTTCTCAATAGAATAAGCCAAAAGCAGGAAGGGAAGGGAGGCACCAGGGAATCTTGGGATGTCCAATCCCAAGATCCCTTACTTACTGTAAGTGGGCTCAATTTCCTAGCGTTCTTTGTCTTGCAAGGGGCAAGAAGGTTGACTAGTGTATCAATAGGCATGGCTGCTGGTTTAAAAGAAATATACGAGAAAAGCAGACTAAGGCTTGAACAACATTCTTAATAATCCTTTATTTTTATGTTTTTCCACACAGATAAAGGACTCTGCTTTGCAGCAGTAGTGACAGATAGTTGCCACACCAATAGTTATCATACCAAATCAAATCTGTTTATCTTCATTTAAACAAGCTAGATTTCTAAAGGTTTTGTTATCCCTTGAGCTGGAAGAAGAACTTCTCTTATTTATATTAGTTGCTTAAAACTCCCCTGTGTTATGTGCTGCACAGCGGTATAGTAAGAGCGTTCCATCCCGAATCACTCACCATATAAACACAGGAGATACAGGAGATATTTTTCTTGCTTCTAGTAATACAGACCCAAATCAGGGAGTGACTTAAGCTTGCTCAAGGTCATATAGGAAACCTGTTGTACAGCTGCAGTATTTTTTTTTTTTAGCTCTGACCTGTCAGATGCTGCTGTTGCTGTCTACCAACAGGATTTGTGTCACCCCCTAAAAGAGATTGAAGTTGCCACTACATGTTCACTGATGTAATGTTCACTTGCTTTTGTCTGTCAGCCCTATCCACATGTAGACCCAGACTTATGCCAAAACATTAGGTCCCAGTGAAGCTGAGTTGCACTTGTATGCTGGAAGCATTTGTAACACTTCAAACGATAGCTCCTCCATAGCCTGGCAACACAAAACCCAGGGTGCCAGTTTTCTGCAAGCATAAGACTTGCTATAGAGGAATGTCTATGGATATTCCTTTAACGATGAACCCAGTGTAATTTTACAAATAGATTGAGACACAGTTCAATTCCCAGCACAGACTGGTTACTGTGTACAGTAGAAGGGAAAACTATTGACCAGGGTGGCTGACATAGCTGCAGTGATACAAATCCTTTAAGAAAAACCTGTGCTACTGCATCCACTATTCTCAGTAGCATGCTGTGGGTTTGGAGAGTACATCAAGCACCCCATGAACACTAATTAAACACAAAGTAAAGCTGTAAACATCTTTAACAGTAATCATGGCACTCTGGAAGGCCTCATTACCCATCGTGAATGTGTGGTCTCAGCTGGCATCTTCCTCAGGATCTTCTTTCCATCACACCCTTGCTCACGTCCACTATCACTGATGTTTCCAGAACAGATATAGTTGCAACACGTATTTCAAGGGGAACTCTGGAAATAAGGATATGCCTGCCACTTCCACATGCCATTAATTCTGGGACATAAAATCACTGAGTGCAAGCTCTTGGCATTTCAGTGCTCTGACAAGTACTAAAGAGCCAAAGTGAACACACCTGTCCAGCTGCTTGGCAGAATCAGGGCCTTCATCATGGGCAGTATCAGAGCCATTAAAATCAGGTTTGTGTTCATAAAAGTCTATTGCGCACCAAACTTGCTTGATAGAAAGTAAACATTGAATGCATACTCTGTTACAGCACAAGAGCAGCAAGGTACTTTTTTTAAGCCAGCACAGCTATTACATAGGTTTGGGGTGTTTTTTTTTAATTCTCAGCTAGTAAAAGTCACTTCAAAATGTATCAAAGGATCATTACCACACTCAGTTTAAGAGCAGGACTGACATAAGTGTTAGAGCAAAGCATCAAGAAAACAGAGTATAAATCTTTTGAACCCAGAAAATACTGTTTTCAGAGGCTATTTTTCCTTCTTTAGAGCAACAATGTAATCTTCAAGCAAAAAGAACAAGTGAAGGAATGACTGGCTGAAGGCCAGGCTTGTTTTTCACCAATGTAAAAGCATTCACACCCTGGACAAACAGCAAGTTATTCCTTTCACTGGTCTTCCTGTTATTACAGCTTCTGGAAAGAAAACCTATTTTGAAAGGATGATATCATGTGTACCTTAATTTTGTATATATACACTATACATACATATCCATATTCACATATATATGTCACATGCATGAATGTCTGCTGCAACCAGAGGTGTTTATACATATGGCCCCAACATCCAACCTTCTCTGTGAAGCATAGTGATTCACACAAAGTCTATTTCTTCTTTTTGATGTAACTACTGTGATTAAATAATCACAGAATATTCAGGAGCTGGAACGGATCCATATGCAAGCCTGTTCTCTGGGACAGCAGGGAAATAAGGGACAAATCCAAAACAGAAGTTTGGGGAATCCTGACATACTTGACACGGGCAAAAGCCTCTCCTGTAACATGAAGCTCATTACCAGCATGTATTTGTTTACTGAGGCGTGGATTGTTGTTTCAACCAGCCTTTAAATTCCCAGCAATCTGCAGTCTTCAAACCTCTGACACAAGGGCTTCTCCTAGTAAGGACTGGGCAGCCTGCCTCCAGCTAGGGGAAAGTGCGAAGCATGGGAAATTTCAAAGCAGCAGACAGAAAAGGCTTTGCAGGGAAAAGGAGACAGATCTTTATATAGGACCAGAGCAGGCCAGGTATGTAAACATTTGCACAGCTATAAGCTGTGGGAGCACTCCCGTTGTAATCAACAAGATCTCTTAAACATGCTTAACATGAGGCTTGTGCTTACATACCTGGCATAAATGGAGACAGAGCAAGCAACCACGGGGCCTGCTTACAGGGTGGCTCACCAGCACGCATGGACAGGGAGCAACGGGGCCAAGGGCCCAGAGCCATATTTTCCTAAAAGCAACTGATACTTCTGGTGGCCAGTTAGGGTAAGACTGATATTTACAGATATGGAAACAAATATCTAAGAACATATAGCTGTGGGTTTTTTATAGATCTATATAAAAATTAGGTCATAAGCTACTCAACAATTTCTGAGATTCCCAAACCTAACAGCAGATACTGCTACAAACTGGGACCTAAATGTCAAGTACCAATGATGTTTAAGTGTTACTTAATTAAACGAGAAGAGAAATAGCATTCATGTGTCGATTCACTCATTCAGAAGGATTTTATACATTCACAGCAAGAACATAACTTATCCTTTAAGCACTCCAAGTTTTAACTTAATAGCTTTTTATTGGCAAAAATGCCTCATCTCTGTATTCAAACAAAAAGTTTTGATTTATCTAGCCTTTTTAGGTGAGGTACCTACTGTCTAGACACATCCCATAACTTCCTCTTACATTCTGTAGCCCAGAGCATCATAGCACATATATCACTTGCGCCAAAAAAGTGACCTTTGGTCTCAATAATATCCCAACAAGAACACTAAAGGCAGAAGCCATCACAAACTGAGTTGGTACTGAGAGTGCTTCAATGAAACAAAGAGACACGTTAAATGCAGTTAAATGCAGATTAGCATAAAATATATTTGAGTCCCAAACAGACCTGTGAGGCTCAATTACCTTCAAAAGAGGAGCAGAACTTTGACCAAAGCTTTTTGCTGATGGAAAGACTAAAGCCTGCACTATATAAAAGAAAAACCTGATGTATCACATACCATGAAAAAGAATGAGTTAAAATTAATGGACATATGGAATACACATGTGTAAGTAAAAATTGAGGGTTAATTACTCATATTGTATTATAAAATCAATGAACAGAGCTTAAATGTCAACTTGAGCTCCAGAATTTTCAATTCAGCAAGATTCCACTATTCATGTTGAAGAACTAGATATATTGCATGCACCAAAATGTTTTAATAACAGTATGTGACAAGGGAAGAAAAGAAGAAAAAATTAATCAAGTCACATAATCCAAAACTACATCCAATTTCTAAGTAAAAACGAGGAAAAAAAGCAATATCATGTTTAGAAATTTATTTAAAAAATAATTCTATATTTTTCCACAAGAAATTAAGTTTAAGGAATTTTTCATGTCACCAGAATCCCCAAAGACAAATTTCGCTTCATCAAGCATTGGCTGATTTCCTTTAAAAAATGTTGGTTTTTTTTTAAAAAAAAGGTAACTACACCACATACATTAAGTAGTATTTAAAAAAAAAAAGAAACCACAAAAAAACCAACTATTTCTTCTGCCTTTTTATGAAGAAAAGTCAGGAAACACCAAACCCCTATTTAAGCATGCAATTTTTTTTTCCTGCCTCTGTAACTCTTGCCAAAATCCATTTTTTATCTGAGGCAGATAAAGAATGTGTTTAATGTAAAGCACCTTATTCTTCTAAACACCCACGTAGCTTTCTGAAGGTTAACAGATGCATCAGAATGAGAGTAACAAGACACTGAACTGAATCAGAAAGGTTTAGAAAATTTGATTGCTTTGTTATACTGCTGTTAGCTGCCATGCAACCAAGCAAAACCAGTGCTCCTTTTGAGGAAAACTTTTGCCATCTACACCAAAGTCAGAAGAGTGAAGTGTCATGATTTAAGTTCACTACAGGTTATAGCAGCTTCTGTTTAGTTATCTTCCAGGAATCTGTTTTCAAAGCAGAAATGTACGTACTACAGTAAGAGAAATAGCACTACTTCACTTTAGCATCACTGTTACACTAGCTGCATCCCTCTGACGGAGATGGATACTTTTCTAGCAATGACACAGAGTGGAAAGAATGGCTGTTGAGACCACACTCCACAGCTCCACTGCATTTGGAACTAAATGTGCTCTTAAACAACATGGCTGTGGCTGCGTTTCACTGGGAGGTTAAGTTTACATCCTTCAACACATGAGAAGCAGTATTGAAAGACAGAACATTGCTGTCTAGAGGTGAGTGCTGCCATGATATGTACCAAACTGTCACAGATGAGATGGCCACAACACACAGAGTATCATCATACAACTTCAGAAGGCTTCAACCCATATAGAGTAACACCATACCACTTCCGAAGGTTTCAAGCACCTGTCCATACAGAACAACCTCACTTCAGAAGGCTGCAAGCACCTGGACATCTTTTCCTTCAGCCCAACCTTTCATACCCCTCATTGTTCATGCATTGCACCTGTGTGCCCTCTGTGCTCTTTGGTCATTGGTCAGTGCACCTGGGCACTCCATGGCTCATTGCTTTCAGTGCTGTTCACCTGTCCTGCACAGCTGTAGCCCATAAGGGATGAGGCTTGGCCGTAGCTGCACTACCACAAACTGTGTGCCTATACCAAACTATAAGTTATAGCCCTCTAGTCATCAATTGTCTGCACAGAAGTATCCTGCTGCACACTCCCATCAGTACCACAAATGGGCCCTCTGTGGGCCTGGTTCCTCCCACAGAGTGGAAGGCCGAAGTGAGCATGATTTCTGCAGTTTCCAGGGGTAGAAAATAGAAAGCACAAGTCCAGCCACTGGAGTGATCATTATGAAGAACTAGACTTAGTTAAGTTCCCCACCACCTCTGCTCTGATTTGGCAAGAGTTAAAGAAGTTAGAGGATTAGAGAAAATAAATGTCCTGTTATTTTAGAAAAGTTAATTCCTGGAATGATTGCTGCCAGGGGGCCACAGCAACAGAACAAACAAAAAGAGAGAGTCAGGGCAATTCTTTCCTATCAAGTTGGCATACACCCCAGAGATTGTTCAGCAATTCTCCAGGATCAGTGAGAAAAAGTCAGCTGTGGGAACATAGCCTTGCCTTTGCAAGCATCAGCAACCTTATAAACACTGAGTGTAAGTGCTCTGAAGTGAGCCTGAACATGAAACTGAGCTGTGTTCCCAGCTGGTGTGCACTGGTGTCTTTCCAACCACAGAAAGCTGAGCAGCGTGGTTCAGCTCTCCTCTTGGGACTGTGCTCCCAGGTACCACCAGTGCTTCCAGTTGCAACACCACTGCACACAGACACTCTGTGGCAATCTCCCTCTCAACTGCATAGGCAGTTGCTCCCCGACTGCAGCATTGGGAGGACGCACAATTCTTTGTCGCTATTGAGATCTCACTAGGGATGAGGAATTAGACTTACATAGGGCACCTTCAAATTGCTCTACCACAGCACTTGAAGCACTGGAAGAGGCATATGTGTTCCTTTTCAGCAATAAAAAGTTGTCTAAGGAAGGTTTTAAGTTAACCACATAGGACTCCCTCTGAGCACCACGAGGCAGAGCTAAAAGTCAGGAAAGAAACCAAACAGTTAAGCTGCATTCCTCTCAGAATACCCATTAAAAGAAAAGGCTTTCTCTTTAGTCAACTTCAAATCCAGTATTCTGCAAAAGTGAATTAGAGTGGCTGGAACAGACCTTTTCTAAAGCAGTTTACATTGGACAGATCACAAAAACAATAATCACAAAACATGCTTTCTGTGAACCTACCAAATTATCACATTTCTTCTTTTGACAACTGAAAACATTCATAGGGTGGGGGAAAAGACTGAAATCTAAAGGATAAGTGTAAGGCATTTTTAAGAGCTGATGATCTGAAATAGGAACAAAAGCAAAAAAGAAAAAAAGTCCAGGCCTTTTGAGTGTAGCCCAAACCCATAGTGATAGAAGAAATCAGATACTTTCTTGGTGACAAATCCCAAAAGCATAACAAGAAAGACAGCTACGTTCCTTAAAAATGTATAACTATGCAAAAAAACTAGTTTTTCATATCACTGTAACAGCCAAGTAAAATCAGTACCTCATTATTCTGATCAAACACACAGGAACACCTGATCAAGAGCAGTCCTTACCCAGAGACATTGCAAAGCAACTGCATAAACCAGAGAACAAGAGGAAGAAGTGTAATAAAGAGAAATCCTGGGTGAAGGCAGTCAGCAAAGAGCTCAGGGGATGCTCTTTATGGCCTCAGATTACCTGCCATAAATTTCTGAGCACGTGTCAGGTGAGACTTGTCATTGCACCCTGGTCACTGTATACTTACATACCTGCAGTGCTGTTAATGTTCTGATGGTTTTGCTGGCTTTCTTTCCCATAGGCAGGCACTCACAGATTTGTCATGACAGAGTGACCGAAATCATACAGCTAACAGCAAGCAGGGCCTTCCCTGCTCCACAGCCTAGAAGCCTTCCTTCATCCATGCCTGGCTTTAAAAAGCACCTTGGCTGCATTGGAGTAATTTCCTTTCCAAGAAAGGGACAAACCCAAATTTCAACTTCCAAATACCCTACAAGGCCTCCCTCCTTTGAGTCCTCAAAATTGTTGTGCCTCCACCCCAGGCCTGCACTGAATCCTCCCTGCAGAGGTACTTCTCCTCAGGGGTAAGGTCTGTGACCCCAGATGGCTCCTGACACATCCTGCTGTGCTCCCCCTCCCTGCCGTGCCCACCACCGCCTTCCTTGCAGGAGAGGGGAGGACACCACAGATACTCCTCACCTCTGCCTTGCTGCCATGTTTTGAGGTTGCTCTCAAAGGAGTCAAACTGCAACACACAGATACTCACAGACAGCTGGTCTTCCCAAGCAAATCCCCTTTGCATTGACAGCATAGTCTGGAGATTTAAAAGCAAGGACATTTTTCAGATGGTGATGTCTAAAATAAGTATATTTTGAGCCCAAATACATTTTCACATACTTTCGTTCTCTTCAGGGAAAATGGGAAAATTAAGATTTGAGCATGGTGGAATTAAAGATAAATTACTGATATTAAATTTGAATAACACCCTGAGCTCCTGATTTTTCTTTCTTTGGAAGCTGTTGCATTTCCACCCTGACTTGCATGGAAGCTGAACATTTAAACTGCATGGTTTGATGTGACAGTGTAGGTCATTTAATTACTCTTCATTTTTCACTTTGAGTGCAGATTGCAAAACTGGATATTTGGTGAAACCAAATGGACTTTTTTGCTCTGAATGGCTGATTTCAGTAACTAATCAGCAAGGCTCAAATTACAGGTTTAGCACGTCTTCAACAGTTTTAAATTTCTTCTGTATTTGAACGTGCAAGATTTCAATCCATTTCTCATTGCTATCTGTTCTTCTGGAGTTCAAATATGTCAGTATTTCCTGGAATGCACATGAGCATTACAAATAAAATCACATTGAAATTCACTTTCAAAAAGTTTGGCATTATTGAGACCTACTTTTAAGTGTAGGCAGATTTAATGTTCATTTGTGTCCAGGAAGTTCAGAGGGCTCCACACGCACACCTTGAAAGCAGAAACAAACCATCTGAAATTAATGAAGTAAGTGTGGGTTCCATCTTTCTATCTGGGAAAGGTGGAGTGAAAAGTTCAAAACCAAAAACTTTATAAAATCAGGACTATTAATTAAATGCTGAGCCAGAATGTATCAAAGGCAAGGAAGTAATTCCATGTGCTCCACTTGGCATAGGATCAGGCCCTTCATTTGAAATTTTGCAGAGTGAGGAATATGGAAAACAACACAGTGTTACCTCCTGCTTTTTGAAGGGCAAAGTTGCTTGTCCACCCTTCTAGAGAAATTCTCTAACTGGGAAAGCAGTCATCACATACCACCAGATCAGGGAACTGATTTGGAATAATTGCCTAGGTAATTTGAACACATTTTCCAAGATTCAAAGAGCTTCATTTACAGTTAGACATCCCTGGGTTCCTCCCTGCCCTGTTGCGAAGGTAGCTGTGCTTTTTGGTCTGTCCAGATGTCTCTCCTCCCCCATGTAATTTCACCCCTCTGTTTGGTAACCACCAGGCACACTCCAGTGACCAAACAATGCAAGTGCCTAAGGCCTTCCTGCAACCCTACAAAAATATCTCCAGAAGGCTAGCCCAGGTCACTGCTAGTGCTCTCTGCCTTTTCATGACTGGGATCATTCACCACATCTTTAAAGCTATATATCACTATTCAATCTACCACAAGGATAACTGCAGCAACATGTATATGACAGATTTTTCTCAGTATACCAAGGTCATTCCCTTCCTTCCCACTCTATCCCTTCCCCACTTTTATTTCTTCTCCTATAATTTCTCATATGTTTTTATGTTTTATCATCTCTTTCCCCTTTCTTCTCTCTCCTCTTTTCTGTTTGGGTTTTTTTTTTCTTTTTTTTCTTGTTCTTCTTTTTTCTTTCCTTTTTTCCCCTCTTTTACCTTTTTTTTTCTTTTTTTTTTTCCTTGTCTTTCTTCTATTTTTTCTCTGCCTTAGATGTAAAACCTTCTTCTTTTAGCTTCTACTACAGCTGTCAGGAGTTCTTCCTGGGAATATACATTGCGGCTAATCTCCTTAACCCTAAATTCACTATCCCAGTCAGAAAATTATATTAACTTCCTGAACTCTTTGCAGTTGCTACCAGAAAGGCCAAAGTCTAAAAGCTTGTGATCCCATTTTTATACGTAAGCAACCACTAGGTACAGAGATACTATCTGTTTATACCCAAATGATCTGTGGAGGTCTTTCACAAGCCCTTTGGGGATGCTTCTCTCTGTTTCAGAAATGGGAGATTGGGAAACTGCGGTTGTTCATATTGGTTTTACAGGAAAAATAGAATGTCCTCACTTTGCAAAAGAATTTAACTTCTCTGCTATGCTGCAACACATGCATTTTTAAATCAACACAATGCCTCTGCAAGACAGACAATGGATTCCATCTGTCCAAACAGAGATGGCCTCTGCTATCAGGTCAGCTTGCAATCTTTATTTTGTCCTTCTGAATGGAAAGTACCAAACTACATATAGATAACCTAGAGGAAGGGAATGGGACTTGCCCAGCATCAAACAGGAAATCTGTGGCATGCAGATTTTCTGATAGCCCTCGGTTTGCCCAACAACCACTGGATCAGTCCTCTTCACATGAGACTAAATTCTTTAAAGCTACGGGAGTCAAAACAGCTATGAAAACCCAAGAACTCCTGTATCTGCTACTACTAATCTTCATCCCCCCTTAAGAGTTGTGTTTTTCTCTCCGTTTTCTGTGAAGAATTTGAAAAGCTGTCTTTGATTTTACTTATAGAAAGAGATGGGGAATGAAGTTTAAGACTGTTTTCAGTCACATAATGCTTATTTTCATAGCACTGTAAGTGTTCACATCCAACCTATTCAAATACATGCTACATAAAATGAAAGAAAACCTTTTCCAATTTAGCTAATAGCGTCAGCTTGATCCCATCATCCAGCTGCTCATATCAACAACCAGATATTTCAAAATCATCATTATCATTTACTTCCAATGTTTTCCCAGAAATAACTTGTAAAAGTATCAGCTCCCTAAAGCTAAAAGAACTAAGCTGGACAAATTCCAGGCCTGCAAGGAAGCCAGCAATGACCTGCATTTTGTTCCATGGACAAATACGTACCAGAGATGTTGCCAGCCCTTTATCAAAAATCTTGCTATAGCTTCTTTTTAAATTGCATCTAAATATATTGCTCTATCATAATATTCTCTTCAAAATTTTTAAACTGTTCTTTATTATTTTAGGGTCTGAATCTGGAGTTTTTTAAGTGTTCAAGGCTGGCATTAGTCAAGAGTTCTTAATGAACAGAGATTTTCCTCTCTACAGAGGGCATCCCACACTTTTTTCAGTTGTCTCTGTTTTCACTACTGTTTCACTTCTCAACTTCGGGACACCAGTCCCCCTTAAATTTCACACCCTGGGGTCGAGGGGCTTCATGAACTGAGATCTTCCTCTCCACAGAGACAGAGGGCATCCCACATCTTCCTCAGCTGTCTCTGTTCATGCTACTGCTTCACTTTTGACTCTAAGGTATTGCCTCCCCTTAAATACAGTCTTTGGGTCACAGGAAAACATGGGTCTGTTCATGGCTATACAAGAAAGAGTCTAGCCCAAGGCTACTCCATCATCTCTTCTTACTTAGGATTCTTCTTACTGCTTTTAACATCTCTCACTTGTACTCGCTTTCTTCACACTTGCCTATTTAGTCATGCTTCATCTCTCTCTCCTCATTCTGATTCAGGAGGATCAGAATTTGTAAGGTTTCCATTATTCTACCGAGGGATTAAAATCTTCACCTCTGTCTGCCCAGGACTCCCACAGCTGCCGGACACCTTCTCTCGCCGCATCCCCCACTTCTGGCCAGCTGTGCTGCCAGCACAGTCTCTATCACTCTCTCCGGGGGTGCTGCTTAAACATCCCAGGTCTCTTCCACCCCTGCACCTTTCAGGGCTCCGGCCTCCCTCCCCACAGGCCGCATGGCCTTCCCTCCCCCACCCAGACACAGCTGGGCAGGGGAGAGGTTCAGACTCCACTCACTGCCGGATCCAAAGGAGGACGTTTTTTGGGAATCTTCTGCTTTTAACCCCTGTGTGTTCTCAGAGGCGTATTCAGATCTTCAGTGGCCACCACAGGTGATAATTTCAAATCTGGCCACTTGATTGGTTTGACCACAACTTTTCTAGAAACTCACTTCCGGGTCAAACCACGACAGCATAAGACACTTAAACTGTGACTTTCAGAAAACTCTGCAGTGGCTTTCTTGAATCAGTACTTCTGTCTTTCTGCTAAAAGTCCTTACTGTTGGCTTTAGGAGAGAGAAGACTTTAATGAAAAGACCAAAAAAAAATTTAGCAGAGAACTGTCAGTTTTCTCCCATGATTGCTTTAGTCAAGGCTCAATCCACCAGGAGAAGACAGTCTCAGTGGGAAATGTACACACTGCTCTGCATTTTTATATACAACTTTTTAATGTGAAACTTTACTTTCTCCTAATATGGATCTTTAAGAAATGGGAGTTACATATGCATTCCTCTACCATGTTACACATCTTCAAATTTCTTTTTATAGTTAAAAGGTCTTTTGGCTACTTGGGGTAGTTGTTAGGCAAATATTGAAATAGCTGATGCACAGAAGCAATTGCAGTGAAGCAGTTGCAGCTCCTCCTCAGTCTGCCTCCCTGAGTACCTTGTAAATAAGCAGTGTGACACTGCTCACTATAAATTAAACCATATTGAATTTTTTTTTTTAAGGCAGGCAGTTTAGTATAGTCTTCACACTACAATTTTAAAGAATTTATTGATAACTAAGAACTAATTGGTACTTACTAATTCATTTTTAGCTGTAGCTCTAGGGAATAGAAAATAACCTGAAAATTAACAGCTTGTCTCCACCTTACCCCTTGCATGGGTCCCCCTTCATTTTTCAGTACAGTCGGAGCCAAAAAAATAATCTTTCAAAAGTTTCATAGTCCCATGACATATGTGATGCCAGGCATTTTTCTCATGTCTGTTCCAAATTCCAGTCATAACAGAAACCTACAGTAATTGAATTGATTGATTGCCAGCTTTTAAAAGGTTACTGTATCACTGTCTACCACTGTATTTTAATCACATTGGCCAGTATCATGGTGGCCTCTGTGTAGAGAGGTTGCTTGATCCTACAGCAACTGCTTTCAGGTTCATTGGGTTTTTTTCACCAGCTAATAATCTTTAGCATTTCATCAGGCCACATTAAACTCAATGTCCAAACAGTTAAGAAAAGTACTGTATCTGGCACTGTTTAATGTCACTGATATGAATTGTGAGCAGCTGTGCCAGCATTCCTGAACTCTGAAAGTACTTTAACTTTCCTCTGTCTTTTGGAAATTAAATTCATTTTAGTATGTTTTGGGGGAATAAATATGTTTTAGAACAGTGTTATAATGTTAGGAAGGTCAAAGGATTAACTGTGTCTTGTCATCTAGACAGTAAAAGAAATCAAGACCATTTCAATTACAGAGATGCCTAGCTGCCTTTTATCTCCAGGTTCACCAGGGCTGAGGATTTACAGTGCTCTGTGAGTGGCAGAGCTATACAGCAATTTAACGAAAATGTTCTCCCCTGTTTTTGAGTACACATGCACACTCCCTGGAAGAAATATTTCTGACTGCTGTGCTCAACATGTTGTCACTAGACATGTTTGGGACAAGCTTTAATTTCTGAAGAAGCAAGACCAAAACTCTGATTAATATCACCAGGCATCAATCTATTTCAATGAACTTAAAAAAAAAAAAGGATTTTCATATTTTGTATGCAGGTCAAGGATAAGGATATTTTCCCTTTCTCTGTTTTGGATTTTTTTAAATATATTAAAATATATTAAAATTACAAAATAACATTTTTATTTTGATTTTATAGACCTGAGAAGAAAAAGAGCATTTCCCTTCATCACAATTAAGTGACACTCTTTTACAGACTGCTCTTCATATTACTATGGCTTCACTGGCCTTTGTACATCAGCTGGATCACTGCTGAGGCTGGTGAGCTTCTGATCGTCAGCAGATTGTTCCTCTGGGCCACTAACCAAAAAAGACCTTCTTTTGTATGTTCCAGAGCACCCATTGCAGACAAGAATGCGAGGACTTCCCAAGTGCATGGGAAGGTTCTGGGGAAGAGTTACCAGGAACAAGATCCATGCAGGAGCAAGAATAATCCATTACTGACTTTTATTTGATTGGAATTTTCTTTTGATGCTCTAAAGTATCCCTTGGTGAGATCCTCGGGCTATGCAAAATCTGCTTGACTCTTCCTGACCAGTTCTGCAGTTTTGTGGGTGATTTATACCTGCTGCAGAGCTTTATTAGCTTGCACGGAAAAGAAAGTAAGACAGTTATGTGAGGAGGGCTGAGGAAACATTTTTAATAGTGAAGATAATACAAGAACAATGGGATCCCCAAGTGCAAAGAATGGAGCCAAAGTGGCCATAGACCACGGCATCAAGAACACAGGTCAAAATGGAAAGCTCCATTTCCAATGCTAGCTAAAGCTTCCTGAAAAACACCTGTGAGTGGACTCAGTTTAGAACTAGACAACAGGTGTGTTCTGTATCACTCTTTTGCTTTTGGGGGCTTTTTCTTCACTTTATTTTTTAACACAGTGATGTATAAATCAAGCCAAATTAAAGCAAGTACCACACACGCTCTCACATCATGACAGCACCAGAAGATTCCTTTCCAGTTTAAGCAGAGAAAAACAAATATTCATTGCCAGAGGCAGCTGTGTATAGTCATCACAAGCTACATTTCTTCCTTGATAGTGGAGGGATCTCAGTTTATGAGTTCTAGAATCCCATGTGATGGCTGGTTCCAAGTTTTGAGGTACAAGAGAAAACCATTTTGAAATTGCAATATTGTCAAAATGCAACTGACCTCTAGAGACACCTATTCATGACGATTCTTGGGAAGAGTGCAGTAAATGTTGTTTGAATATATTTTTCTGCATTTATTTGTTCATTTTTTAAAGGAAAGTGTATTATAACAGCTTAAATATTATCATAGTAATTATTTAAATGTCTTCCAAATCATCCAAAACCAAAAGAGTAAAACTTTTGAAAGGGTACAACTTCATGATCAGATGTTGGAAGCTAAAGGAATTTCTAGCTTCCAGATACTCCTATTTAAAGGCTTCCTAGCTTCCTAATTAAAGGCTTCCATTTATTTCTGAATTAAAGAGTCTCTGTGTGTTTGACTTAAAAACTGAGAAATGGTATCAGGATTTGTCCTGTTGCAGTAACTGCTGGAGGTGAGACAAAGTAATGTCTCCAGTTGTCCCTTTAGGCATTTGACTGTCAATACAGCAAACTGGAAAGGAAAAACACTAATGACGAAACAGAAAAAGAAAGGGAAACACTGTTTGCATGTGAACTCTGCGCAAAATACTTTTTTAGTATTTTTATTTTATAGTTTAAAGACCAATATTCAGCTTATTTAAATCAGCATTACGGCGTTAAAAGTCAAAGCAGCCCTGCCAATTAGCTAAGGATATGGTGATTAGCTATTTGCATTGCTTGGAAAAGAACAGGAAAAAAATCTTGATATTTTAAAAATCCTTTAACAAAATTAAGCAACATTTTACTATACCTTGCACATGTGATTCTTAGAAATGTGATGAAAATAACCCTTTGGAAAGTAAACCCAGGAAATTTATTTCTGAATGTTATCTGACAGTGTTTTTCATTAGTAAACAAAGTTTAGTTCAATATCAAATTATCCATTTTATAAGAAGCAGAATTCAAATTTCTGCTTTTCTCATTAAAAAGGGGATGTTCCCCTTAGATTAAAAGGAAGGTGGACTATATCAAAATCTCTTCCAATTCAGTTTCAGTCCTTCCCCTACGGTGTCCCAATTCTCAGTTCAGACTTATTTCTATATTTATTTTAGAAGTCACTCTTCCAGGATTTCATGATGTCTTTAACACATGGATAGAGAATGGTGTTTGGTGCCAGGAATGCAGTGCAGAAAAAAATTAGAAGAACACAAAACCCAGAGAAAACAAGCAAACAAATGAACCAAAACACTGGGCTTCGAAAATAAGCAACCACAGTGGGGTTCCACTGCAACTGATTATGTAATAACCTCTTTTCTTCCCCCAGAAGGTAATGCAGAGTTGTGAAGTTCAAATGTAATACAGACAATCTTCTATGTTAGAGTGGAAACAAAGTGACAAGCTACTTATAATGCCAGCCTGTTTCTGATACTTTGAGAGAAACAAGGATATTGCATGTTGAGTGTCAATTTTAGTTTTATTCAGTTCTAGGAATAGAAAGGCTTTGCCTTGCTTCCAGTGTGCACACAACAAAGGTTAAACCCTTCCCATACACTGAGTTTACTTTAGCTGTAAATTATATACTGTCACACAGGAGCCTGGGATGTCTTCTGTAAGTGAAGATCTGCCAAACTGGTTTATAGAGAAGAAAGGGCTCTTCTTTAATCTTTTCTTCACTATTTCTCATGGATCAAATTCTTCCAGCTTCTTCCACTTCACGGTGCCTTACTCTCAAGAGCAACCCTACTGAAGGACATGGTATTATGCAATTTGAAGAAGATCTGTCAACTCTCACCAGGTTTTCACCATGAAGGTTGGACTGAGTCAAAAATTTGGTACAAATTTCAACCTGTGCTTTCTCCATCATGAAGGTGGTTTGGCTGGTAACTAGAGTCAGAGATGGGGATCAGTACCTACCCACAGAACCATCAGGCAAGTTTTGGTACTCAACATTCAGCATGGTGGTTTTCTGTGAACCAGTATTTAATGAAGAGTACCCTGAACCTTTCTGAATAAAATTACAGAAGACTATTCAGCCACAGTTTGTCTCTTAACTGGTCTTGGAACAGGTATTTTTGATAACTGAAGAACTGTGCCAATTTCAGCTTCTTTCTGCTGACATGTTGAGATTGTCACGACTATGGAATGTAATATAATGACATATTAGTAATTTGGAATTCCATGGAATAGAGGTAAAATGTGCAATGGTTACTCTACTCTTGATCTAAAATAGATATGAACAAAGTTTTCAGGATGGATAATTCTGTTCAAAATCAATCAGATCAACTACCAATTTGTAAATAAATTACTTTCTATTAAGACACAGCTTAAGAAAGCAGCTTTCTGTGACTGGAGAGTCTAGTATAAAGATTTTAAAGCTTCTGCTTCTTTTCACTAACATCACGTCTTTCTGGGGACAAATGTTTAGGCAATTACTGTAATTATGATAAGGACTCTATTTTCCATGTGAAGTAGAGAGAATGAGTAGTCACACAGGACTGTATAATTACATTTATTCCCAACCCCCCCAAGAAAATCTTTCACTCAGACAGCATGAGATTATTTATTTGATACATCAGTGTTAAAATCATACAAACACACGTGGAAGAAAATTAGGAATTAAATTATGTCTTCTCTTTTGAGTCCCATTAGGGAAACTGAAGGGAGCAAAGAGAGGACAAAGTAATGTGAACTCAGTGTGAAGGAATGTAGCTAATGTTCCTTATCTGACCTCATGCTGAGCCACAGCACCACTGCAAAGCAGTTCTTCTATAGCATCATCCTCATACCCCAGCATGCTCTTCAGTATCTCCACTGTGTGTTGTCCCACAAGTGGAGGTGGGTTTGGATGTGACACAACAAATTCACTGTATCTGACACCTGGTCCTGGAAAAAAAATACAAATAGGAGGGAAATTATTTTCCAGAGTTACTACCCATATTTATATTGAATTGTTAGTTTAAAGGAAAGTACCTCATTTTCACACCAGTTCTAATCGCAGTCCTTACCACAGAAATGTTATAGTCTGAAATTACAGACTAAAAAAAAATTCCAGTTTGCAATAATATACCAATAAACCAGTTTAAAATAGATCACTTAAATGCAGAATTGCTGGATATTCATGAAATGTTATGAAAATCTTCCCATTTTTTAGAGATATGTATATGTATATGTATATGTATATGTATATGTATATGTATATGTATATGTATACCAGGGTATATGTATACCAGGGTTCTTTGAGTCATATTATGTCACCAGTCTTCCACTCTCTGCTGCCTGAACAGCAATGCCCAGCCCACTCAGGATGTGATGCACAAATCCCCACATTTCTACAACGCGAGGCAGCACAAGCATAAGGACACAATTAAATGTCATGTTAACACACTTTTACTGTTGTCAGAGCAGTGCAGGGACAATGGGTAGCACCATCTCCAGCTGGCAGCAGCTCAAATACCTCTGCAGTGTGCTCCATTATCCTGCAGTGACAGAACTGACAGCATGCATAGACATGGTATTCCCCAGTTTGGTTTACATGTTTTATTAGAAATACAAGTAACAGTAGCCATAAGAAAATTAACAATTATTTATTTGCTCTGGCAGGAATAATTTCAAAAGTGAAATTCTGGAAGCTGGCAATGATAAGAAGTCTTGTTCTATTGCAGGTAGTCAGATCTCATCTTTTAGTGGTGCTCTGTAGTGAACTGATTTCAGTGTAGCTCCCTGCAGACAAGTAGCTAGGTCCTTACTACCAGACTCAGAAAAGAGAATGAGCCACAAATTCATGCTGGGATCAGAAGTGAGGTATTCACTCAGCACATGCAATGAAATATTACCTGCCTCATGGAGAAAGAGAGGACAATAATTTCCTTAACTACCAATTGAAAACTCTTCTTGAATACAAAACTGAAAACATTTTTATGCTATTGGCAAAAGGATTCCTCTATTAATAGTAATGGCTTTTATTACATAATTAAAAGAATTTACATAAAAGGTTACATTTAATTATAACTTTATCAATGAAACTACAGCTTTGCTTAGAAATGCAAAGAAATACAAAGAACATTTTAAAAACCAGAACAGTATTTGTTTTAATTCTGAATAGACTATTGACCAGCAAGAAGTGAACCACAGCATGAACTGGTAAATTTACTATATGAAGCTACTACTTTTTTGAGGAGAGATGCTGGCAAAGGTCAGTCAGGATGCCAAAACATGCCATTTTATTATTTTTTGCCAGTCTTCATGAACTGTAATCAAATATTTAATACAGTAAAGTATTTACCTCCAGGAAAGACAAATTAAAACAAAAGGTGCCTAGAAAAACAGTATTTTTCAAGCTGATTTGGTACGTTTCTGACAAGTATGCTCCTGGAAGGACTAATGGTTGGACTTGATCTTACAAGTCTTTTCCAACCCAGATGATTCCAGGATTCTATATACCATTTCTGAGTTTAAAAAGGAAAGGAGTTACAATTGAGAAATTGCAGACCAAATAATTTAACTTCAAGTTCCATTCAATACTGGATAAAATAATCGCAATGAAAATACTCAGCAGAGGAGTAACAGCCAGCATGTACCTCTTAAGAACAAATTGTGTGTGTGATCTCTTGTCTTTCTACCAGGAAAAGGGCTGGAGGAGAGATACATCCCATCTAAATTTATATATCAATAATCTAGATATAGAATTTTAGTTCCTTAGACACCCTTTGGAGATACTGAAGATGAAAGTACACACTTACAGTGTCTTCTAAGATACCGGTAAATGAGTCAACCTGGCCAGATGAGTTGTGATCACCTGTGTTTCTCCACAGAGGAAAGGGTAGACAAGTGCCCTAGATGGGGAGCTTTACCACCTAGACATCAAGCCAGGTGAGATGACCCTCTGTCATGGCTTAACTCCAGCCATCAGCCAAGCCCCACACAGCCATCTGCTCAGTCCCCCACCAGTGGGATCAGAGGGACAATCAGAACTGGTAAAGGTAGAAAACTCACAGGGTGAGATAAAGAGAGTTTAATAAGGAAAGCAAAAGCCTTGCACATAAACAACAAGAATTCTCTACTTCCTGTAGGCAGGCAGGTGTTCAGCCAGCTCCAGGGGAGCAGGGCCATGTAACAGTGACTTGGGAAGACAAATGCCAAAACTCCAGAAGTTCCCCCTTCATCCTTCTTTACCCCACTTTATATACAGAGCTTGATGTCATACAATCTGGCATGTTCCTCTGGTCAGCTGGGGTCACCTGTCCTGGTCATGTCTCCTCTCAATCACCCATGTGCCCCCAGTCTTACCAGTGTGGCAATATGAGAAGCCAGAAAGTCTTTGTGAAAGCCCTGCTCAACAATTTTAAAAAATCTCTATATTATCAACCCTGTATTCAGGACAAATCTGAAACACGGTCCCATACCAGACACTGTAAAGAAAATTGCCTCTACCCCAGAAAAGACCAGCACAGTCTTCAACCCGTAGGACACCAAATCAAGATTTGACTTTCAGGAAGAAAATTCCCTGTTATTTTGCATAAACTGACTAAAGAAACAAGGTCTAGATAAATCCAAAACCAGGTGCAATACTGAGAGGGAAATCACATTCAGAGAATTGCTTCTTGGGATCTTCTAAAACAGAACATTTTAAGTGAGCTCCAGAGGAATCTGTTCAGTATGAAGCACTTATCAGTTTATTTTTACCTGGATGGCTGATGGAACTCAGATCTTACCTGCTCAGCTTTCTGAGGACTTCAAAAGCTAAAACTTCCTGTGAAGTACATTTTACAATGACCTGGTTACACTGGAGAAATGCTCTGATAAAAGGAGGTGAAATTCAGTACTGTCAAGGGGAAGGAATTATGTTTCATTACATAAATACAGGGCAGGGGACAAACAGGAAAGTAGGAATATTTAGGGGTTATTCTAGATCACAAAGTGAAGATGAGTCAACAACATCATGCTGTTGCGAAAAAGGCAAGCATCATACAGGGGTGTACAAACAAGAGAGATGCCTGCAGGACACATTTTTGCTCTAGTTAGAGCTGGCAAGTCACAGCTGGAGCAGTGTCTGGTGTGGGGCCCCCACTGCACAGCCATCTGGAATACCTGAGAGCGTCCACAAGACAGCAACAGAAATTTTCACAGGAAACATGATAGATTGGGATCAAATGGGATCATGGACCTAAAGAGAAAGGCTAGAGAAAAACAACTTCAAAACTGTTTTCAAAAAAATGTATAAAACCCCCACCACTACCTAAAATAAAACTAACCATGGATAAAATAAACCCTAACCATGCCCCCCAAAATCCATGTAAACTTCCTGGAAGGGGGAAAGAAATCCTTTTTCATGTCCATGATGAGAAATACTTGACTTAAATTGCAACAAAGGAAATAGCAGGAAACAAAAAAATAAACCTTTATAATGGTAGGGGTAGCAAAATGCTGAAACAAGCCATGGGATGAAGCTTTGGAGTTTGTATCAATCCAGTCTTTAGAAAGGAGATTTATTCTACAATGGTTGATCCCACAGCTGATCCCTGGGGCTTTCCAATGGATTAGATCTCTCACAGACCCTTTCACCCACTATAATATGGAAGCTAAGAAGCAGTTCACATCAGGGATAAGTTTTCTATTAACATGTTCCCCTGATTCTACTCACTTCAAACACACTGAGTTCAATTTCCAGAGGGAAACATCAGTGAGAGACGAGTACATTTTAAAGGGAAAGGTGACATCACTGGGCAATATTTGTATTAATTTGTCTTCTTAGGAGCAAGTAGGAGCCCTAGGAGAGCAGAATTGGCAGTAGTGCAAGCCACAGGAATGATCTCTGTGCCAGCTGAAATGCTTGTGACGATAATTTCAAAGTAAAAATGCCCTTCAGGGATTTATTAGTCTAGAAATTCAACATGGCCATAGAACTATTATGCAATTTCTACTAAAAAGAAAAGATACAAAGCAATCTTATTTAAGGTGTGTGTATCTGGGAGCTCGTTGCACCAAGAAATCAGCAAACCCTCAATGGTTTAGCAACTATAGACTTTTCATTTGCTTGTGCAAATTTTTGCTAACATAAAACATTATAGATCTCAAACCCTGGGAGTTTTTGCAGTGATATTGAAAGACACAGAAAAAAATCTCTAAAGAGAGAAAACCAAAATTGACATGGTGTGCAACAGACAGAATGCTTCATGCTTCCCAAAGAAAATTAATCTTACAAACTAGAGCATGCTGGAAAATTGCACAGCAATTATAAAACCAGTGTCTTCCTTGAGCTTTTATTGTTTGATGCATAATTCATCACGCTACTTTTCACTTTGATAGAGTTATAAAGTTATCTACATTCATTCAAAGGAGCTACTTGCTAATGATCCATCATTAACGATTCTCTGTTCTTTCCTTGTGTAACTTCTACTTGGCTTCTGTGTCAATTAGGAGGGCGCAAAGCTTGCCAGTCAGGCTTCAGCAATCCCACGCTCCTACTGAACAACGCTCCAGGAAAGCAACCAGCAGAATGCTATGCAAATGCTAATTAAACACAACTGCCTTATGAGGAAACCATCCCTAGAGGCAGAGAGAGGTGAACTGCTTTAATTAAGGTCAAAAGCATTTGCATGTGGGTGTGTTAGAGGAGCCTTGCAGATGAAAACAGGCCTTTGCTGGGGTAGAAGCAGGGTGACTGGTGAGAGGGTGTAAGGTAGTGGTCATCTGTGCAACCTTGCTGTCAGCAAGACATACTCCATTCAGGCATGAAGTTAAGGGGGCATTTATTGTCACCTGAAAAAAGCAATGAATGAATGAGTGGTAGCTGTAATTAACCTTTGTTCTCTTAAATTTAAATTTAAAGGAGTCTGTTTCTCTTTTTGCTGTGATCATCACTGACAGTAAAGCAAAGAGCTCTTTCACCACATTTAAATTTTAAGCTGATATTTTGTTATTATTATCATCATTTTGATTTTGATACGTTGCTAAAATACATGCTGTGCACACCACATAACCTACAAGAACAAATAGTGTGACAATAAATCAAAATTTTTATCAATTGCAACCACAATGACAGTTGTACCAAGACATCTTGAATATTTGAACTCAGCTTCATTATAATAAATTCTTTTTCTTTGGGGCCTATCTACTACGGCACTGCTAAGCATCACACTGAGCTATTAGTTAAAGTCATACCAAACACATAAAAGCAAAAGAGAGGAATGAAATAAAACCACTGAAACAGGTCCAGAAGGATTCTGCAAGAGTGAGATGCCTTTGAACACTCACCCTAAACAGCTGAAATATACAGCAGTCTCTGGAACATCTCTGGGCATTGCTGAGTTGGGGCAGCAGAAGCAAAGTAATTTTCATTCTACACACAGCAGAAATTAAAGTTGAATTTGAATTCTATTAAATGTACAAAGCATACTATATAAAACTGGATAAAGGTAATAATCTTTGCTTTATCCTGACAAATAGCATTCCTCCAGCATTGTACAGCAGCTGCCGGAAAACACATTTTCTACGGCACAGGTTAGAGCATATTGAAGCAATCTAACTCTCAAGCTATGTAGACAAAATCAGGCCTGGGGACAGCCAACCTCAGGAGAAAAGTCATGATTATTTGTTATTATTCAAGTGGGACAAGGGGAAAAAAGGGAAAATTTGAGCTAATGGATGTATATACATTCTGCTTGTAACATAACATCTACCCTTGCAAAAAAAGAGCAATGAGAAACACAGCACCACCTGTTAGTTTGTTCCACCCTAGCATACAGTGTAATTTATACAGATGTAGGAATCATATGAAAACAAACAGTATTTGGTTTGCATTGCAAGGTTTTGGCTACAGGAGCAGCTTCTGGCAGCTGCCAGAAATTTTCCCTGCATCCAATGAAGCCAATGCCAGCCAGCTTTAAGACAGACTTACTGCTGAACTAGGCCAAGCCACTCAGGGGCAGTGGCGATAGGAGCTCTGGGACTATATATTTAAGAATAGGAAAAAAACCTGCAAAACAGTAACCAAAAGATAGAAGTGATAATGTGCGAGAGAAATAGCTCTGGAGATGCCAAGGTCACTGAGGAAGGAGGGGGAGGAAGTGCTCCAGGTATCAGAGCAGAGATTCCCTTGCAGTCTGTAGTGAAGACCATGTTGAGACAGCTGTACCCCTTCAGCCCAGAGGGATCCATTATGCATCAGAGACCAGTCTGCAGCCTCTGGAGGACCCCAAGCCAGAGCAGCCTGAAGGAGGCTGTGACCCCACTGGAAACCCACACTGGAGCAGTCTCCTGGTGGGTGCTGTGGACTGGTGGAAAGAGGAACCCATGATGGATCAGGTTTGCTAGCAGGACATGTGACCCTTTGGATTTCCACACTGTAGCAGACCATTTGAAGGGCTTCAAACCATGGAAGGGACCCACCTTGGAGCAGCTCATGAAGAACTACAGCCTCTGGGAAGGACTCATGTTGGAGAAGTTCGAAGCGGACTATAACCCATGAGAAGAACCCCCACACTGGAGCAGGGAAGAGTGTGAGTCCTCCCACTAAGGAGGAAGGAGCAGCAGAAATCTGTGATGAACTGTCCACTAGTCCCCATTTTCCACCCCCCTACACCACTGTGGGAGAGAAGGTAGAGAATCAGGAGTATAGTTGAGGCCAGGAAGAAGGGAAGGGTAGGGAGAAGGTGGTCTTAAGATATAGTTTTATTTCTCATTATTCTACTGTGATTTGATGGGAAATAGATTAATTGTTCCCCAAGTTGAGTTTGTTTTGCTCATGACACTGATTTTTCTGTGTCCTTATCTCAACCCCTTCCCCTGACCAGCAGAGGAGGTGAGTGCTAGAGCAGCTTTGGTGGGCAGCTGGTGTGCAGCCAGAGTCAACCCACCACACAAAACAAACATGTATGCCTCTTTCAATAACATGGTGTTGCTACACAGCAGTTTTGCAATTCCAATGAAATATCATCAACAGTTAAGAATGATGGCCCAGAGCCAACACATTTGCACGCATATCCCTTATATGCTACAGGTCAAGTGTTTGGAGCATGCAATCAACTGGTTATGAAACTGTCCTGAAGGAGATCAGCAGGAAAAAAACAGTGATTTTTAAGGCAATGAAAAGGAAAGCAATGCAAAATAAGTCCATGAGAGGGGCTTCATGAAGAATATATGGCTGTTGGAAATTATGTGTACAGGGATATGACATGAGGAGTAGACCAGGGCAACTGCATTTTGAGTGTATGGTTTCTTCCCATTGGTCCCAGCCATGACTTCTGTCAATCTATTATTCCCAGCTGAGAAGATGGTGTGCCCAAGCACACAGCACTGCACAGTTTGGCTACACCACTTTATACCAGGTTTCTTCCCCCTGATGAAAAGCACAAAAGTACATAAGACAAAAAAGCTCATTATACAGCATTTGCTAGTATGAGTAGTGCTCATAGGCTTCAAAGCAATCTCCAAAATTAATGACCTGCTCCATCTCAACTGGAAAATTCTCATATCTTTCTTTTTCTTACCATAGATCTGGAAGTCTAGGAGCTTGCAAGACTTTTTGGGAATCTATTTAATTGCAGGGAAAAATATTTCTTTTTGCATTACATTACAGCAGGTGATCTACCTTTTAAGAACAACTCATAATAGATTGGAAAAAAGTAATTAAGGAAATAATATTCAAAGCCTTGCTCCTCCTTCCTTACTGCTGCTTCCACTTCCTCCCCCACTTAGAGCACAGTCACACACTTGGCATCCAACACAGCTAAGAGGGGGAAAAACTTTGGCAGGATTAGCAGGAATCAGTAGCTGAGACTGGAGAGGATGTACAAACTTGCAAATGGTAATAAAAAACGTAAACCTTGCGCTAGGTGCCATAGAAACACACATATAAATCATCAATAAATATTAAACAGTAAAATTGGTAGAGCAGTAAATAGCATCAATACTAGAAATATCTACAAGCCACCTTTTCTCATCTGGACAATTGTGACTTCTGTGGAAGAGGTATGAGGAGAGTCCAACTGCACGCAAGTCAAGAATTTTAAAACTAAAGCCTTGTGAGAAGAATGACTTGAATGGCAGAGGGTAAATACATATTATCTATGATAGCCATGATGGATGTTTAAAAATGAGACCACTTTTAAACCAACACTTAGGCATTCAAAACCCCTATACAATTCTGAAAATCCTTTGCCAAGTACATTTATAAAAGTACTTTCTTACCTGAAGCTGCATGTAAAGAAATGCATTAAAAAACATTTTATGTATTTCATATCAACCAACATCTTGGATATAATCTCACTCAACATTTATGTAACTCTTTACATTTTCTAAGAGACACAGTACTAACTGTACCTAATTAATATTGCATGACTGCTGGAGTAAAGGAAATAATTTATCAGTCGCTCTGGTTGCATATTTGAGAGTAATCCCCTGTAATTGTAACACAATTTTGTGATAGGACTCTTGGCACCCAAAAGCTTTTTAAAAAGTTCCAGTATGGTAGTGTCTACTTCTTCCCACATGTATCATCTCACAATGCTGAAAATTTGTCCCAGCTTTTTGCACAGACTCACATGGTCCCACTCCTTCCTGAAACCCCCAAAGACCTCAAGAGAGGATTTAAAGAAAGACAGGAAGGAAGATGACCAGTAAGAATACACAGAGGTAGCAATTTTAAAGAACCATAAATTCCCTAGGCAATAATCTGTAGCTCCATTTCCTAAGGAAACAAGTTTATGTGTCTGTGCTGTCTTTCTAATCATCTGTTTGTCTGCCTTGTCCCTGCCACACACAGTAACTTTGGAATCTGTCAATCTTGACAAAAGTATAGAAATCCCAAGGTAAATAAAGTTCTTCACAGTGTTGTGAAAAATGGCAACTGCTGAAGGATGTGTGCCCAAAATACTGCCCTGATGACACTCAGGAAAAAACCCCAGATAATACAATTATTATATATTCTGTTTGGCTGCAAATGGCTTACCAGTAAGTACAGACACAGCTCTGTCAGATACATCTAGCACATATTGTAGAAGGCTTAAAGGACATGAGGATAGTTCAGGTCGTAATAAGGATTACACATAGAGTTTATCAAAGATATAAGTTTGAAGTAAAATGATATTTAGTTCCAGAACTTCTTTTAAGTATCTTTTCTACAGTACTGTGGAAGATGTGTTCTAGGGGTTTTTTATTGTTCTTGCAGGAAGGAGCTGAAGCACTACATTGCAAAGACAACTTGCTGGGAGCATCCCTGCAGAATTCTAAAAGGAAAATCCTGCAGGCATAAGCCATAACTACTGAAAATCCAAGCTAAAAACATAATTTGTCTCAAGTCATAACCTAATCAATACAAAACACAACACATAATCCCACCACAGGATGCTGGCTAACCACAGGTTGTGTACCTAATGCAGAAATTACAGAGTGAAGCTGAACTTCTACTACACAGGAGGTCAGATCATAATATGATCATAGTGGTTATTTTTGAGCAAAAAACATATGAATTTCTTAAATGTCCATAAGCAAAACTGTTTCCATGCAACAGGGGTCAGAATGGCCTATCTGAATCTCCTGTGATACTTAGAAAGTCAAACCGCATGTAGTTTCAGTTGAATTTTTACTGTAAGCCAAAAGTCCCTAACGACTGCATCATATGGAGAGTAATTAGAGAGATGAATGCTTACATGCATGGAACAAGAGAAAACAAAATGCTACCTGAAATGAGCCTCTTGTAAGGACAGAGCATTGCCTAGTTGCGACACACTCGCATGATGTGGAAGGTGAATCATGCCCCCAGCTGAACAAGAAGGCAAGCAGCTCCTGGAGGCTCTCCTACTGAGCCTGGTGAAAACTATTTCCGAGTCCCATGCCTTGTGGTTAGTGTGAGCCTGCATGTTGGAATAAGACACGCCAGCCAACCCAGTCTGTATCTCCTCAGTGCACCAATTTGTCCTTTCCTGTGTCCTGTATCCAGCTATAAGTTAGATTCTTTGGCTCTTCAGAGACCCAAAAAGTAATCCTCTTGGCCAGCTGTGCATCATCAGAGTGGGAGCAGATGAGCTCTTCCTTGTAGATGAGCTTTTCCTTACTCTTTAGGCAACAAGCTGAAACCCAGATACATGAAGCTGATAATTCAGGGATGCAAGACACTGCACACTGAAGGACATGCACAGCCTAATCCAAAGTCTGGGTATAATTTGTCTTGCTTGCTCAAGGGGCACTTTTTCAGGATAGGAGGCTTTAAGCTTTCTCCAAACAACTGGTGAAAATAACTAAAAATTAAAAACATTCGGGCCTTCCATTAACACAAATTCAAAAGAATACACAAAAAGTTCCCCTAAGAAACTTTTGAAAATGCATTTCTTGTTCCCAAACACCCTGACAAGATTCACAAGCCTGATATTCCAGCTCCTAGAGAACATTTTTCTGTGACCTGTCCTTTAAGTATTTCTCTAGTTATTTCTGTACCCTTCTGTAAGCCTGGACATCAGAACACAGCACAGATTATTTTGCAGAAGATAAATAATTTTCTATGTCCCTTTCTTATTCCTCCAAAGAGCAGACCAGCTCTTCTCAGTACACCTTGTAATGGGAATTTATGTTAAAGTGATTATTTTTTATGGCTTCCATCATGCTTCTTTAAGTCTCTTTTCAAAACCAGAGGTATTTGTTGCACAGTCCTATTCTGGCATTCCTGTCTGGCAGTATTAGACCCCACTGTAACACCCCCTTTGACAACAATGGCTGGCAGCCAGAATAGAAAGTGAACTGGATGGCAAATGGTTTGTGGCAGGAGCAGTCTATCAAATTGGTTTGATTAAGTTGCCTAACCTCTCCACAACCCACTGGTACAGTTACTTATTCATTTATATAGGATGATTAATGTCTTACAACATCCATCTTAGTCTATCAAGAGAAAGAAACTGAGGAATGAAACCCTTCCTCAGTCCACTTGTAGCAGAACTGCTTCCAGGCACTTTTTAAGACTTTTACATTGATTATTTTTTTACTCAACAATAATTTGTTTTTGCCAAAGGCTTAACTCTCAGATTATTTTTAAAAGGCAAAGATTAGACATTTAGTTAGATGTCAAATCATGTGTCTGTCATGTGCTGTATGAATATTGCTACACTCCTTTATTCTATGTCTTCATATTGTTCCTCTGTGGCCGCAATACACAGGCATATAAACCTCCACATTTGGAAAATTCAGCAGTCAGTTGATACTTTCTTCCCTCGTTGGTGACCCACAAAAATAAGTATCTTCAGAGTGAGTATTAAAACAATGGGAAAAGCCATCAGTTGCAGCACAGCCAAGGAAATTCTATTGGTTGAAATTCTTCAGCACGGATGAGAGCCAGGTAACTCTATGTTTGAGCACCATGGAAATATTTGGAAATCAATTTTCAAGCAAGGCACCTATGATTAAGTAGGGCTGAGCACTGTGCACAGCCTGATCATTCTTCCAAAAACTCTCCCACTCCACCCTCCATTTACTTCTGCTGTCCCCTGTGTAGCAGAATGAGGCCAGTTCTAGTGCACGGGGACTTTCTCTGGCAAAAGAAAATGGGAAGGGATTTGATACTTTGTTTTGGATTACTTGAAGAACTGCAAATTACATTTTTAGCTCTTTTTGGGTAAGGTGCCCAGACTCTTTGAGGCATAGGCCTAAAAATGCTGGCTGAGTTTTGAAAAGCTCTGTGCAACCTTTGAGTTTCATACTTCAAACATCTTTAAAGGGGCCCATTTTCCAGTAAAAGCTGAGGACATTTGAAAATCTTTCCCTTTCAGGATGCCTCAGTTTGACTGTGCAGAGACATCTGGTATTCAAAGTAGACAAGAGGAGAGAGTATCCTGCCTTGAGCAAAGTAACATTCTAGATATACAACTTCTATGTCTAGAAGTTATTTCTTTTATTTTTTTTCCCAATTTCATATTTAAAAGAAGTCATCAGGTTAATCTTAAGTTTTTTAGAGGGAATCAGTGTGCTTAAATGGCAGTCTGTAAATGGGGTTAGAGAGAGAGAGCACACTGAAGATTAGACCGGGTTTTTCCATTGATTTGTAATTTGTAAGTGACAACTTCATCAATTCTGTCTCAGTGCGGAGGGCTGGGAACAGTTTTTCTTGTTTTCCACTGTTTGCTGCCAATCCTGCCATGTGATATTCAACTCATCTTCTTGCAAATATCAAAGCAGCATGGGCAGGAGAAACAACCATGTCAAACCAAGCAGCCTTCAGTATGGTTTTTGGTTCTGCGGGTGTGCCAGTGCGAGCGTGTGAATGTCGCTTAAGTATAGGCTGGTTCTCTATCAAAGTTCTTGTGGTTTCTAACATTTGCCAGCCTTTACTCCATCAGAAGGATTTCAGTTTTGTGTTCTACCCCAAAGTGGGCAAAAGAGTCAGAAATCATCTCTTCTACCCCGCAAAGACTAGAGTAGGATTAACAACCAGAAATTTAAGTCAGACACACCCATGAAGAGGAATGAGGCAGAAGGTTAGGAAGCCATCCAAAGAATGGAATGGTTGTCTACCTCGTTACTAAACTAAATTGAGCTAAAGACCCTTTTTGCTCAAGAAGACAACTGAAAAGCTGGTGAATAAAAATTATAAGCAAATTGAAACCAGCCATGCCTAACCAATATCCTACCTTAAATGTACACAGATCAGTTTCACAAAATATTTCCCCATCCTCTTTTTCCTTCTCTTAATACTTGACTGTTTCCTTCAGTTGCCCTTTAAACTGCAAAACAAAATGCTTTTACTGACTTGGTTTGTAATTTTGAAGCCCAAATCTCAAGCAACAGGTGCTTAGTTTTAATGGAATTTTTCCATCCCCAAATGTCTAGGATCATCAGTTGAACCTCCCTCCTACACAGCCCCTCACCTTTTATCCTTTGCCATTTGTTTTTGTGGATTTTCATTTAATATATTTCTTCTGCTTTAACCAATCTGCTTTTTCACTACAAACCATTCAACCGCTCATCTTATTTTACCTCATACAATTGGCAAGTGCTGTCTCCTAAAAATCCATATAAAATATGAAAGGCCTTGCTGCCTCTGGTCTTGCTATCTCTGACTTCATTTTCAGCAATGCTCTACCTTTTTTACACTGCACTGACAATTTGAAAGGGTCTTAGACTGGTTGTAAATATTTGCACCACAGGAAAAATTACATTTGAATTGCCAGAGGTCCTATGGCTTCTCTGTGCACACACACACATGCACACACAAGACCCACAAACCAAAAAAAAAAAAACCTCAAACCCCAAAAAAACAGCAAACCAAGAAAAAAAAAAATCAACCTGAACCAAAATAACAGTTGGGTTAAGTTCATACAATTATTTTGAGTAAGTCTGTGTGTGGGCACATTTGTTCCACACTAACAGATTTTGTTTCCATTTAATTTTAGCTTTTTGGTTGATTTTCCTTTAGTCAATTTTCTCTTATAATTTCCTTCTTTTTTTGTTTTTTGGGGTAATGTAAATTATTTTCACAGGCCTGGTCTTAAGGAAAATTCAAGGGAAAAGCATCCATACTCAGGTTGCAATAGCATCTCTAAAAGCATGGATTAAAAGTAGCTGAGTTAAAAAAAATGGGATTCACATACTGACAATGAACTAGAGATGCTGAAGTAAGTGAATGCCTGCTCTGCCATGGTGCTGGTAGGTTGCTTCTGAACACAGTACAATTTAACAAAGTCTAATCATCAGTCTAATCATCAAATTAAAATTACAATAGTATGGAACTGATTCTTTGTTCCAGAAAGACCTTTCCAAAGTTTATGTTTTAATTAGTCCTCCAACTGTATTTATATATGACTATTAAAGAACAGTTTATTTTTTTTTCATTTGCCTTTCTATTGCTTGTCAGATACACTTACATATCAGTATATAGCTCTTGCCCAAAAAGAAATCACATGTTGCAGAAATGACCAGACCCTTATTTGCTAATAATTTTGACATGAATTTGACTGAAAACTCTGCCTTTTAAAATATGAATTTATTGCTCAGCAGTAAATCACAAGGGCTCCCATAGGTTTCTCATAACTAAATTTTAACTGAACTTTCCATTCTTAACAAGGAAGCCCAATTTCAGAAAGCCATACCAGCCACTCCCTGATCCACAAAGCTCAGAGGCTATCTTCTGCACTGAGCATGCAAAAATGTTTAATACTAACACAAATACCTCTCACAGATTATTCTGATTCTCAGGCTGATTTCTAAGCCAGCTGTTCTCAGACTGATTCAATGTGCAGATTTCATTTTAAACCAGAGTAATTCCCTAGTTACCTGCCATATAACTAGATCTTACAGGTGTAGGGCATGTTTGTAATGCTTGTTAATCTACTTGCAGGAAAAAAAAATCATAAAATCAAATAATTTGTGTCACTTTCTTGGATTCTAATGTTTTCTTCCCAACTTTCAGATACTATATCAACAGAAGAATGCCAGGAATTACATCATTCTTTATACATGTACCTGTTACAGATTATATTCATTAATTTCAAAGCCAGATGCTATTTTTGTTTAAAGTAATCCTTGATGGTACACTTTTTAACATACATACTATATATGTTTTACATTCCAGTAAGAGTAACTGCTTGCTATGAGATACAAAGATTTAAATTTACCTTCATTATAGAGCTTACATTGTTATATTATAGCTTTGTTCTTTTCCACATAAGTAGTGCAGCTAGCTTCCTGCTCCTCCCAGGCCTTATTCTCTGTAGAGCAGTTTTGATAAAGAAATAACACCAAATACAAACAAAAATGATGAAAATATATGAAGCTCATCAGAAGAAACAAATCATCATCTAATAGTAAGGTCAACCATAGTACAGACTGTTGAGCTAGGAATTCAAACAATTGGATTTTAACCAATCAACTCAGTGATCACAGGCAAATCATGTTCCATTGCTGTATCTTTGTCTTTCCGGTACAGTTGTGTTAGACTTGTCTATTTAGATTATGAAATTTTAGGAACTCCAGTCACTGCTTCCTATTTGTTTATACAGTGACTGAGAGAATGGGCTCCATTTTGTATTGGAATGAAATACAAATACCAATTTTCTGCTATTCTGTCTCCCAGAGATGCTTCAGAGGAGTATGAACCACTGTCCCAGGTTATAGCTGATAAATTGTGTATTACTCTGTGGTAAGAAAGATTACTTTCTAATTCAAAATACATCTGTCTTGCTGTGCTGCAAATGATAGTTTCTGGGCAGAGAGCATACTAATTGCAGGATTAAACTCTTAGCTAACTCTTGGGTGGAAACAGTTTCCCATAACGTGGTAGAAAACACATGTTGGCCTCTGTCTGCAAACTCTTGAACATCACAGCCCTGATCTTGACTGGGATACTTAGGTACTCTATTGAACTATGTCTGTGCAATATAATGTAATTAAAATTAAATAATAACTAGCTATCAAAAAGTATTATTGAGATTTTAGTGGCTCCAGTACTGCTTCGCCAGGCTTAGTTACTCTTTGAAGGCAGAGACAATTGTGCTGAATGTAAAGAATTCTGCACCTCCTTCAAATAAGTAGCACACAAACTTAGAGCTGCAAAATTAACTGTGATTTCTGCTAAGCTTCTTAGGATCATTTTAACTTTACAAAGACACGGGGATTTAAAGCTTTTTAAATCTAAAGCGTATCTTTGCTTATAATATTTTCCTGTAATATTTCTCATTTCTGTGGATGTACACATTATATCCTATTCTCAAAGGTGAATGACTGACACTGCTGATATGACACAGACCCTATTGGCAAGCTTCTAGAAACAGCTGGCTCGCAACATCTTTCCTTCCCATGGGTATGTAGAGCAGGCAGACACCAGACTGCCAAACACAAAAGTGGAGGAAATATTTCAGAAATTATTCTGTGTACATCTCATCTTCTTAGGGCTCTCCAGTCAAAAGACATCTTGCTAACAAAATACTAAAATTCCCATACTGTTAAAATGTACTGAAGATGCTGGAGGCAAACATATTTTCAAGAAAAGCTAGATTGTTTGATGAAGTTACTTGTTGTTTCAATCTAATTTTTATGGTTGTGGCTGCAGTGCCAACACAAGCAGTACTACTCAATCAAGGGTTCTCTATTTTGCAATACTGAAGGAAAGCCCTGTGCCAGAAAGCATTAGTAAACCTAACAGCAAAGTTAGCTGGGTGAAGGGGTGAATGCACTAAGAGGAGGTGTGCAGTGGGTTGTGGCAAGAAATGTTCTTTATGTTCAGAAAATCACAAAAACAGATTTGTGCTTGGGAAAACACAACTCTTCTAGAGAATAGGATTAAGGATTCTAGAGGAGAAGGTAATGAATTCCATCCTTAGCTTCTAATTCCAGAACCTTCTAACTCCTCTCAGCCCTTATCCTAAAGTGGCCTAACCAATCACCTGTTACTACAGAGAAGTCTGCCTTTCCAGGTAAGCCATTTCCATATTTTTCTGCCTGGCACTACTCTTTGGCCTCATTTGCCAGCCATACCACATGTGGACAAACCTCCTCCCTTTCATGGAGACCATAAAAGCTAACATAAAAGCAGAAATACATTCATAGCGGCTCAGTACACAAGACCAGTCTCTGAAAATGGTTAAAAGTAGATCCTCTTGAAGGCATGTGAGAATACAGGAGGAACATCCAATATTTCTCCATGACAGTTTTACAGCCTCTAGCAATTCATCATCTAGCTCCAGTATCCCACCCTCTTCTTATGCATACTGCCCCATTCTTCCCAAATCTCTCTCCCTAGTCTCCTATTAACCAACACCGACTTAAACACCCTGAGGTTAATCAACACAAGGAAGTTAATACACCATGAGATAATCTATGCCATATACCTCAATTACTCATCAACTTTTAATGCTCTTTTTGGTTCCCAAAGCCCACAACTCCCCACAGCATTTTCCACTGAAGCCTAAATCTTTTTCTCACTTGCTCCTTTTCCCACTCCTTCTATAAAACCTTTTTCTGACCTTAAATGTAGAATATTCTAAATTTTTATATTCCTTACTATTACATTTTTTCTGTTTCTTCATTAATCAGTGTACTCCCTCACCTATTTCCTCCATAAAGCTGACCAGTTGCATATTGTGCAGTGAAAACAATGCTTGAGACAGAAAGATTAGCAAGTGTTTCTGACTAAATTGACCATACTTGTTGAATTCTTCTTTTGGATTTGTTAGATTTCTGCAGCTGGTGTTTATCCTTAATGATAAGCCAAGTAACCCCACTTTGCAGCATGCACTGCACCAACATGTTTTAAGCAGGTGTGGGAAAATTCAGCAAAGAATTGATGACTCCTAAAAGTGCTAACAGAACCTCAATTCATGATGAAAGATGTCATGCCAATTTAACACAGAGAGAGAATTTTTTGTAATTTCTGTCTGGGTCATCCAGTCTTCTTTAGAGGCTGGCCAAAAACCAAACAAAACCAGAATCAGATCAAGAAATCAAATACAGTGGACTTGTTTCATTTTACATTATTTAGAACTTTCAGGGAAACTATATCATTTATGTACATGCAACAGCAATCTAAGGGTACCACGGACCTCTGCATCAGATATGAGAAACAGCCTTTCCTGTCAGGGAAATCCAAATGTTGCTTCCTTCAAAGGAAGGACGTGACCAGTGCATCTTTATTCATTCTCCTAGGTCAACCAACCTGAGTAGACTCTTTTGTGTAAAAAGTCTATATATTCAGCTTCATGAGTGTGGCACTGCAACAGGCTAATTCAGGAGAGCAAATTGTTCTTCTCCATCTTTATTCTCAACTTTGACTCATAACATGTCTAGAGAGTAATAAGACCACAGTTTTCACAAATGACTGCGTAGCAGCTCAGGATGCTTATACTATTAGAATTAAGCTGCTTGTGGGAGCCCTAAGTGAAAGAAAGTGCACTCTCTGAAGTTCAGTCCTTAATATAGCGTCTGCTGGGTAATGAAAATGAAGAAACCATATCACTTATCAATATTGAAAAGTTTGTCCCAATTAGTATTTTTATGGTCTAGCTGTCCGTTTTTATACAGATTATGAATCCTTTTGAAAATATTATACAGTATCAGTCCAAATTCTATTAAAATAATTGTGTTCTGCTTGGTTTAGAGACACAGATGTGTGTGTGTGTTCTACACACGTGGAGAAAACATCTGATTTATATGGCATACTTCCCATGACATATGGAAACTGCTGATGAAATCTATGGCAAACAACAGCATGCAAATAATCCTTACAAGCAAACCCAGAAGTTTCACAGAAGTTGCTCACATTGGATGTTCTTAGATTGAGAAAGACATAAATTTTTTTGTCATTATTTTTTATGAAAGCAGTGATGATTTCCTTTATCCCACTCATACTAACTTATATTTCACATTGAGAACAGTTTTAATGGGGTTCAGATCATAGATTTTAAATTAAGCTTTGATTCTCACTATCTACCACATTTAAAGACCATAAATAGTGATGCTTTGAAATAAGAGATTTAGAATCAGATTCAAGAAATATTTACTCATTTAAGCATAGTGTAAAATTAATTTAAAGGATTGTAAACATTTTGGTCAATCTGGGCTTTCAGATTTTCTGAGCATAGAAATAAGGTCCCTTTCCGAGAGGCCACAAACTGATAATGTCAGAAAAGTAAATCACTGGTGATTTAAAATTCTTTATTTGTATTCTGGATAAAAATGTTAATGAAAAATACAAATAATATGCTATTTTTATTACAAACTAGTACCAAGTTGAAAATAACATTTCAGGTAGAAACTGCAGTTAAGGGAAAGTTCTTAAGAAAGAAAGAAAAAAGAAGGGGGAAAATAGAAAGCAGCCATGAATGTGGGAAAATGCTATCAAGATTTAGGAGAAGTGCTTATGTTGATCCACATCTGAATCCTCATCCAGATACATCAAAATCAATGGTAATAATAGTAACATGGAACCATGGACCATGTAGAAAGATTCCTTGACTGCAGTATAGCACTGTAGTATAGGAATGGGAATACATTGAAATCAACATCTTTCCACAACTTGAAAATTTTAAATTAAGTGGTAGAAACAGTGAACATCTGAGGTTTATTAACAGACTGATTTACAAAGTGTGACATTTCCCTTAAGTGCAAATCAAATATTGCCAGTAATATAGGAATAAGTTCTTCAGAACTGTTAAAAAAGAGGGAAAAAAGGATGAAAAACTCTACAGAGTTGTAATACCTTCTGCATAAGAATGAATACACGTAAAAACCCCACTATTTATCATATGATGAATTCAGGAAAAGTTCTTGATCTTACACTCCAGTATAACTATGAGTAATTTACATTAATTAGTGGCATAAAAAGTTTGAAGAAGAAATAAATTCCATAATAGAACATTTGTATTTCCATTTCAGCTGGTTACATGCAGATAAGCGTCCTACTTATATACACAGATGTACTGGTATTATATAGATGCATTCACACTTGCACTTACAATGAGAGGATTACAAGATAGATAATTGATTTATATATATATATATATATATATATATATGTGCACACACAGCAAACATGCAGTCACTTCCACTTCTAAGACACTGAGATTCTTAGGTTCTTACCGTCTAAAAGAGGATATTATTAACAACAGGTGGTGCATGATTTCAGGTTGCTACCTTGTCAAAAAAGTCTGATCCTTATTGAATAAATTCTTTGACATTCCCAGTACAAATCTGATGGGGAGTAACCATTGGATAGTGACATGAAATTCTACTACTTGCACTCACTTGCTATACAGCTTTACATGAAGTAGTTACTCTGTGAGGTTGTGATCCAGCAAACCATTTCAGCAGCACGTGCTTAAATATCCCAGCCTCCTCAGCTGCAAGGAGTGATGATGCTATTTGCTGACTCAACTCTTAGGTTATTGTGAAGATATCAGTAACAATAGCATGGAGAGAGGAAGTTTTTAGAGCAGCTAGACCATTATAACCAATACAACCAATCAACTTTCCTTACAACAACAATAATTTCTTTTTTATGATCCACACCAATCTGCCTGGCTGCAACAGGCTTGAGAACTTTACACTTAGTGAACACCTTCTCTTCGTGGTGCCTGTCCCACTCAGCCCTAATCTCCATACTGTCCACAGTCTGGCTAAGCATGCCATTGTCTCATTTGCACTGGTACATCCTGTTTTCTTTCCAAAACAAACTAGAACAGGTGAGAGCAAGGGACAATGAGAGTGTAGACTACAGAGAGTAGGGATGTTTAGCCAGCCGCATCTGTGATCTGTGAATATCCCTGCATTGCAGACTCTTAGAGATCAGACATAAAGAGCAGGAGAAGAGGCAGTGATAGACCAGAGCCTAGAACATGTCATTCCTCCTCTGCAGGAAGGAAAGAATGGCTCAATGATGAGTAGGTATTCAAGGACAAGAAATTAATTTATTGTGACTTTAGGGAAATTTCTCTTTGTACCTGTGAAATGGGGATAACAGTTCTTAAGTGGTTCCTAATATGAGGTTTATGATTTTATCCATTCTTTGATGAAATGATAACACAGCCATTAAAGTATCTAAGGCAAAACATTTTCCATTTAAGTTTATGCAAAAAAAAGTTAACATTGGTACAAATGAAAAGCCAAACTTTTTAAAAATTGTGTATGAGTTAATTACTACTTGTGACAAAAATGAAATAGACTGCAATGATTACTAAGAGCATACTGCAGTACCAGAATGGATATTTCCTTGCTTATTTCAAAGACAAAGGCAAGGTCACTTGGAGCATTTATGCCCAGGAATTAGCCATATCCTATGGAAAACCAGTTCTAAGAAAAAACGGAACTTTTTTACCAGTACCAACTGAAAGTGACAAATTATTTAGAGACAAGTGAAACTGCTATCTTTTTGATGCAGGCACCTAGTCAGGAACATGCCTACTACCTGCCTACTAGATCAGAACAGAGTCCTTGAAGTGATTTTATGCAAGTAGCTTACAACTGCTTTCAGATGGATATGATTTAATAACTTTGAGAAAAGGTTTATAGCAATTCAGATCTCAATGGCCATATTTCTGTCATACATGAAAATGATCGAATCACCATGTTTCAATTAACACCTCTTACAGCACAACTTACTGTCCTTGTCTCAGTTTCCTCTCAACATACAGATGACAGATTCTGAAAAGGATCAAATATTACAAAGTCTTCCAAAGGACTCCTTGTACAAAGGATGAGACACTGAAAGCAAAGAAAATGAACCTCTATTTTATCAGTGTGCCTTTAAGGCATTAATAACAAAGGCTAAAACAGAGCAATAAAGTTTTCCAAACTGGTTATGTTTAGCTGTTATAATTCTGTGTATTGCCTAAGGAATTTGAACACCCACTGAAACCAAGGATTTTCCTTTACACAAGGAGACATAAAACATAATCCCATCGACTTTTTAAGGCAAGTAACTTCCAAGAGATTAGCTAGAGCAATTTATTTGCAACAGGTTTGCTGCAATATTAACTTTTCTCTAAAGTACACAATGTTTGTCTTTCACAAAACAGTTCCACTTCATTTTCTATCAGAGGGCCACCAATTCTTTGTACCAGGATTTCATAAAATTAATAAATCTATTTCCCTAATCCTTGGTGCTTTTACTGACAAATGTAATAAACTACAGGATGCAAAACTCTGCAAGCCTACTGAGATTCACTTTCTTTTTTTTTTTCCTTAACAAGCTTTACAGAGTAGCACATGAGACATGCTCATGTGCTGTAAACCTAATCCTTCGCAATTTCCTCTTTTCCCAAATAACCCAAGTATTTTATGAATCGTGAAGAATTTCCTTTATCAGACAGCAGTTATTGTTTGGTTTGGATTTTTTTCCCCTCTGTGAGTTCTTCTCAAGGAAATTCACTTTGAAACAATGGGATGTTCTTGGGTAGACTTTCAAAAGATACACTCCTAAGGAAGCAGGTAAAACTTGGCTGAAAAGGAAGTGTCCTACACTTTAAAGAGAAATGAGAAGAACTGAGAGACAGAACTGAGAGAACTGAGGCCAACCTGATGGGACCTACAACCAAGGGAGTCTTTCTAACCCTCTCGCAGCAGGCCTTTTAGCACCACTTTTTATGCTTTTATCTCTGTAAAAGTTTTCCCTTTCTTTGTTGTTGCAAGTCACACACAGATTAATTTTTCAGTGTTGATGAGCCAGTGAGGTCACATAGGCCCCTAACATTTTTTTTTCCTAGTCCTCCTCAAAATTTGGGTGATGCCCACCACTCCATCTGTAACAGAAGTTGTTATCCTACTTATAGAACAACCATGCTTATATGCCTGTCTTCTGCAGCTAGGCCTGCACCTCTGACCCCATCCTTTGCCTTCTGGAATTTGAGTTGGCAAGCATACTAGTGCACATGCACGGGCCTACAGTGATGTGGTGTCAAGAAATCTTGTGGAAAAAATGCCAACACAACGGAATTCCAAGTATACTATAGCATTGATCCATCTGCTAAAAACCTGATTTTTTGCTACAGAAAGAGCAGTCTGAAATACAGCTCTTCAGGAAAAAGCACACTGGTTTGTATCATCCATCTTGCTATCCCACATAATGGCTTTAGCCACAACTTTAACTATTCTTCTGCTGCTGAGAGACACCCTTGATTTGCCTGGGAAGTGGGGAATAGGCCATTGTAAGCACAACTAGTCCATTATTTCTTGTTTATTCTGAAAGGACAAATAAAGGGATAAACACAAATCTTGTCTGGAATAACTATAACAAAAAACATTTGAGTATGTTTTTTGACAGTTGGTTACCTTCAGGAAGTCTTAAGATAGTCTAAATCTTACTCTTCATCAAGAAGAAAGACTGCTCTAAATTTCCTTAAACTGACAAGCAACACTTAAGAAATTAATAAAATTGAAACAATTTAAATTCTGCTACACATACAGCTCCAAATTAAATATTACAGGAGCACTGAAAATCTGAAGAAAATGCCCCATGAGGCATAGAAAACAATTAGTGGGCAAAAAAGGAGATGTATTCAGTGCACCCCTCACCCTAGAAGTCCAAGCCAATTACAGTAGAAATAGTCAGTGATTCAGCACAAAGGTTCCTTGGCAGACTAGTGAGGAAAAGGCACAACTCCAGCTGGGTCACTCAGAGGAAAAAAAATGCAATAGTGCATCATAAGGGCAGGATGCAGCCCTTAAATGGGGGGATATTCAATTGAATTCATATAATTTCTAAGAGGACCCTCTTCATTTATATTTGCTCTCAAAACATAAACCTAAGAGTCATTTGTAGACACAGGGACAAAAAATCCTGCAATCATCAAGGGTCTCTCCAATAGCTTAACTCAAGCAATGACACATTTCTGGAGGGGCAGACGCTGATACTTCTGGGAAGAACAGAGTGCAACCCAGAATTTAACCATTAGGGATTTTGTCATGCTTTTCCCTGAAAAAAAGAGGAGGGCCAAAAAGAGGAGCCTCAGGTAGTTGCTCTGAAGACACATTGAAGGAGTCTTGATTTTAACCGATGACATAAATAATCAGAAAAGGAAGCTTGGGGTTGTTTGGGGTTGTTTTTTTTGTTTTTTTTGTTTTTTTCTTTTTCTGACAAGGGAGACAAAATTTTGGCAATTGTAAGAGACATGACAACATGAGATGCAGACCTTCTATCTGCTATAGACTGAGAACTCCAGTTATTGAGTATGCATGAAACATTTGTAAAAGTAATCTTGGAAGAGCTATAGATTGGAAAAATTATAATGGAGAAGATAAAATTCAGGAAGGAATCACAAAATGTGGAGAGAGTGCACAGTTATGGAAGGCAAACAAAAAAAAAAAAGAGTTAATTGTTTAGAACCCAAAATACTAGAGAGAGCAGGAGGTGGAGAGGAGAGTTTGATGTTAAAAGTGATGAAAATGTGACTGAGAAGCTTACCATTGAGATTCAGAAAAAATGCTGGAGCAAGAAGATGGGAGATAAGAAGCAGAGTCATCAACTACAGCTGAGGAAGTTCTTACGATCACATGAATTTTTCACAATGTTCTCAGCCAACTGTAGTTGACTTGGTGAATAATGCAGTCAGGAACAGGAATTAAATAACTGAGCTAAGGAACGCTGTGGTAGAGGCCAACAGCTGAATTGACAAAAGACAGCAAAAAGTAAAAAGCTAATTTGAATGGATTGTGTCTGCTGCATGGGCTTAATCTTCACACATAAAGTAAAGGAAATGAACTTCAAGATACATTCTCAGCTTCTGCAGTTGTCCAAGAAGTGCTTTTAGCAATGAATTTACCTTGAAGATAAAGCTGTAGACAGAAAAAATATTTGCCTTTTAGGAATATATTAAAAGCATATGTATGTATGATCTTATTTGCCAAAAAATAGAAAGATAATGTTAAAATAAAAGCTTTTACTGTTTTAAAAAATACCCCAAACAAATTCCATGTCTTCTTATTCTTCAAATAATAGAACCACAAAATACCATGCTACAAATTTCTTGTAAAACCGTTGTCCTTACAATGATACCAATGGTTTCAGAAGTGTGTGGTTCATTAATTTTACAGTCCAGCTGGAAGAGTATGTGCATGTGTTACTGTTCCACGGCACTCATATAAAACATTTAGAACATTATCATTTTAAGGTGATACTGTCAATATTTAAATAATGCTAGATCTCTTTTTTTTTTTTCAATACTATTTTGTCAGATAACACTTGGCAGTTTTGTAACTAAAGGAGAAGAAGGGTTTTATTTCCTACTGCTCCAGCATGGACTCCCTGCAGGAAGCATGTTTCACAAAAGTTTTCAGATGAGGCTGTGGAATTTCCATCCTCAAGGTTTTCAAGGCTCCAGAAAAAGCCCCAGGCAACCTGGTCTGAATTCAGCACTGAAATCAGCCTGCTCTGTCCAGCAGGATTCTAGAATGCACAACATCCATTATGAACAATTTCAGTATTTATCTCCTGGCAGATTGTCTTGGTATTAGACCCCTAGTCAAGCATGGTGTTCATGACTCACTTGAGCAAGTAAGATTAAAGAACATGCAGAGGTAAATCTGGTATTTGAACAACTTCATTTCATGAGGGAGTGATAGTGATAAACTCAGTATCTGACATAGGGAAACGGGGTAAAATCTGACAAAGAAATAGCAGGAGGATCACAAGTATTCTTCATCAATGTTGTCATCTGTATTGGTCTGTACTGAACTTATGTATCACATAAAAGATTCAAAATATGGTATGATATCACCTTTAATAAGATTCAGTTCTACCTGTCTCCCAGTTCTGGCCAGGACAGGGTTGATTTTTGCAGCAGCCTAGAGGGAGAAGGGCTAGGACCTGGAGGTTATCCTGTACCACCTCAGGCCATTGCCAGGGCAGGGGAAAGGGACTGTTCCAGGGAGAAGGGGTTCCTTCCAGTTGAGAGAATGCAGCAGAGGGAGTTGTCTGGTATTTTCTATTCTTGAGGGTATTTTCCATATGAATATTTTCTTTTCTTATACCCTCTGTCACTAGCATTGTTGCTCTTAATGTTTGTTTTCTTACCTCAGTGTTGTTTCCAGTAAATTGTTCTAAATCTCAACCTGTGATCTTTACCTTTTGTGCCTCAGGTTGGAGGGAGAGACCATGGTTTTAGTGGGAGTACTAAATTGGAGATTACCATTCCTAAACCACAACAACCTGCGATGTATGAGATTAACTGGCTACATTTCAAACTGATTTTTTCAACCAAATGCTGCTGGAAAATATGAAATATGGCTTCAGATTTTCCAAGGTGTCTCGCAAAGCTGTTATCTTGAATCTCAAAAGACTTAGGAGGCCTGAAGTCCTTTCCCTTTTGCATGGGGGAAATCAGAGTGGGTGAAGCATCTTGTTAGCAGTAAACTATGATTCTGCTGACTTCCTGGATGTCCCTGTGTCATCCTTCATTGCACAGCTGAGGTCTGTTCTAACAGACTTGGTTTCAATCAGGCCAGTAAGCAGTGCCTAAAAATCAATACACGTTTTAGAAGCATCTCAACCATGGCATGCAAAAATCACTTCTTAAAAACTCACATTTTAAATATACCACATACTTTCAAACCTGAGAAAACAGAAACACATAAGCTTTTAAAAATGCTAAATTTTTTCAGATTTTCTCTCTGCCTATGGATATACATTGCCCCTGCAATATGCCACAACATTACACTTTCAATTGGAAGAACAATTCTCAGCCACCTCTTTCATAAAAACCTGTCAATCATTTGTAATGTTTTTTGACTGATAAATAATAGAGCTGCTTCACTGAGCAATTTAAGTCATACTATTTACAGCTGGAGAAAAATGAGAACAGCCTAGCGAGGTCAAAAAATATGATACATTCATGCAAACTAAATTAGATTTGTAATTTTTTTTGCCATTAGTTTGAGAAGATAAAGGATAACCTTTTCAAGTTCTACTTTGCTCGGCATTGCATTTATATTTTCAAATGAAAGATCTTGAACACAGAACTTCATGAGTGTTAATAAGTTTCAGTGCTATTGCTGATGTGCTGAAACTAAAACCAGATGGAACTACTGAAGTATTGCTGCATTTGGAATGTCTATGCAGAGTCTTCTAAAACAGCATTCAGCGGCACTTTTTTTTTTTTTTTTTTTTTAATCATGTGGTGTCAAATTATACACCACTGTGCAAAATCTTGTTAAGCAGACCCTTGAGAAAGCATCTTCGCAGTTTTGGGGGTGCTTTTGTTTTGTTCTGGTTTGGTTTGGTTTGTTAGTTGGGTTTTTTTTAACAGAGATTGGTGGGAAGAAGGTAAATCTGCAACTCTGACATTTTCCTCTCCAGTCCCACTGCTGTCCTCCTGTGTGCACCAGATACCCTTGCAGTCTCAGTGGCTGCAATAATGACAGTACCCAGACATGGAGAGGAGCTGGCAGCTAGGACTAGGTAAAAGACTATTCCTCATGTTGGCCTTGCTCTTCTCACCCTTTCTCATAGAGCACAAGGCAAAGAGACATTTCAGCTACCTATTTGTACAATTGTAATTGGTTTTGAAACCCTGTGTTTTGACCTGAGACTTCCATTGGACTAAATCTGGCCATTGCACACATAGCATGTCTCAGCAAAGCTTCCCCACAGGCAGTGGAGCCCTTCTAATGAACAAACAGAGCTATTCTCCAGAAGTGGTCAATTCCTATGCTGCAATGCTTCTGGAACCACCACCAAGGGGGTCAGGAAGAAGAAAAATTAAATAAGGGAAGCATAGTGGATCCATTGTGTTCTGAACCTCCTGCCATTTTCCATCACTTTCACATTAAAACATGGAATATTTGAAAGCATCTTCACGGCACATACTTATTTTGAGTTTTTGCTATTGTTTTTAAACTAGACAGAGGTTCAGCTGAACCAAGAAGTGCACAGACAACTGGAAAAAAACTACCCTTAATCCAAAGAGTTTACAGACTGAGTTTACACAACTGAATTGGGCAGCAGTAGGGTCTCAAAAATATGGCAAGAGATATCAAAACACCTGTATTAAAATGAAAGGTGAAATAAATAGACAGAAAATGCTCAGCTTTTCTGCATAATCCAAGGTCTATGTTTAACTCCTAGCAGACAGAACCTGCTTTTTTGGACCTCACACTGTTCCTTAAGAGACAGTTTTATGGGAGAAGAATATTGTCAAATCACCCATGAGGTAATCTCTTCTGTACCTTTTACCTTCACTACCAGAAGCAACTGAGGAGTTTCTCAGAAAACTAATCTTAGGTAAGTAACTAAAATGTTCATAATAAGAGCTGCAACCATTTGCTCTATGCTGATTTGTACTATTTCAATGCTTTTTTATGATCTTTATCAATTTTTGCTGCTGTATTACACTTAAGATGACTTCATAGGGAAGAGGCCACTTTTTTATTTTTTTAATGCATGCTGGGAGAACAGCACATATGGGAATCTGTTCTCCAAACAGGTATGTTATAATAAATAGATTAGGAACCTCACTACCACAGCTAATTTCTCCTATACAGAATTCAGATTCAGAAATTGTCCTATTCAGGTTTAGAAATGTCCTATTCAGAATTCAGGAAGTTAACTTCCTCACCAATTTCATGTCAATAAATTAAACAGAAATGTTTAATCTAATTGTATTTAAGAACAGCCAGGAACTTTGAAGGATTTAAGTAATGAGAAAAAAAAATCAGAGAGGCTACTTATTGCATTGTACAAATAAGCTGACACATTACAAGAACCATCCATCTTGCATTAACAATAGATATTTGGATCCTCTCTTCTAGGACTTCTATCTTTTAGGAACTCATAGCAAAATAAAAGTATAAATTCATTAATCATCTCTGCGCTGGAGGACATTAAAGAAGTAATGTTTGCCCCATTATATCTTGAACTAAAAATCATGGTGTTTTTCCAAGAGCAGGAGAAGCCAAGAATACCAATTATGGTCCTCTCATTTAAACAAGATAGCATCTTTCTCTGATCAGACAACCCAAATGTATGCATGAAACTCTGTAACAGTTACAGTGAGTGTCAGTAATTCTGATTTCCAAGTATGAAAAATGTATGCAACTTAGTTAAAAATGCATATAGTAGATGCAACCTCAAATAATTGTTTGCCTCATAAAAATTTGGAATATGAGGAAAAATAATATTTCTCAGCTGTGGTGCTGGCTGTGGTTTTAGTTTGTTTTGCTTTTCCATTAGGAATCTGGTATTTGTGGCTGACATTTTTATTGCATTAATGGCAGGAAACAATATGAAAAGAATGCAGACAGAAGTGGAAAACATTAGCAGAAACATTTAGATCCATTGCAGGGGCATTCTAATTATGATGGTGAGTAATAGACATGTAGCAGAAAAGGCCAGGTTCAGTAAGTGTACATGGAGTGCGCTTCACATTTTAAATTTGAGTTTCAAGCCTAAAAAGCTGAAGACTTACAAAATGGTTTGTTCTTCATTTTACTAGATATGGGTCCCTACAGTTCTGGAAACTATGAAGTACAATAGCATAAGACAGCAAAAATTTAAAGCCATAATCGAAGTGCCATCATCACAGCTTCCCAGAACGTCTGATTATTAAAAAACATCTGGGGTTAAGCCTTCAGTTTAAGGCGCTGTTGGCTGTTTTAAGTTGTTTGTCTTTGAAAAGACTGTCTAAGTTTCTGGCATTTGCAGCTAAAGGCTGAGACATGATGAAAATTTGGGGTCAATGTGTCATGCTTAATTTTCTCGTTATAAGAAGCACAGTATATTCTGTACTAATTGCACTTACTGCCATATTTATTTTCATTAAAAAGCAACAACAAAAACAACATCACTGTTTAGTTTTACTTGGCAATGCAACGGATCTTGCCATTTGCTGAGAAACTGAACACACAAAAAACCCCTTATCACATAATTTATGTACAATTGGAAATGCATCTAGTTTTGTCTCGTTAAATGAGGACCAGATCTAACCACCAGTGAAGTTAACAGAAGACTTCCCCTTACACTTCAGCAGGCATTGGATTAAAGCATTGTTTTTTGGTGAGTCACACTTTTCTACAGCTGTCATTTTATCAGTGCTGCAGACCTTATTTGTGTGCTTCACTGCACATTTTCTTCTTATTTTGAGCTTTGGATGTTCTCTTGTTGGCTAGGAAGGATGGCTTTTTCAGGAACTGATTTTTTTTTTAAGACAACTGAATGTGAAATGTATTGAACTAAATATAAGTTAGTTCAGCTGCAAAGGTCAGCAGCTAAACTTTGTACAGTGGCTGCAGTTGGGTCCTACAAACATGTAGAAGTTAATAACTGCACCTATTGACCAGTCTCATAGGTTCAAATGGGACTAATCACTTCAGGAGTTACTGAAGTGCATGGCTGTTTGCAGGATCAAAGCCCCACTATGAAGCAGAAAGAAAACATCCCCTTGGAGGGAGCTACCAAACAGAAAATACATGAGGAGTAAGAAACAAAGAGATATTTCAAGATGAGGTACTGCAATGAGAATAGATGAGTCATGGAAAAGATGCTAAGTGATTCATTAATAACAGAAGCTTAGCCAATAAGGAATGTACAAGTATGAAACTAATGACTGTGCTTTTACAATACTACAAAACTATTTGCTTTTGTAAACTTAACATAGGAATAATTTTCTCCCATTCTGAAAATTTATTATGCAATTAGTTGTCACTTTAATAAACTATATACACGGCTGTGATAACGGTGGCTCAAAATACTAAGGACTTTACAGTTTTTGTTTTAAAAAAGAAAAACACTAGGAACTTCAAGTCCTGCCAATTTTTCCTCCCTGCCAAGTCCTATTAGCATAAATGAACAGTTTATTTTAAGAAATGCCTGATAAATTACTCTACACAATCAGTAATGAGGGTACTGTCAGCAAAGGAGAATCATTTCCAAAATTTACTTGGCACAAATGAGTGGTTGACTAGCTCACAACCATGTTACATGGCCTGAGGCCCCGTTTTATTCCATAAATCTGCCTGACCTCTTCAGGGAGAAAATTAGTGATTCTATAGAAAAGGTAGTTGGGCAAACCTGGTCTGTTTGTGCTTTTTCTCCTTTTTAAGAAAAATTAACATGTTCAAACCATCTATAAGACTATTTCTACATCTTCTTTTTTGGCATACTGAAGCTCCAACCTAAAGGTACTGCTATAGGTTATATGTTAAAATTGTACATCTTTTTAATCACAAATTACAAGAACAAAAACATGAAGACAAGAATTATACCATTTCTTAAGAAAAAAATGAGAGGCATGAGTCTCCATCATGCTTCAATTAATCTCAACATCAGTGTGTTATCTAACAAATCAATTTTCTTTTTAGAATATAGTTTCAAAACTAGAAACTATAATCCTTGGCAAAGATTATTGTGCCAATTAGCAACTGAAGCCAATAATCATTCATCATCTCTTCTAAAGAATCCCTGGTAAAAGTCCCTAAATACTTAATCATCATTGCTATGGAATTCATTACATTAAAGCAGGGAGAAAACCTTTCAAAGAAATAATTTAAGATAATAAGTTGGGTATTTTTTAAAAAAGCTCCAAGAAATCACTTATGCTCTGCTATCCCACCACTGCAAATTACTTCCAATTGTTATTCCTCTTTTAAAAAAGTTTGATTGTTACTGATTTGTCCAGTCTACTCTTCCAAGTCCCAAATGATAGTTTTCCCACACTCCCTTGCAGAATGCTTGACTAGTTCAAATAATTTTTATTCCAGTTTTCAGAATATTTTTAATATAATTTAATCTGCACATACTTTATGTATCATCTGCCAAGTTCTTCACATCTAACAATACGTTATATATGTAGTTGAACATTCATGTCTAAATACAATGTCTAACAAATTATGAATACACAGGCAGTCTATATAAAATATAGAGGAAAATAAAAGGCCCCACAAGTCTGGTGAAGTTTCATAGGAAAAGAATACACACCAACAGCCTCCCAAGAGGTCTGATGTGAGCTCCAATCTGCTTGTCAGTGCACAGCTGTGGTGCTGTTAGAGAGATGTTGCACTATCTGCCATTTGACAAGGAAACAAAGGGTCTGGAGAGCTGAAGAAAACACCCTGAGTGCAGGAGAGTGCTGTGTAGACTCACTACAGGGGCTGAACCCACACACAGCAGCAGACAGATCTAGAGGAAAAGTTCTCCATGACACATCCAAAGGTATCTATAGCTATTATTAAGTCCAGAGTAGGCTAACGGTCATGACACTTTGAGGCTTTTGTTCAACAAGGAGTTTCTGTCCTGAGATAACTATGACAAAACCACTCTCTAGCAAGGTTTGCAAGGACAGTTTCTTTTCTCTGGGAGAAGGATTTTAGCCATGGTAAAGTTTTCATTCTAAGAAACATATGCATGTTAAAATGTAGCCTGAAATTTCATTAAGGTTTCTCTCTGAATAAGTGTAACTGTGAAACAGCAAGATATTATGTAGTCAGAGACTAAAAACTCTCAGGCTTTCTCACTTTTCCATATTAAGTTGATTCCAGGCAGCTGTCTAATGAAATGCTTCTTTTCCAGAGTGAGGTTCAGAACACAAAACTTTGTTTAATCTGTGTAAAGCACATACCACACACTTTCTCAGAGCACGGAGGAGGAACAACAGAGCAAACCTGCCAGGTCAGACACCTTCCTGGAAGGCTGCATTTCCTCTCTCAAGCACAGGATTTGACATCAAAAGGGAGGAATATTTTCTCTTTTTTTGCATTTTATCCTGATGTACAGGGGGTAAGCAGAAACAAATCTGAAGTGCTTTCAAAGATTTTTATTTTTTTTTAGTGTTCTGTAAGACTCTATATAAAGGTACCCTGTAATGGAATGGTGGGAATGAGTACACCACACCAGTGCTGCATTCTCCTGCAGCTACAGCTGTACAGTCACCAGTTCTGACCACAGAACACCTTCAAAATGGCCTACAGAATAGTTCTGCTGAAACTCAATGAATCAAGAGTATAACTTAATATTTCCATTTCCATGGCCATATGTAATTTCATTTTACTTTTTCTTCAAGCAAACTATAACAATTTTTGAAATAAATGAGATTTTGAGCTTCTGTTGGCATCAAGAATACAGTAATTTCTTTTTTTATACTTCCCTTTTTATCACTTATTACTTTGATTTGGATTTTGATTTTGTATGGGTACTATCTTCAGATTTCCCTCTACTACCAGTAGCCTTTAGTTTCTATTCTTAAGTATCATCAACCTTCAGTTTCTATTATTGCTGCAAGTGGATTGTTGATGGCTGAGCCAGACCTATTCATCTACACAATGGTATCAAATGATTAACTTTTTTACTGATTTTACTAGTTCCTTGCATTGTTCATTGTTTCCTTTTTGCACAGTAGAATTAATTTTTATTTATTTTCATCTGTGTCAAGATAAAAATTAGGAAGGGAGATGATAGAGTGAAGGGAACGAGATGCAGGAATGTGAAAGCTGAACAATGCAAAGTGAGAACTATTCACCAGTTCTTACAAGCTCTTTATTGCCTCTCCTGTTGCCCTTTGAGCATCCAGGCTAACGTGACCCATTTTGAGTTAATTTTGAAGTGTATTGCCAGGCATTCTAAGTTTCAGACGATCCAGTACCATCTTTGTTTGTATATCCTTCAACAAGTCCTACAGCAGCTGCAGTAGAAAGCTTGTCTATTTGCTTTATTCTTTTATTTTATTTTGTTTCCTTCTTTGTATTTTTACCAGGGCTGATATTTCATGAAGCTGTGCAATGTCCTGTGGTCAGTCAGAAGTCTGAGCATCTCAGATTGCTATTTCTTTGCTCTTATTGGGCATACTGTCTTGGTTGACATTTCATTCAGATCTATATTAGTAGGTCTGAAGTGTATTTCAGGCACACTATAGCACCCTCTAAGTTCTCTAGGATTGCTATTAGGTCTCCTTCAAAAAAATATATTTTGCATGTACAGTACATTCCTCACAGACTAAACCAGAGTAACTTCCTGTCGTAAGTGCCCCTTCAGACTGCTATGGTTGGTACACAAGCTGATTTACTACTGCCTGGTCTTCAGGGGGCAGTGTGAAGACCATCACTGGAGATGCAGATTTTGTCTTATAAAATCATATCTAGTATTCTGGAAGACATGTCTTCTTGAGTGCACCTATTATATGCAGGGATTGTCTTGGGAAGTGCCTTATTTTCATATTTTACTGCTAAAGTTTTACAAATAAACAAACCCAAGTACAAACTCACAGGGTTGTCCATATTCCTTTAAGCAGATTTTGGGCTAGTGCTGAAACGTGAAGTGAGGGAATTGCATTTCAGAAAGCATGGCTCTGTGTTTCCTTTTTGCTTCCTGTCTTTAGTAATTGTTCTGGGCTGCTTTGTGTGCATTAGCACTGTGCCTAAGTTCCTTCAGAACAAAATAATTTTGCTTTACTTACCCTATAGAGTCTTAGGAGCAGTAGCTCCTCATTGTTTTAAACACCTTGGGTAATTCCAGAAAAAAAAATCACTATGTCTAATAGACATTGGACTGCTTTCATTTTGAGTGATTTCCTAATTGCGCTGACTTTTCCAGAGTCTTTATGACATCTCTCCAGATGTCAACTAACAGAGAAAATATAGTTTTACTCAAGTTCTACATGTCTACATTCAACTTCATATTTTGCTTATTACATAGTGACACTGACTGTCTCTTTTGTCAGATCATTAATTTTTAAGAACTCTATAATCAGCTTCAAGCCACATGTTTGGGAATCCTTCCCAGCTTCAATTTACATTCCAACACCTTAGAAGTTGGGCGCAGGTCAAAAGCATTTACACCAGACCATTATCTTCCAAAAGGTGTAGTCAGTGTTGTCATATGGCTCAAATCACAGAGTATTAAAAGTCTTAGCCTGACAGAGGTGTTAAATGGATGATAGCTTATAGAAACTAGTGTGTATTAGTGCTGACATACATACATACAATTATATGCTTTGGTGTTTGGCTAAATGAAAATCCTCAGTTTACTCCAAATTTTCCTCAGCAACAATTAGGCATCTGAGTCATTCTCTAAAAGTTTCAATAGACATAATAAGGTCAATCCTTGTAGAGTTATCAACTATTTGTTATTACTCTGCCATTATCAAAAACTGAATTTTAGCAATCTCACTGTATTGAGGCTTCTTTCTGACTTCATTTTTGTATGTCTGATTCCCTGAAGTATGACCATACATTTTCTGAAAAGAAGAACACACACAGAGAACACTCTCTCATCTACCATGCTCAGGAAATTAATACCTTGTGTATATAACATCTCTTGATTGTCAAACATATTCTCCACAGGCTGCATTTGCTGTTTGGCTTCAAATACATGCATCATGAATTCTAATTCTCCAGATTAGAATCAGTCATCCAGTTTGGTAGGATTAGGCTGCTGATGGCTTCACCATCCAACTGGAGTCAACAGATCAAGACCTGATAGAACAGTTCTGAAAATAAACTGGCTGACATAGTTCTTTGCATCCTTCTGTGCAACTGATCTATCTTGACTTAGGCAAGACAACCAGAAGACATCTTTCTTTCAAATGTAATCTCTATGTCTTCCATACCTATTAACACTTTCTCTATTTCTCAAGCTACAACACACTGGACAGAAAGTCTTGCTATGCTCTCTGCTTTTTCTATGTTTTTGCTGGGAACTAGACAGGGTTTATACTGTCTTGTGTATTGTTTCACTCAGTACATACCCTGCAACCCAACACTTGCATTCTTGTACAGTCTGTCTCTGTTCTGTTTCTGAATTTCCTTTAGTTTGTCCCTGTTCTGCTCTGATGACACTGTTTTGATCCTCTTTCTAGACAGTTCAGCTGCCCTTGCCATTTGAAGAAATTTATCTATTTCTTTCAGCATCATCCCCTATATGCTGGAATCATTTGCCCCATATATGTTTCTGTCTCTCATTAAGTGATCTTTTATATGTCCAGAAGTACATGTGGATGCCAGACTATGTGACTGTGAGGCAAGTATATACTGATTGACCCTTATGTTTCTTGGGTACAGATAAATACACGGTTACATTCCTTCTAGGGTCACAGTATATCAAATACTTTTATTAGCTGCTACAATGTTTTAGGTATTATTTGTACCAACTATGTCTCATTCACGTCTCTTTTTCACCAGAAGTGATAGTAGAAATGTTTTATTATATTTTTCTCATTGTTACACTCCCAGCCAATGCTTTATTCACTATATATCAGTACTGTTATGCTTGAGTAAGGATTTTTTATATGGGAATTCGGCTTTATTAATGGACTTAAAGTCTCATGGCTGTTCATTGCCTCATGGCTGCTCCTTTTCTCTCTATAAAGCTCCTGTTTTGTCTTCCAGTAATGCTTTATTCTTGTTGTTAGCATCATCTGACTGACTATTCTATCACATTGTTCTTTCCTGCATAAGGCAGGCAGGAGTGCCCCACATCTGAGAAGTCCAGTGTACTCTATTACATTACTTGGAGAGATCATTCAATTGCCATTAACATCCCAGACACAAGCACACAAACTAGCTCTTTGGTGACTTCTCCATATCCATTTTTCCTCTTGAAGTCTGTGCTTCTCTGTGGCGGCGCCACATCTTGCTCAGCAAAGATGAACTTTTGAGATCAGAAAATAAGAATCTAATGAGTTTCTCTCTACTGTAAAGTAACAGATGACTTCTCTACACCACATGCTGCCTCCCAATAACTGCTATCTTTACTCCATGGCAGCTCTCCATTCTCTCTTAAGAAGTATTCCAATAATTTATTTTAAACTAGTGCCTAGTGAGAAAAATGTCTCAATTCTTATACAAAGCACTGAAAACTGAGTGTAAGACAAACTGTAGAAGAATATTTCCCCTGGAACAATAAAACAGAGGTCTTGCCATTCAGGGTAATGGCAAACCTTGAACACTTCAGCCAGAACCTAGGGGTGAAGCCAATGCACAATGTCACTGACTGAAGACTGCCCCTAGGACAAGCAGAATAAAAGGGTGGGAGGGAATCCCCAAAAGATTGCTTTTTTTTTTCAGCTATTCTGCCTGCCCTGTAATTTCTATGACCTCCAAGACTCCCCAGAATTATGAATACCTATTGTTGACTTAATTGGCAGAATAAAAAGAAACATCTGCCAAACCAGCCCAGTTTCTTAACCTATGATGGTCTCGGACACACTATGACTGTGAGAATAATGCATTTTGTCTCTATGAAAAAGCCTGGAAGAGATCCTTCCACAGTTCAGGGAGACATTCACAGTATAAAACAAAGAACCAATATACAACAGAAACTTCATAAAGGCTGTCTTGTTGTCATGGGCTGTGGAATATATCTGCAATACTACTGCTAGGCTGGAAGGGAAGGATAGAATTAAGTTGATGAAATAAAAAGGTTAGGCCTTTTCTTTTTCACTAGAAGGTAAGATTTGAGGGAGGTGAGTGGACGCACAGGTGGACAGAAGGCCTAAGGAAGATGTAAATGAAGAGGTTTTTAAAACAGAATAGAAAAAAACGTAATAGTTGACTTGGAAGGAACATATAGATATCATCTAGTCTAACTGCATCGCCACTGTAGCTGTCTAATGGAGGGCTGGATTGTGCTGCTGGTTGCAACTGTGAGGAGCTGACTCCAGCAAGGTAGTGATGGGTAGAAGCCTCATTAAAGCATTTCTCAGGGTCCATCCTTCATGCTTTACTGCCACCAAATGCAGGAAACAAGGAGGTTCATAGTCAAATCTTTTAAATTTAGATTTCAGAAAACCATGAAGAAATGTAGGTTTCGTTGTCCACATCAAATTATGGATTTCATGCCATTCATGCGGCAGAAGAAGCTCTGTCTCATGGTATAGGTCTACAGCATCCTCCCCACCAGCTGAAGCTCTGACAGAAGAGACATCCCCTACATCAATAAACACACCTTGCATGAGGAACTGCAGACCAGAAATAGGTACCACCATGTCAGGTGGAGTGCCATGAGCTTCTGCTCCACTTTAGAACTATCAGAGTAGGAAAATATTCCCAGAGGCATGAACAGATCACAGGATGACTGTAAGCTATGAATGAGATACAAGCTTGTATCTCAAGCAAATATATTCTTGTGTTTCAGGCAAGATATTTCCATACAAAAGGCAGGCATTGTGCAAAGCCCTGATAAGAGCTCACCTGTACCACTATGGGCATTTCTCATTGTTCAAGATAACTTCCCTCTGGAGTGAATGCAGGCAAAAACTAAGCCCCCTGACTTATGGCTTACAAAACAAAATGACAATTGGAAAGAGGAAAAAAAATGCTTGGAGGCTTCCCATAATTTTCAAGAAAGGGATAAATTATTAAGGTGAAGGAAGAAAAGGAGCTATTGAAGTAAAGAAAAAATATGGTAAAGAACACAAAATCATTAGGGACTTCTTACCAAGAAGGCAACCTCATCATAAACAGTGTAGTGGCAAATGTTCATTGTGAATTCAATTCATGAATGAATTCAAATGTGAATTGGTGGGAAATCATGCATGCTCTTTATATCCCTGCATCCCCAAGGAATCAAATTCCTGCCTTTCATCTCTGGCCTCAACAAAAAATATTTATATATTATATAAATGCCCTTATTTACAAAGTCTGAAATTGCATACTAATATTGGCACCAAGGTATACAATGACAAGAGCAATACCTTCCTTAATCTTTCATTACTTCGAATCTTAAATACTAAAGGCAAAAAAAAAATTGACAGAGTTACAGCTAAGACCTGAACATCTTCTTGCAATACAAGGTAGGCAAATAAGTCTTAGAAACATTAAAGGGAGAAACTAACTCTGGAAGTTTTACCTTGTGGTGTAAGGTGAAGTTTTACCTTATGGTGAAGGGTATTTTACATCATTTATAAGCATGGCCAGTGGTTGTGTTTAACATAGGAGCTGTGCATAGGAATAGCTAGTTTTAGTGGGACAAGGGGATGTGATGGCAATAGCAGCAGTGGGCTATATTTCCAGTTTGTGACAGTCATCTTCATCAGATGACAAGCTCCTCAGGGGATGAGATGACCCACCAACCCGTGGAGGTGCCCGAGGCTGTCAGCCCTTTTCAGCTCGATGGCAGTGGCAAGACCAAGGGAACACCTTCTTGAGGATCACTGCAGAGCTTGCCATCCTCATCCCCTGGGGAACCGGGGACAGCAGTCATATGAAATGGAATGCAGAGATGTTGCCAGGTGTCCCCAGTGGTCTGAAGCACCCACATGTGCCCTGTCAGACATGGAAAGGATTTTTGCCCCCAAGGTAGATCAGACGGAGCATTTGGCCAGTCTTGGAAGCCCCTGAGATGGCTCCAGGTAGGTAGGGCAGATTAGGATTTGGGCATTTTCCCAAAGTTGTGAACAGTCTGTGCGGCAGGGAGGTGATAGGTTTTGCTTACATGCTCAGGAAATAGCCAATCCTGAGCACTGGGGTTAGGAATCTAGGGCAGATTGGCACTGATCAGGGCTCCTTCAGTCCCTTTTGTCTCAGTTGCTGCCTGCTGCTCATGCCCCACAAAGACGGCCTTGCATGCCGTGCAACTTCATGGAGAATGGCTTTTTTTGGCCCATGGTGGACTAGAAATTGTGCCTGGGATTTATTTTATCTTCCTCTGCAGCACTGAGCACGGCCTGTTGTCAGACCTCATTTGGGCCATTTTGCCCATGTACTGCTGGTCATGTTCCACAAAGGTTGCTCCCATGCCCCCCTCATCTGCTGAATGAAGCTTTCTAGATTCCCAGGGCAGGCCGCAAGACAGGCTCGCAGGGGTTGGGAACCATTCATTTGATGAGCACATCCTGCTTCAGGAAGAAGAAAAGAACGGAATGGAATAAAAATAGAATTGAATATAGTTCAGTTGGAAAGGACCTACAGTGATCATCTAGTACCACTGCCTGACACATCAGAGCTGATAAAAGGTAAAACAAGCTTTTAAGAGCAGTGCCCAAATACGTCTTCAATACTGACAGGCATGGAGCACTGACCATTTCTCCAGGAAGCATTTTTCAGGGTTTGACCACCTTCTAGGTAAAGAAAAGTTCCCTCATGCCACGTCTGAACTTCCCCTGATGGCTGCAGATTTCAGCCATTGCCATGTGTCCTGTCACTGCAAGGCCGAGAAGAGCTCAGCATCTCCCTGTCCCCTCGTCTGGAAGCTGTAGGGAGCAGGTCACCTCTCAGCCTCCTCCTCTCCAAACCAGAGAAGCCCAGTGCCCTCAACGCTCCCCAGAGCACATTCCTGCCACCCCCTTCCCCTGCTTTCGTGCCCTTCTCAGGATGTGTTCAAGGACCTTCATATCCTTTTTAAATGGTAGGGCCCAGAACTGCACACAGTACTCGAGGTGAATTCAGCGGGATTATCACCCCTCTTGGTTGGCTGGCGATGCTGTGTTTGATGCACCCCAGGATCAGGTTTTCCCCCTTGGCTGCCAGGGCACACACACTGCTGATCCTATTGAGCTTCCTGCCAACCTGCACTCCCAAAGCCCTTTCTGCAGGGTTGCTCTCCAGCCACTCCTCTCCCAATTCAGATTCATATCTATTCTATCCCAAGTACAGAATCTGATCAGTCTTGGGGTTTTTTTATGTCATTGGTGATTTGCCAATCTCCAGATCCCTCTGCAAGGTCTTTTGTCTCACAGTAGAGTCAGCAGAACATCCTAGTTAGGTAGAACCACCAAGCTTACTCAGCGTGCATCAGCTGCAGCCTTCAGATCACTGGCAAAAAGATTGAACAAAACTGACCCTAGAATTGAGCTCTGAGGTAGCTGGTCACCCGAGAGATTTTGCCCTACTCATTTTAACCCTTTGAACCCTGCCATTCAGCCTGTCCTTCACCAAGTGCACACACATTAGTGTTAAGTTTACACAGTAAAGGAGGAACACTCAAGGGATAACACACCTTCATGTAAAATTACTTAATTCCTTCTAATCCAAAAGGACAGTTGTCATGGTTTGGCGCCGGCACAATGTCAGTACCCCCATGAAAATATACTTTCTCTAGTGGCTGCTGTGAGATGTGATCAAAAATAGAGCAAAGCAGGCTCCAACTTAGGAATAAAGGAAAAAAAAAAACTTTATTAACTACAATATCTAAAAAGGAACAGACATAGAACTCAGACTGAAAACCCTCCAAATACATTCCTCCTCCTCCTCCCATTTCCTCCACAGCATGAAATAACACCTTAGATTTTCACTCAGTCACCATCTCTCAGATAATCAACTTTCAGTCCATCACCACCCCTCAAATAATCAACTCTCAAGTCCATCAGGGAGAGAGGAGTCCCCCCTTGCACCATAGGCTTCCCCCAGAAACACAATTGAAACCTCTTGTGTTTTATTTCCATGTCACTCATGACACTGCTTGGAGAACATTGGCCCTCATGACTTCTTCCTTCCATGTCCAGTGCTCTCACCACTGCACATGGACCAGGACTGCTTTTAGGGTTCCCCTTTTAAGGATGCTTTGCCCAGTTCCAAAAAAGCAACAGACTCTCAGCTTCAGGACACAAATTCACTCCCTGGGGCTGAGGGGCCTCGTGAACAGAGATCTTCCTCTTCACTGAAGACAGAGGGCATTCCACACTCTCCTCTGCCGTTTCTGTTCACTCCACTGCTTCACTGCACTCTCTTGGCTCGGAAGGCCGGTTCTCGGTGCTGCATCCCCCACCTCTCCTTCTGGCTGGCCGTGCTGCCAGTCCATGATATCGAATTTCAAGGCAGCACAGGCACTGGCTCTCCATCTCTCTCTGGGGGTGGGGGTACCCAGATGCTTCTCAGGGCTCTTCCACCCTTCCATCTTGCAAAGCCTTCACTCCCCTCCTCTGCCCAAGGCTCCGGCCTACCTCACCCGGCCCCATGGCTTCCTCTCCCCCTGGCCAGGGGAGAGGAGCTCTGACTTCTTTCATGGACCGGAACCAAGAGAGAATTCTCCTGGAACTTCTCTGCTCTTCTAACCCGCTGTGTTCTCAGAGGCGGGCCATACCTTCAGTGGCCAAACCAGGTGCCAATATTCAAATCCAAGCACTGATTGGTTTGTTCACAACCTCCCAAAAAAACTCACTTCCTTCTCACCCTAGGACAACAGTGTAAATGGCTCACTGAGAATATCCTGTTGTGCAGGACCTCCTTTAGTATACAATATACCGAGTGTATGTGTTCACGCTATAGATGTCTGGGACAAATTAAATCACTGAAAGAAAAAATATGCCGAAGACATTAGTGTGGATGTGGGGGCAGTAAACTTTAATACACAATATTAGAAAAATATTGGAAAAAACCCATAAATTTAAACTTATCTATTTTTTTACACAAACAAAGTAAATTTCAGCATCATATAGATAACATAACCACAATGCAAAATATGTATGGTTTAAATCCATCCTTTAAGCCTTTGAAACAGAAGTACAAAGGAAAGAAAAACTAATTGGCTAAATTTTCTCCTTTTTTTTTTGCCAATAGATGCAATAGCATTAGAAAATATTATTTATGTCATATCCTGTATGGTGAGTGGTTATATGAGAGTGTAATCTGGTGCATACTTTAGTAATCTGTGTTTTTTCCTATTATATAGCTCTCTTTACATAGATGTGAATCCATTTGATCACCTGGGGTTTTATTGTAAGCTGAATGTTACCAGTGGAAGAAGAGCACTTGTGAATGGATTTTATATTCATTGTATGTTAAAATTCAGGGTAAAATTGTTTTCTCGACCAGCATGTCTCATTATTTCACAGTTTCAGTATTTAGAAAAGACTGGAAATATGAGACATGTGGAAGAAACCAATCTATAATGAAAAGTCATCTTTCAAAGGCTGAGTTGTACACCAATGACATCTGCACCCAGAAATAACTCTGGAATTAAATACAATCACATTCCTGCCTGAATCGTTGTCTTTGGGTAGGTATGCTTAGTTAACTAGCTAAAAGCTGCAAGAAAGTAGAAATCAGCTATTATCCCAGTATGCTGAGCAAACCAAAACACAGTCCTTCCTCTCCAAAGTGGGGTTCACATGTCCCGGTTACTAGGAACAGGACTTCTTTCTTTTTACAAGATAGGAAATGGTAACAGTTACATTATTCAAATATAAAACTAAATCTTGAACTACTAAAAACTCTTCTGCTAAAGACATTAGGCACCAGAAGACAGAAATTTTCTAAATTATGACTGAGCTTTTAATCTTATATCTTGGCTTTTTAAAGAGTCTCTACAAATGGATCCTTTTAATATTTCTGCATAATTATCTGTCACTATATTACAAAGTGTACCATGGATTGGAATCTTTCATTTTGTTTTGCATATATTAGGTTCCCTATTTTACAGTACATTTCAGTTGATTACTTGGAGTAAATTTACAAAATTTATATGATAAAGCTCCAAATAGTCTTCAAAAAGAGCAGAGCACTTTTACTAAGGACATGTCTTACTGTGAATAAGACTGCATTTGTTTAAGTCATTCATCCTGAGTTTAAAAATTATCCACAATTTACTAAGGCATTTAACATCAACAATGTACTCACAACAAATAATCAGAGCATGTAAGTTCCCTGAATGTACCCAATATTTGAAATCTGGTTTAAAAAGAAATAATTATTTTTGCCTGGCTTTCAAGTTATTTTTTCTTGGATATTGAAGGTAAGTAAAATTACCCATAAATACTGTTCAAGGTGAGCAGGTAAAAATTCAGTATGATACAAGGATTGACTTTGTTTTCAATTACAGTAATTTTCTTTATACAAGATTTTGTTTACAAAAATGTTTATACACTAAACAAAAAATATTAAGTTTTTTGAATTTTCTGAATCACCTCTACTTATAAATTATATGCACTGTAATGACCTAATTCTTCTCTCTCTACAGTTTAACACCAAACAACCTCCTTGGGCTGTCAAGTGTAGAAGAGTTTATAATATGTTCATATGTGATATATAAGTGTAATAGATAATTATGTTATTGAAATATATTTTTGTATTTAATTTTAACTGGTACCCACTGCAAGATTATATTCAAAGAGTAAGATAAGACTTTAGACTTATAGTTTCTAAATTCAATCAATGAAACATTTTGATTCATATCTGTGTACACTTGGGGCAATGAATACCAATCTATGAAAATACATGAAAATGTGAAAATGAGAAGTATTTGCTGTGCCTCAATATACAGCACCTGAGTGAAAACTTCCTACATTAAAAAAAAAAAAAAGTACAAGTAAAAATGTAAAATGGTAACATTACCTCATGGATACTGTATTGTTGTGGGTGAGGCTGCTTTGAAAAGTAAGCTTTCTAGCAGTGAGAATATGAAAGTCATATTAAAGCAGTAAGCAAAGTACTGCTTTCTTTCTGGAAGTCAACCGGAAGGATGATTGCAAGGTATCACACACTAGGTAACATTTTGAAAAGCTTAAAATCTGTCAGAATAGTAACTCTTAGAATGTAAATGGCTTAACTGGAAGACACCAAGGGTTTTCTTTTATATTCTGAGCTACTCCCCCAGTTTATTGTTTTCCTCCAGTAGGTTTCTCTACATTGTCATTCTTACAAAAGTGCTTGAAGGGTATGTTGAAGTGGTCTATTGCAATCTAACATTGCTATGCAGCCATGTCAAAACTACAATTTACCCATGTATTCTCCCAGCACTTTTAGAGGCAGTAAAAGCTAGAGCATGGTTCCTGAATCTACAAGGAGCAAAAGAACAGGTCAGCATTTCTGATGTTTTTTCTCAGGAAATCCAAGCAAAAATGGGGAGCAGAAAAGTAAGCTGTTAAATGCTATGTTCAGTTTTGAGATAAAACAACTAAATTGTTTGTATACTAAATTATACAGTGTGGACACTGGTTTGTGAGTAGTGAGGAAGTCAGAAAGTAAAACGTTCCTTTCAGGAGCTACAACTCAAATCCTTATTCCAGCCTTTTAAGAAGGTTCCAAAGGTAAATACTACCAAGACAATGATCTGTGGCACTTTATAAAAATTTTCTGTCCCCCTAGGTATGAGCAAATATGAAAACTAATATGTCTCAAATTATAGGAGAGTTTTCATCATAGATTCACTCATATAGGGATCTATCTCATAATCAGAGCAATGTAACTTAATTTTTTAAGCACTAATCTTGTGATTTCTTTAGAATACTATTAAATTGCTATGAGTCTATACAAGCTTGCATGTCTGTGTCTGGGCTTGAAATAGCAGATGTGTGCATGAAGTTATGTGTTGTATAAATTGGATGATGGGAATTAGCTATTAGTGCATCATCAGTCTTAAAACTTTGTTTGCCCCACATGTTTATAAATTACACTGCCTGTTTTCACAAATGGACCTCATTTTCTGTTCCTTGTGAAGTTTCTAAAAACAGCCGGCAAAGAATATTAAAAATCTTGTTCTAATCTGCAAACTTCTGCTTCATTTCATCTCTGCATCTAGTTCAAAACCAATGAGGAACACTCCACTTACACAGAAATATTTTGGTTTTTTATTATCCTGCCAAAGGTACAATCTCTAAATTAATTAACTTTAATTCAAAGCAATTTTATATTATCACATTAAATTTTAAAATTCATTAATTTATCAATTCCATTCAATAGATCATTTATTTGCTTTATATACTGGTAATGTGCTTTTATTTTCTCTGTTCAGTCTAGTTTCAGAGAGCCAAAACAGGGATTCTGTGTTGTCTTAGTGAATTCTGTTCTGTACCTTAACAGTCTCTGTGTCAGGGAGATTTTTTCTAATCAGGTCTTGACTCAATGCCTAGTGTTTCAACAGACCCTGGATTAAGCTAGTTCACATCTATTCTATCTTGGTTTAAATCTTTTGCACACTATGTTAGGATGGACAAGCTATTTTTGCAAAAATTATTGAGAATTTCTTTCTCTCTCAGAATCACAAAAGAGTTCCAGAATAGTTAGCAAAATGGCAGAGGGCAAAAGAGGTAGCAGCAATGCTTTATTTTTGATAGCCCAAATTATTAAGGCATCATATAGAATATTCAAGACTCAAGTCAAAATCACCATTTTAATTTTTGATTTTGATGTAATGTGGCATTAATTTCTGGGATGGACTATACTAGCAAGAGTAGTAAGTATAAGGAAGACGAACAAAAATAATTTCAAATTCACATTGACTAAAAGGACTTAAATATTCCCTACTTCAGGAATTATAGATAAATTAAGTAATGTACAACAGGTACAGTCTATCTGCTGATGGTTGGCTCTTAATCAACTGAACAACTAAGCTAACTGGATAAGCCTTATTTTGCCCATATTTCTACCCAATGATTCTTTTCATAAACTACAAGGAAAAATAGCATCAAATGTCACAATATATGACTATTATAATTAGGAAAAAATAATGGTTAATTGTGAGATCTATTATCTCAATCTTTTGCATGAAGAAGGGAGAGACTTGCCCAGAGTCAGTCAGGAAGTTTGCAATGCACTCTATACAACTGCAGTTTTTCCTGTATATATACAGTACACAGACTGCAATAAAAAAGACAGTTACACAACTGTAACTGCACTATACTTACACAAAGGACCTGAAAAGATCTGGGTAATTTACCCTACATAGTTTGTCAAAAAGTTATCTAGATAAAATTTTGGTCATGTAAGTACTTTCATGGTAAAAAAAGTATTTAAACCTCATGAAAGACACACAAAAAAGTAGTTTCTGTATTAAACTGAAGATATAGGGTTTTTAACAATTAAAATAATCAGGCATTTAAAGACAGATGCAGATATTTGCCAAATTTTCCATCTCTTGAGGATTTCTGAAAACAACAAACTGTAGTCAAACATACATGAAAGAGTTAAATTGATGACATTCTATGGTCAATGTGATAAAAAGGCAAAGCACATGACCTAACGGCCAGTGCTAACCACAAAATTGTTCAGTCTAGGTTCACAGAAAACAGGTTAAGTCCAACCAAGTTGATGGCAAGGCAGGGCTTGGGTTAAGATGATATGAAGGAAACACAAATGAAGATTAGTCTATTCAGCATCCTAGGGATTAAGTAAAATTTTCTAGATGTTTAAAACATATTCTTACATTTAATGAAACCAACCCTTTTTTAACTGATGGTAGATTCCTTTTCTTATCCAATAATTATTAAAGATCATAAAGATATATATGAAAAATTTATGGGTGTTGAAGTAATTTGGCTGTTTTACAACTCCCAAGGCATGCAGACATATCTTTATAATCACACACCCTGAACTGTGCAAGCACCTGGCTGTGCTTGTTACAGAGTGAGGGTTAGGAAACTACTTTCTAAGTTATTGTTATTTATGAAGAAAGAAGTGGGAAACATGTTCAAACAGAAAAAAAAAAAAAAAAAAAACCAACCAACCAAACACATCATTTTAGACAAAGTTGAATTTTAGGACAATGACATTGGTGGAAAATTCATTAACTTTTTTGGCTATTCAGTCAATACTTTACCTTTCACCCCCTCCCTCCCCCCACCATGTGACAGCAATGAGTTACTCTTTAGTTAACACTCCATCAGAATTATGTCCAGTTTAAAGAAAATCCTAGTATAGCTTAGAACACATGGAGGAAAATGTAAAGAAAATATTGTCTGGTAACTAGAAGTATAATTACACATCACATCAACATTTATTACCTCAACCACAGCTTTACTTGACTTACTATGTACAAAGCAGAAAAATACCCCCACTTGTCCCTTGAAAAAATTTCATTTTTCCTCCCTATATAGCAGTGCCAGATCCTGGAAAAAAATACATGATAAAAGAAAAACAACTTTGATTGACAGATCCTAAAGACTGACAAAGAAAACCTAGGGTCTGATGAGAGAAGAGTCTGGCTCAGAGGCCTTGAACAGCAGTTCTGGAGAGCCATTGCTTGAGTGACTGGTCTGTACTGGTCCCAGTCAGTACTGCTACCCAGTTACTCTGAGACTGATGGGAAAGCCTCCCACTATTTCTTAATTCTCTCCAACAACAGAAGTCCTAGAACTACGTAAGAAATAGTTGGTTTTTCTTCCTAAAAAGAACTTTAGAAGTATTAACTGTGGCACTAAGATGATTCCTAAAGGTGTAAGAAGATTTAAAATATGTGGTAGAGAAATACTGTGGAAACATATGACAGAGGAGCAAAAATTTTAAAAGGTTTGTTACTAATGTTTTACTGTAAAATTATTCTTAAAAGATTATAAATTAAAGCATCATTCATTAAAAAGATGCACTAGCCTTTCTACATAATCCTGAAGCCAATAATGTATTCTTTGTCATTCCCACCATCTCTTTTCTGCTTTTGCAATCAATATGGATATACTGTTTATATATTTATTAAATTTTTTAAAGTATTTTGAGGATAGCTAGGTGAGTTGTCATACATTATTTGTGTAAGTTCCTGTAATGGTCATGGTAATGCTGGTGAAGCTGTTTGTCTCCAATGTACCATAAACAGTGAAGTGAAATTAAAATTTTTCAATCAATATTGGTTATGCACATGCATGCACACACACAGACAGGCACACACATATGAAAAAAACACCTGATGAGAAGCAGACAGGATCAGAATTTCAAATAAAGGGTGTTGAAAAAAAAAGTTGAGATTTTTTATGTTGTTGTTGTTATATTGAAGGATCTCCTAGCTGCAGGAAATAATGGATTGGAGTACAGACTTCCTTAATTTCCTGCAAACTTCCTCCATGTGGAAGTCACTTTTCTCTGCTTTATAGACCTACTGAAGCTTCCTCTACTACACTTACAGTAAATGGTCAAAAAAAACCAGCATGTATCACTAGCAACCATATTTTCTCCCTGTATTGAAATGCTCTGATCAAATACGTGGACACACCACTGTATCCTTAACTATAACTAGTCTTCCACATACATGAAGAAAATAGGTATAAATACATACATAACAAATAGAAATAAATATTTAAAATAACAAACTGAGTTTTCCCAAGAAATTCCTTCCCTGAGGAGTCAAAGTAGTTTTCAATTATTAACCAAGATCCAAAAAACTGCAAACAATTAGTTTGGTAAGACATAGAGTGATTTGTCCAAGGTTAAGGAAGAAATCTGTGGCACAATAGGGAAGTCCTATTAGATTTCTTGCCTCTTTGTCTTATTCTTTAAAACCATTCTTCTAAGAGATTAATAGCAATTAGTCTCCATGGAACCATGACACCATTTAATGAATCACACGAAACAGGAAAAGCCTACCTCTAAAAAATTCTTTCCTGTTTCAGTAGCATATTTGTAATGCACAGTGACAGGAGAAGACCGGAAAAAGGGACATTTCTCCTGAGTGGGTTGATTAATTAACATAAGATGCCTGAATTCAGTCCAAGAAATCTAAGTTGAGGAGGAATCTTGTACTGTTTTTCCTAACTGAGCTTGGAATAGTCCCCCAAAAACTTTATCTCAAGAGCACAGGAGGAAATTATGAGGATAGGTATGAAATTAGCCTTTCTGAGCAATAAAGTAATCCTTGATGCACATCATGGGCCAAAGGAGAGGCACTGTGTTTATCAGCTCAGGAAATGGGGATGAGAAGAACATACAACATAAATATTATCAAAACTAAGAATATTTGTTTTGTCTGGAAGAGGTGATTTACACACTTCAACAGTTATATTGCTTCCTGTTTGATCAGAGATGATTCAGAAGACTAGGTTATATCCAAATCCCCAGTTTGCTAAGGCTTAGAAGGGGTCAGAAATGAAATTTAGTTCACAAAGGTTCCTACTAGTTAATAAATTCTAAAAAGGTTAGTTTGTTAGGGACAGCTGAAAACATAGTGGTTTTCTCATTAAGATAATAACATTACTAACACTGTTTTGACTTTAAAAAAACAACCAGCAGCCATTAAAAGTCAACATTAGAGACTAGATAATGAAGAAGCTGTGAGTATTATTATTAAATCGTATAAGGGGACTGTAATTGAAAAGGTTTGAGAAAAACTGTATTGCATCCATTCGTTTTTTTCTATGTAATCAGTATGAGTTGGGAGCACCCCTTGTGCTCCATACTGGCATTCAGAATACTCAGTGGCTTCCAGAAATCCACATACTTCCACTCTTTGTAAAATCCAGTACTCATTGGCAAAGCAGTTCAAGACTAACCCAGATGTGAAAATTTCTCGAAATTTTGTCCCTTCACTTACCTGTAGTGTCTCTGTGCCACCCAGTATCATCTGCAATCTGGCACTGTATAAAACATTATTTTTTTGTCCCTGAGAGTACTTTGTGTGCTCTACATTTCTCATTTGAATAAAGTGTGTAATTTCTCCTTCAGTTCTCTGTGGAAAGGGCTAAGCATAATAGAGCTGAGGAAGAGATATTAATGTTAGTCACAGAAAAACGACATAATCCGAGTTGGAAAGGACTTCAGGAGGACTCCACTCTTACTTGGATCAGGTCAGAGTTGTGTCCTTGGTCAGATCAGGTTGGCCCTGGCTTTACCTAGATGTTCCTTGAAAACGAGAACAGAGCATGCCTCTCTGGGCAACCTGCTCCACTGCCTGACTGTTGTCATGATAAAAAAGATTTTCATTATATACAGGCTGAATCTCTCTTGTCCATCATCCTTCCACCATGTGCTGCTATGAAGAACCCAGCTCCTCACATGGATAATCTTCCTGTAGGTACTGAAGGGCTTCTGACAGGTGCCCCTGAGGCTGCCTTTTCCCCTGGCTCTACCTTTCCAGCTGAGGTGCTCCAGCTCCTGATCATCTTTGGAGCACTGCCCTGAACTAAAGATGATTAAGTTGCCTTCAGATACAGAAATAGAAAAGATTCATCAGTTCAGCCTTATAATCAGATGAACCAGTTCTGGTAAGAATGAATCAAGCAGGGCTCTCTCACAGTGTTGCACATTCTACATAACAAGTATATATAGTGTATATAACATTCTATACGACAAGTGTATAACATGAATGTACGGAATTATATAGGTGAAACGTTATCCTAATGAAACCACTAACTACCACGGAACCACATTTTTCTTCAGAATGTTCTCACAATCTTTTATAGAGTCACTCTTAGATACAATGAACTCCCTTTTTCACATTTGTTCTTTAATCAGAGATACCTTGATACTAGTAACAGCAATGTGATCTATTTGTAGATAGACATTTTTCATGAATACTTGAAACAAGATGCAAGGTCTCTTTCTTTCCTACTATAAATATACATTCTGAAAAGAAAAAATACTAGAAAAATGTTCTTTGTAGTACAACTTTTCCCACCACCCTATAATGCACTTATGTCATGGTTTGACCAGGAAGTGAGTTTCTGGGAAAATTGTGGTCAAACCAATCAGTGGCCAGAATTGAAATTGGCACCTGGTGTGGCCACTGGGGACCTGGATACGCCTCTGAGAACACACAGGGGTTAAAAGCAGAGGATTCCCAGAGAACTTCCTTTTTTGATCCAGCGGTGAGTGGAGTCTGAACCTCTCCCCTGCCCAGCTGCGTCTGGGCGGGGGAGGGGGAGGCCATGCGGCCTGAGGGGAGGGAGGCCGGAGCCCTGCAAGGTGCAGGGGTGGAGCAGACCTGGGATGTTTGGGCAGCCCACTGCCCCCGGGAGAGAGTGATAGAGACTGTGCTGGCTTGAAATTTGATATCTTGTGCTGGCACCATGGCCAGGAGAAGGAGGGGGGGGCAAGGTGCCCAGCAGCGGGCAGACCTTGGCTGAGGTTTTAACCCCATTGGTGCTGAAACAATGGAAGCTGTAAAAAAAAATTGATCCTCCCCAGCTAAGAATTGAGAGGAGATGGAGGATGGGCAAATGAGACCAAGGCTTGAGTGGGTGAAGAAATGCCAGCAGATGAGAAGCGCCCTAGATGGAGGAGATGATTGGAATGGCCTTTTGGGCTGAACTTTTCTCTTACATGGCCATGGGATGAAACCAATTTCTTCCTGTATTGTAGAGACTGCACCTTAGGGGAGGTGGTTGGCCAGGAGCCAGGAGTGAGAAAGCTATTGTGAGAAGAAGTAGAGGGAACTGATGAAGAGGGTGTGGTGGAGCCCTCTGCCTTCAGCAGAGAAGGATCTCCGTTCATGAGGCCCCTCGGCCCCAGGGGGTGAAATATGGGGGGACATGTGTCCCAAATGGTGAGAGGCTGCCACTTCTTGGAACTGGGCGAGGCATTCTTAAAAGGACCTAAGAAGCAGTTTGGATCCATGGCCAGTGGTGAGAGCACTGGACATGGAAGGAAGATGGTCACCACGGCAGATTCTCTCCGGGCGGCTGCCACGTGTGACATGGAAGCACAGGAGGTTCCAACTGTGTTTCCTGGGGAGGCCCATGGTGCAAGAGAGAGACTCCTCTCTCCTGATGAACTGGGGGCAGGTTGTGTGAAGGGTGGTGCTGGACTGAGAATTGAGTGTTAGAGGGGATTGAGTGTTAGAGGGGTGGTAGGAGGAGGAGTGTTTTGGAGGTGTTCCATTGTGGATTGTTGTGTGTGTTTTGGGTTTTTTTCTTTTTTTTCCATTTTGTCTCTATGTTGTAGATTAATAAAGTGTTGGTTTTTGGTTTTTTTTTCCCCTCCATTTCCAAGTTGGAGCCTGCTTTGTTCTGTTTCCAGGTCCAATCTCACATTAACCATTTTGGAAATACACCTTTCATGGGGGCACTGGCATTGTGCCAGGGTCAAACCATGACAACTTATCAGCACACAGTATACTTTAGGCTGGGAATCACAAAAATGGCAAGGGGGAAAAGTGAGGAAAAAAGCAAATTCAATAACTATATCAAAAGATATTTAAGCAAAGGAGGAGTATTAATTACCAAGTCCAACATTAAAAATGTAGCCAACACTAATGTCAATGGTAAAATCAATTTCAAGCTGCAAGATCTCCAAAGGAGGATTCATACACAGATTTGAATTGACTCTCAAACTGGAGACATGCCTGGAGAAGGACTATTGCAAATCAATATGCTAGACACAGAGGCCACCTGTGATACTTGGAGCTGAAATCTGCCAGCATGGCCCACTTAATTAGTGCCTTTCACTGCACTCACAACTTTATTTGGCAGCAAAAGTCAGACCTCTGTCAAGAGCCTCAAGTGTGATGTCCAATTCAATTATTACAGGACACATTAAAATCTGGCTTATACGGTTAAGAAATAACAGCAACCTATTTTAATTTTGGGATTAGAATCTCCCCAGTCCCTTAAAAGAAAAACATTTTCAGCCTGTTCAGTTTCAACATTCACGTTAATAACCTAATTTTCCTTAATAAGACAGAAACTGAGAGCTTAGTAAACTTGTTCTCTACCAAATACAAGATATTAAAATTTAACCACATTAAAAAAAAAAAACAAACCAAAACCTTCAATTTCTTAACTGTCATTGAGAAGAAATTATCTACTGTAGGTTTTCTTTGCACATTCTTCCCTGTACTCTTCAAATATATCATTAAGTAGAACAAATCCAGGGCACTTATATTACCTATCACCAACAGAAGCCAAATTCACTTTCATTTTTGGACAGTGTAATGCACTGTCTTTACAGTGATATCAATAGGTCCATTCTGCTCACACTGAATAAGTGTTCTTCCCCCTTTCCTCCCCTGTGTATCCCCTCCTTATTCTCCCATGCCAGGAAAGGAAGGAATTCTACTTTTCCTGCTCAAATATCCAATAATCATTTCAGCCATCTGTTTCAATACAAAAAACTCTTCATAGAAGTCCATCTAAAAGGCAAACCATTAGAGACTAAGATGATTTATTTTAGTTTAGTGTAGTGTCACTAGTTTAATAAAATAAAAAAATTACTAAGGATTTGGGAAGTACTATGGCTTACCTATGTAAAAACTCACTCTCTTGCCAATACATTCTATCGCTGCTGACAGACATTAGAACATTCCTTTCATCTCTTTCCTCTTCTTGCAGTTTAAGCTATCCCCTTAAGGAGTATTTGCTTTCTCTAAGATCGATTATAAATTGTATGCAACATGAAAACCTTACACACTTCCTCTACCATCTGTAAGGCTTTTATTTCTACTTCTTAAAAAAGAATTAACTCAAAAACCTTTTATTTGTCTTTTCATTTTGGGTAAATAAACTAGGATTACTTTTCTGTAAGAGAATTCTTTAAAAAAGGATTGCTATTTCCAGATATGTGTATCTAAATTAGAGAAGCATCTTTCAATGCAATCAACCAAACATTCAAATCTAGTGAGACCAAATGTGGAATGCAAACCGTGGTAAAGAGTAAATATGGAGTATACACATCGACACACACAAACACCCCCTCTATTCATTAAGAAAATATGATCCAATACAGGTTTGCTTTCTTTCAAATAATTCTTTCTGCATCCCAGTGTGATTCCAGGATGTGAAAATTAAGATAAATTTTATGGGTCAAATTCTTCTTAATGCTACATATTCTCAAGTCAACTGAAATTGACAACTGGATGCACTGTCAGAGGGTGGAACTGGCACAGAAAATCACAATGTAAGGAGAAGTTCTTAAAACTAGACATGACATAGTGCTTTCAACGAAGGAGGAGACAATTCTCAGTGTGGCCTGGGAGAAGGAAAAGCAGAGAGAAGCAGAAAATTTGACACAATAGCTAACAGATTATCAGATAAGGATCAATTATCAAAACCAAGCCAACTGCAAGATGTTCATAATGGGTGTGGTTGAATCTAACTCCATTACATAACTAAGTCTAATGGAAGCAAAGCTACACCAGTTCCTGGTCCATTTAGAGCTGTAAAGAGGAAAGACTAGTTTATAACTTTTGTATATACTTCTGTATTTTTGGAAGCACAAAATAGCTATTTAAGACTTCATTATGGCAGCTTCATTAAGTTTTCAATAAAAATTTTCTTCCTCTTTTGTCTTGTTTTTTTTGTTGTTTTTTTTTTTCCTTTTAAACTGAAATGTCCCTAAAAGAAGCCTGGGTAACTTGCAAAATCAAACTAAATCAAAAACAGATTCATGTATTCATGTAGATTATTTAGCAGTAACATTTCTAGCAGTGCGAGTTCACAAATATTATCAAATTGATATTCATGTTATGACAACTGACTGATGAAAACCAGAAGCTATTCTGACATATGTTTTAAGCCATTTTTCTGCTACTGGATGACTATTCCATCAATGGAATGACTATCCGACAAATGTCAGCCTGGTTAAACTTTTATTCAAGTGAAATGTGAAGATGCGTCATGTCCTCAGCTGAGTTCCAGAACTACTCAGGATGTCATGCAGCATTTAATTCAGCAAAAAGGATTAAACATCTAACCTGGAACAGCTATCTTCCCAGCTGTTGGATGATTCATTTCCATCACAAGTCCATTGTGCAGTACCTAGGAAAACAAAACAAAACAAAACAAAACATGTATGTAATATAAAATACAATCAGTTCCTAAACTCAAGAGGAAAAAAAGAGATAAACATTATCATGTTCTTTCACAGACTCTCTGAAAATACAAGGAGCTACAACACAAGCAGTCTACTTAATGTGAAGGAAAAAAGCTTTGATGTTTGACATTATTTTTATTCATGCAGCTAAATAAATGCTTCGCTAAGACTGGACATGTCTAATATATCTTTAAGCTCTTAGAGTCATCATCAAAGATAAGAAACTGAGCTGCAAGCATGTTACACTTTCAACCACCAACAGACAGCTGGTACCAACACAGAATGACTATTAAAACCTTCACACCCTTTCATATTAAGCTTCAATATGTACTAAAGGCCTATACATAAACTATGTTATCTTGTTTGTTTTTGCACTGTTAGTTTTGAGCTTGTGATGGATCATACTGTGAAATGCTGTCTTAACAGCTTTTACAAACATTTTGGAAAGACTAAATAATTTTGATGTTTTTTCTGTTCTTTTGAGTGGGTGTGCCATACTTCAAGCTCTGTATATCTATATGGGATGATTATTCATCTCAATTTTCAGATCTTTTTTATTAACTTCAGCCAGAAAACAATGTGTGATACCAAAATTGTCAAGTAAGAGAGAAAAATATATTTATAATAGCAAACTCACTGCTCTTGTTTCTATAGTTCTGCACCAAAAGCCACTAAACAATATTTATAATTTCTTTACTTATTATTCTTCCATCCTTGTAATACCGTTACCTTAATTATATAATCAGAATTATTAAAAAAAATAGGCACCCACTAGGCAAATACTTTCATATCCAATGTAACAAGTCTAGAATGTCTTGCCAAATGTATCAGCTATAGGAAATTAAACATGGGAAAAGCCTTTTAAGTTATCATCTACCTATTCACCTTATACCATGAACAACACAGCAACCTTGACTATTAATGACAACTCTTGGTCTAATAAATCTTTAAAATTTCAAGTTAAGACAATACTATATGAATACACAGGAAAATCACAGTTCATTGGAATTTCCCTATTCTGAACTGCTGCTTTCTTCTAGGCCAGTGTCTTACAGACTGTCTCCTTCACAATTCTACATAAGAATTCTACATAAGAATTTTCTTATGTGATCTGCACCTTGTTCTGCATTTTTATTACTAGAAATTTTTCTCCTGATACATAATCTGTCTGTCTATTAAACATCTTTATTCTTGTCTTTTCCCAAAATGAACACAGAAAACAAATCACTATCATCTTTATAACATTCTTTTATGTACTGGAAGATTGTAATCACATCCTTCCTCAGTCTGTTCTTTTCTAGACTAAACAAAACTAATTCCTTTAACCATTCTTTCCAGGTCAAATTTTGTGAACCCTTTATCTGTGTAGAATAGCATGCTTAAAAAATTCCCATTCCTGAACAGGTGGTGTCAAAAGGTCAGGTCAGCTTTCTCTTAGCTTGTGAGATGAACTTATTTAGTTGACATTTAGAAATCCAGATATTTCCAATAATAGATGTTGGTGGAACAATGTCTCTTAACTGGTCTAATTGCTTGGAGGTATACCAAATCATTAGTTCTATTTCTTTTTCAGAAGGTTAAAGGCAGTTTTGGTGGACATTCAAGTGAGACATCCAGAATTATTTTTCCAAATGACAGAATTAGAAAATATAATTGCTTTTTAAAACTTATATTTAGAATCTTTCCAGTAATGCCCTTAATCAAACCGTATTGAAAGTTTTGCCTCCTTTCTCCATAACTTATATACACGAGCCTGCTTTATGTATTTAATTGATTATCTGGACCTGAATGCAAGAAAACACACTCATTTGAACCTGAAATCCACAGCGCGCTGAGGTGAATAAGCAGTTCTTTAGATGGCAAGTTAAAGCATGTACATAAAAGTGGATCCAGTTGTTTAAAGAAAAGCATACAAATCGTCTAGCAGCTACTCAAGACTCCACAAAAATAATGCTTTTCTCTGTTCTGAGTCTCTAAATTCTTCTCTTAAGACAGACCTAATTTCTTTTAAAATACTCTTTTTGTTATACTTAAATTCCAGATCCCTTTTCTTCATAGAATGAACTACAAAAACCCTGAATTGTCTTTGAGGATCACTACTACTCCTTTTAAAAGAATTGCTTAAGATGCAGTCAACCTTCCTTATTATTTTCATTATTAGTACAGTGTTGAATTTCCCACTCAGATATATTTTTTACTCAAAAACAGTGAAATTTCTATTAATCTTATTTTCTACAGTGATTAGGCATATAGTGATACACCCAGTTCCAACTTTTCTTTTGAAGAAAGTAATCATCAATAAATGACTGGTCAAGAACTATAGATGTTTTTCCCTACACGAGCAACACTGTTTAAAATAACTGTGTAATTTCCCATTCCATGCATTGCACTATTAGGACTCTCAAAAACAAATTGAAAAAAAAAATGTCACCAACTTCTCATGTGTATTCTTAAAAAACATGGAGGATTACTGCATTCTAGTCTTGGGAGAATGCAACGTTCACATCCTCGTCCATCAAGGACAAGGAAAACCAGAGGAAAAGGTAAGAGACACAACTTTCTTCTCCATTGTCTTGTATAGCTGAAATATTTCTGATGTGGTAGAGCCCTCTACTGTGTCTGTATTCACCTGAACTCATAATAAGGAATTGATGAAGCAAGAGAATCATGTAAAAAAATTATGGCCATCAATAGATCGATTTTTTTTTTCCATATGGGTTATTTTGCAGGGTGGAAATACTATATGGTCTATTACCACATGGGAATTTCTGAATAAAATAATGTTTGGGTGGCATTTTACAGTGAGATCACTGTAAAGAAGTCAGAAGCACAGTCTTCAGTCTTTCAACAAAAACTGTTTAATATGTACCAAGAACAGTGTGACCAGCAGCACTAGGGAAATTATTCTTCCCCTGTACTCAGCATGGTGAGGCTGCACCTTGAGTTCTGCATCCAGTTCTGGGCTCCTCAGTTTAGGAAGGACATTGAGGTACTGGAATGAAAAGGGCAACAAGGCTGATAAAGGATCTGGAGCATAAGCCCTGTGAGGAGCAGCTGAGGGAGCTGGGGTTGTCAGTCCTAGAGATAAGACCTATAACTACCTGAAAAGAGGCTGCAGTCAGGTAAGGGTTGGCCTCTTCTCCCAGGCAGCCAGTGACAGGAGAAGAGGGCAGTCTCAAGCTGCTCCAGGGGAGATTTAGGCTGGACATTAGGATTTCTTCTTTAGCATTTCTTCAAAGAAAGGATGATCAGATATTGACATGGACTGCCCAGGGAGGCGGTGGAGCCACTGCCCCTGGAGGTGTTTAAGGAAAGACTGACTCTGATATAGTTGACATTATGGTCTTCAGACTTATGATCTCAGACGTCTTTTTCAACCTAACTGATTGATTCTGTGACACCATTTTATTTTATTCCAAATATAGACATCACTTCAACTCTGATGATGCATGTAACTAACCACCCATGACAACACGGTTTCTCTTAAAACTGCCAGCAAAGTTTCAAGTCTACCTATTTAAATTCTACCTAAGGTAAGCTTGTAAATCCCCATTAAAGGAGATACTAGAATCAGGAACATATCAAACCTTGTAGCTGCACCTCCCTCCTTCCCCGATTCAAATTTTAAGAGTTCTCTTTAATGTAAAGCTAGGCACTCAAAATATGCATTTGTACAGGTACTACTACTCCTTCACAGATTCATCTAGAGTTTAGTGAAAAGGATTCTAAGGGCCTGAAAGGAAATTATGTAACCAACTTCTCCATATTTCTGTAGCCACAAGATAGCTGGCTGTTGGTAAATGAAATTACCACTCATGCCTCCAAACCACAAAAAAGTAATAATAGTTTTCCCTGTACATGCTGAACATAGACCAATGGCCATAATCACCCCCTGAAAAAGTAACAGCACATGTTGTGAAGAAAATGCCATACTGGAATTGCATCCCACATACTGAAAGTACCCCTTTCCAAATAAATATATGTCAAGTCATTTGAAATTTGGAAAGGATATATCCCCATCTGATGCCTGGCCCTGCTTGATCTTGTATTCCTAGAATGTTGTTGCAGAGCAGAATGGTTTGCATGTCAGTGTGTTTCCCTTCCACTTATTTTCCAAAGCAGAAATCCCAATATATTCAAGTTCTGTTGCAAAGTTTGTCCTTCATCACTAATAACTTCACTGTTCTTCTTTCCAAACACAGTTTCTAATATGCAAGGGGCACTTAGAGAAGGTATTAGCTCTTTACTTTATATATCTAAGTTTTGTATTAATGAATCACATCTATCTCCACTTTACTTATCCCTCATATTTGAAGTTTTTTACCATTTCATGAGACAGAACATAATTTAAAGAAAAGTTGCTTTCTTAACAAATTTTTGAATTAATAAAATCTGGCTTTGTTGTTTCTGATTGCCTATTAATTTACCTCTTTTCTCCCATTGCCTTATTCTGACACAGTGAACACTGTGAGTATGTTATAGTCTCTAAGGTCCCTAGCACCATGTCTGTGGTACTATATGAATACACACAGGAAAATCACAGTTCATTGGAATGTCCCTATTCTCTACTGTTGCTTTCTTCTAGGCTAGTGTGTTACAGACTGTCTCCTTCATCAGACTTGTTGGGTTTTTTGTGCATGTGAGGTGATGGCTTTGGCAAAGTTCTTATGTCACAGCTTTATAGCTATTTGCTACTATAAGCTATAGGCAAAATTACTTTTTATTTACATCCCTCAGGATGGCATTTTGAGGCCTGATGCATACATCTTTATGCTGATCCATGTCACATTACTCAAATACTACATGCTTTTCTGCTGCATCTCTTGTTCTACTACAGAACACCTAGCCTAGAGTCCCTCTTGGTTATCAGAATTTAATTTCCTTACTTTTTTATCTTTTGTCTAATGAGTTTTTACATCCTCTAGCCTAACAGTGGTTCTACAAACTAGCTATTGGCTCTTTAATATTGAATTTAGGTTTTACAGTAGCCATGCCTTTAATCAAAAATGGTGCATTCTGATACAGGAGTTAAGAGTTTCTTTCTGCTATGTCACTTATGTCAAGAACTTCCATTTGCATATTCTAGAACTAAATGTTTCAAAAGGCAATCACTGAGAGTGGTAAGAAATTGCTTCCTTTACACTCTATCCCAATGTGACCTTTGACCAGCTGAAGAAAGTTGCATTCACCCATCATTACTACTTCATTAGCTTAGAGGATTCTTTTTTCTCCTCCAACATTTTGGACTCAATATCCATTTCCTGAGTAGAAGGCTCAACAGTATAGCCCTAATATAGCTCCCCAACTCTATGACCTAATCTGTCCATCCTGTTCAGTTTGTAGCAGGTATTACACTTTCCTATTGATTTTTGTCATTCCAATGTTCTTCAGTAATGGCTACGATGTCAAGATCCTTCTCTTTGCCAAGAATTTCAAGTGACATTTTTTATTCTTACTCAGCTCATGTTGGTATAGAGATATGTATAGGTTTTGTGTACATTTGGGGAAGTAGAGAGTTGGCCAGCTCATTTTTATTTAACTCTAAAATTTGACACTGTATTACCTTTCCAGAATTTCTCCTTTCCATTTTCCTGCACATTTAATTCTTGTCCTGTACACTTTTTGTATGACTGACATCACTAACAGATGTCTTTAAGTGGTGTGAGCCATCAAATATCAGCTTTTTCTCAACTCCTGCATGAGACCACACTCATTAATTTTCTGCAGCAGCAATCTATTGTTACTACTGTTCTACACAAGTCCTTCCACTGAGGTTCTCCTCTGCAAAGCTCTGTGTAAGTATCCCAGTGGAGATCCTATCTGTCATCCATTAACAGAAATATCAAAAATCTGAAATTATGAAACCTGCACATTAGACTAAAATTATACCTCAGTTCAGAAGGGAGCATAATGGTGAAATAGGATAAGTTTCCAGGATTATTTTAATGGTTCATAATACTGGAACAGAATATACCCACCACAGTGAGCTCTTCTCAGGCACCCTATGAAAGTCTGTACTTCACAGACTCACCTTCTTCCGCCCTGAGAGTCTACTCAGCAAACTGTTTCTGTGGCCAATATGAACAGACAATTACCATTTTTAGTAATTGAGTTTCCTAAACCATATTTCAAATTAATAATCAAAGTAAGATATGATCATGGTATTGAGAATAGTTTCATATTAATGTTTTGCTTCCCCTAGCACCTCTTCCTATAAAATTAAAATTTTAAAAGTCCTTAGTGCTAAATTAGCCACAGTATAATGCACAAAAGATATATTAAACAATACAAAAAGTGTTAAACAATGGAAACCTTTTCTGACAGAGCAGAAACACCTTTGCCACTGTCTAATCATCAACATATACTTATTTTTGAGAAAAATTACTAAATTTAATTTATACCTCACCATCTAAGTAAATATGAGACAGCTGCTGAATAAGTCTATATAAATCTTCTATGTTTTCATCAGATATATTGAAAAGTAATGAGAATAAAATAAGGTACTTTTATTCTAATAGCAGACTGTATTACAGTAAAGAATCAGGTTTTTAACTCTTGTGGAGAAGGAAGTATTCCCAAGGGGTTTATTAGCATGTGATACGTTTAATATTTGTAACAAATAGCAAGGAGATTAAGAGAATAAAGGTTTATAACTTGGGCCAAAATACAGAGGCATGGATACAAGCCTGTATTTAGTCACATAAATTCTCTGATTTTCAAGGCTGCAGACCTGACCCTGACTTCAAGGGGCTGTCTAGGTGCTTAAAAATCATCAAGAATAGTTCCCTGACAACTTCTTGCACCATCAGTCTAGAGACGTGGCAGAGGAAACAATATGTCCTTATTTGTAAAATATACATGTATTTTTCAGATGTTCTTTTTCCCTGAGAACTGATGTGATTGTAAAACCATACTTTTGGTGGGTTTGAATTCATTTACTCTGTAAATTCACAGAAATATTTTAGCAGAGATGGTTGGCTGTACTGCTATTTGAATATAAGACCTGGCTCATGCTGGTAGGAAGATGGGGTGTGGCTATATTCAAAGCACTAGCTCTGCGATCAAAGAGTCTGTCTCCAGCTGCAGCATAGCTTTCCTAACACTGATAACTTTCTGATCACCTGGTGCTACAGAAATAGATCGATTTTATTATTGCAACAGTCTGAAATACTGACTGTTTTTTTCTTTGTGTCAATCAGAATTGCCAGTAATTTTCTGCTAGCAATGGTATTAAAAATTATGGGCTTTTGATAATATTTTTACCACTTTGGATTATTACAAATACTATATTCAGCCTTTAAATGTTATGTTTATCGTTTCTTTTAAGAAAAAAACATGGAAAAACCTAATTATAATTAATTTTTAAAGATGCAAGTGAATGTAAAAATTAAGAAGAGTATCCCAGTCTATATATAAATTATATCATAGATTATATAATTTTGGTGTCCAGAATGTCACATGAAAGGTTTTATTTTATTTTATTTCTTTGTGATTTACGTCCTACATCAAACAGCAGCAAAATAAGTTTCCAGATGTTTTCTTTTGTGGAAATTGACTTGTTAACAAAATGCAAGTGTATTTCCTAACTTATTACACTGATAATAAGCTAGGATTCCCACATCTTCAAGCACTGTGTGCCATAAGTCAGAGACTGGTGGGGTAAAAATACCAACAAACTTCCCACTGCCATTGTTTCCATAACAACTCTGTAGACGTTTGTTACATTCATCAGGGATCATATGCAGACCTGACTATGGAGCTGGAGATTATGAAGAGAAAATTCTGATAGGGTTTTGGATAACTGACATTTTTCAGAAGCCACTTTTTGCCATGTGGTATTGAAATAAGTCACATCCAGATGCAACTCTGAAATGAAAAATCAACTCTGATTGAAAAATGACTGAGGTATTTGTCCACCATGTAAGAGAATTGTTATTTCAAAATATAAAAACCTCAAAAATTCACAAATTTAATATCAGGCTAATAGTGAGCATAGGAACCATTAAACAACAGCATTGCAACATTATGCTAAAATATCACTTGATTTCTGATGGTCCTTGCGAGTCCCACTTGTTTGGCCAAATACAATGTACATAATCAGTATATATTTTCTGACCTTGCACACCACAGTGAGTTCCCAAGAGCCTTCTTTTAAGTACTCCATCCATCTTTCACCTGCCATGTAAGTGTTATGGTTTATTTATACATCATTGTTTCATTACTGCTGGTCTGTCTGCTCAGAGTACTTAACCTTTCCCAGGACTGCAAAACTTGCTCATCCTCAGAGGAATGCCACCTAACAGTGGCACCTGCTTAGTATTGTAAAGGACATCCAGATGAGACCATCTCCCTGCACACCCTGTCTACTGCAGGCAGAGATTTACCACACCTCTCATAAGTGGTTTATTCCTTCATAATCTTGCACTGACTTTCATAGCCCTTTAGAAAAGGAACTGTGACTGTGGTTTAAAACACAGCATTTTAAATTAAGTCAAAGGAATTCTGTATAGCAACATGTGCAGACAACCCTGGTAAACTGTATGTATGCTGTTGAGTGTTGCTAGATGTCCTGGGCAGTCAAAGGAACTTTGAAACTCTGGCACATGGAGATTTTTCCTGATTTATACTCTGCCTCATTAACATTAGCCTTTGTAACAAACCCACTTAAGATAGAGAACTCCTAACCATGCCTACACCACAGAACTGGGATTCAAGAATGCTAGGTGCAAGATGTATATGGAGAAGGCGAAGAGTAAGTTCTGACTTTGTATCAACATCTTCAACTCCCTTCCAGCAGTTTAGTACTTAACTACTGCCATCCACTTTTCCATCATTAGCACTTAGTTATTAATTTTATTACCCAACCATAAAATTTCTCTCCAAGATGCAGTAAAGCAAAAAGAAACTAAAGCCAGGAAGGTATTTCAGGGCTATGAATGTTTAAAACAAAAGAGGTGATTTCTTTCAGAAACAATCATCATTAAAAAATAAAACAAAGCATGGTTTTGAAAATACTACATTTAACAGTTATTTCATCATGGATGTGCATTTGATGCTCTGTAAGAATTTAAAGTAAGAACCAATTGCTATGTGAAAACTAGATATGCAACTGTGAGCAAAAATGCAACACTAGTTTTTTTAATATGATGCTTCCAATGAACTTTGCTATAAATGTTGCTAGAGAAGCTGAGAGACCAAGATGGGAATGGAAAAAGGAAAATACAAAGGACAGATTTTTCCAATTAAAATCTTACACAAATTTTCACAAAGACAGACACCATATAGTTCGCCAGAGTGTCTTAGGGATGAGTTTTTATCCCATACTCATTTTCGGTTTTGTTTTGTGTCTGGGATGGTCACTGCCCACTCCCAACCCCGGCTCCGGGAGTTTTGTGACGGGCAATAGCCAGCTTGAGATTTCCTGTGAAAACTGGAGCGGGGACAAAGGGCAGTTGCTTCCTTCCAGTGAGGTGAGTCCTCTCCACAGCCACACGGTGGGATCTCTCTGATGAGAGATACTTGCTGCCATGTGGATTTTTGCCCGTTTTTTGGGTTTTTTTCCTTCAGCACTGTGACAGGTGCTTACTGGCTAGTTTCTCTGCTGCTTGGGAGACCAGAGCCAGTGCTGCTGTGCTGGGACCTGTGAGCACCCCATTGCCCACCAGTGATTGCCCCCTCTGCACAGCCCAAGCCCAGGACCAGCCATCCCTGCTGAGCTACCCAGAGGAGCTAATCCCTGCTCAGTCCTGCTGTTCTCTGCTGCTGCTTCAGGGCTTCTTGCTACACTGAAACCCAACAAACCAGCCACCCTGCAGCTTCTGGCAGGGCACAGAATTTTCTGCCACACTTTGTCAAACCGGATGTCCCCGCCTCTGCCATTCCAGCTTGCTGCTCCTGAGGTTTTCTGCTGCAGCTCATTCCAATTTTGCAGTATCTGTGTTTTATGCCAATCAGAAAACAAAGTAGCAAACAAAGAATGTGGATCAGAAGTCACAAAAATTGACTTAAAATAAAGGGAAGATCAAAGGAGGTGACTACTTCTGTGGTAAATAAGAGCCATACAACCAGTAAGAATAGAATAGAATAGAATAGAATAGAATAGAATAGAATAGAATAGAATAGAATAGCTGGAAGAGACCTACGGTGATCATCATGTCCCACTGCCTGAGCATTTCAGGGTTGACCCAAGTTAAAGCATGGTTAAAGCATCAACCACCTCTCCTGGAAGCCTATTCCAGGTTTTGGCCACCCTCTGGGCCATGAAATGTTTCTTCATATCAAGCCCAAATCTTCCCTACTGGGAAGAACTTTGAGCCATTCCCCATGTCCTGGCACTGAGAGACTGAGAAGAACTCAGCACCTCCCTCTCCCCTTCCTCAGGAAACTGTAGGGAGTAGTGAGGTCATCCCTCAACTTCCTCCTCTCCAAACCAGACAAACCCAGTACCCTCAGCAGCTCCTCAGAGAACATCCCTAGCAGCATCAGTGCCCTTCTTTTGATGTATTAGAGTCACATAAGAAATATTTAAACATTTTAAAATATTATTAAAATATTTAAACAATAGTAACAGTAATTGGAGATAAGGAACAAGCTAGGGAGAAGCACTGATATATAAAACTACAACATTTAAATAGGAAAAACTGTTTTCATTTGCTGCTAAGATCTACCTGTCCTTTTTAGATGGACAGATATTTTAAGGCTAAAACTAAGTAAAACCACAGAAAATGCACTACATAAAACAACCTTGTCTTATCACAGCACAGAAGTATTTTTCAGTGCTCTGATCCACCTCTAGAATCTAGGTTCTGAGATCATGTAAAAGCCCAATATCATATCATTTCCCTTGAGGACCCAATCATGTCAGAGACCTACTGTAAGTTCATTCCCATAAAACTTGTAACATAATTTCTTCATAAAAATATATAAACTGGATTCCCTTAGACAGACTTTTCTTTTTTCTGTTGAAAAAATAATCTGTATACCTGAAAACATTTTCTCATTCATTCAATACCACCATTTAGTTTAGATAAACAGAAGAAAAAAATTATTTCAACATGATCCTTTACCTCGATTTTATATATGAAGAATATTCTTTTGGAAAAACTAAAAGTTCTGGGCTTTTTTTCATGCATTCCTTAGTCTCCTGAATACAGCTGCCAGTATTCAACAAAAAGCTGCTTTTTGAATGATGTTATTGTTGACCTGACTCAGCCCATCCTCCAATTACAGAAACCCAGAAATTACCAAAACACAGTTGCCACATAAAATTAATTGACAGTTACTACTGATATGGACTGCAATGGAATATGTAACCTGGTGAACTAACAAAGACAGTCAAAGGATTCCTCATTAAAAAAATGAACTTATATAAAATGAACTTTATATTGTGGGATTTCTTCTCTGCCATGCATATACAGGACAACTTTGGAAATGAACCATATGACTCATATTCACTTCACTTACCATTAAACACTTGACTGAGGATTGCTAGATGGTAAACACATTTCCCTCATACAGGCAACAGAGAAAGGCTCATCCAGAGGGTGATTATGGCTCTGATAATTGACTACAATTATAATTACTATAATTATGACATTACTCTGCTAATGATGGAGTGATCTTACAATTAGAATGTAACTACCTCAAAAATCTCACATAAATGCTTGGTTTAGTACTGAGATGTATCCAGGACTGTGTTCATCAATTCCTCATCTGCAAAATGTGGAAAATAATATTTCCACCATTTTTCAGAAGAATAAAAGGCACATGGGACACTGAAAGATACAGAAAGGATACTGTGTTGGGCTGGTTTCAGTTCACTAGACATTAGTCATCTGCCTTTTGATTTACAGCAGCAGAGGTGAGACAGGCCGCCAAAATGAATTTTCACTATATAATAAAATTCTCAGTGTTTTGGGGATTCACTGGTACTGCTTCCATGTATCCATTGACACAGATGTTCCTTATCAGTTGTTTCCTTTTTTATATATGATAGAATATTTACGGGCTTAGAGTCAATACTCTGTGGGTTGAAGGAAAAAGCAGTAATGCATTCAGAAAATGTGCCCTGAATAAGTGGTAAGTGTCTTATGTGTTAAAGGGCAGTTCAGATGTGTGCACCACCCAGTTTTCCCTTTCAGCACTGACAAATGCTCAGTCTTCACTCAAGCTCTACTTACAGGCAGTTGACAGTTGGGACCTGCCTGCATTCTCCCTTAATCCATCAACACATACTTGAAGCGAAAAGAGATACTCCATCTCCAGAAAAAAATCTGGAGTTTTCAAGTAGGCCTCATGGAGATATAGCTTACTTATTTGTCTTGCATAAACACATCACTCAAGAAGACACCGAAGAAAACAGAGCTGTTATAAATCTGATGCTTGCTTTTTTTGTTGGTATTATTATTGCTCAGCTGTTTAAGGTGATGTAGTCTTGGTGAACTTCATGAAGCTGAATCATGCTAAGCTAGGACCATTTTCTAATTTAAGGAACATTGCAACAACACAAAAAATTATTTAGAAATGTTCCATGTATGTAACTGACACTCAATGCAGCTTCAAGATATTTATCTTATATTTACCTTTTGTTTGATTACTAAATTGTAGGTGTTTAATTTTGATTGCAGTCTTTTAAGGAAAAAAATTCATTTGGGTTAGAATCCAGCCTGCTTTCTCTGAGTTAGCTCCATTATGTGAACAACACCATAGTAAATGGAGATTTGATTTATAGACTTAAAATGCTTAATTCCTACTGTAAATGGGAATAATTTTACAAGAAGATATATGTTACTGGTGATCTTTACAAGGAACTGTGTAACACTACCTGTGGTTGTTTGTGGATTAGTTAGCAAGAAAACATATTCTGCTTCAACTGGTGCAAAGAAGAGTGATGGCAAAACCCAAAACATGTTGGGAGACTGTTCAGTCAGGTTTTGCATTTTAGCCTGTTAATGACAAATTAACAGGATGGACATTTATAGTTGTCTTTTACAAAATTGGAGTATCAAATGCATTTTGTCCATTATCACTCATCTAGTTAAGTGTAAGTTCTAAGTGACAGGATAAAGGCATCCTTCAGGCATGTAGAATGTTTTCTTTGTACTGCTATGCTAGTGATATCAAACCAATGTGATATTGTCATGGAAGCTAGCTGCCTGAATCTTTCTCCTGAAACTTTTCTGTTTGCAAAAGCTGTCAGAGTTTGAAACTGGTTTTAGGTTCAGAAACAACTGATATTTCAAATTTGAAATAAAATAGCAGGCTTTAAAATATTTAGTGCCCTAAAACCTGTTTTATTTTTTAAAAAAAGTTTATAAATAAAATATTTTAGTCTATTTTATCTTAGAAAATAAGTGTAACCACAGAATTCTTTGAGATGGAAATAGAGATGCAAATAGAGTGAACACAGAAACCCCTCCAGAACTACTTCTTAGTCCAGTTCTTGTTCTCACAGTTAATTACTAAGAGGAACGTAACAGAAAAAAAAAAAAAAAAGTCTTCCTTTTATACTAGTATAAATGGTTCCATTTTATTTTCAAATTTACAAAACAGCATTGTTTTTGATGGATTATAGTCCAGAAAAATGCTATTGCTATATTTTGAAACCAGATTAATATATAGTAAAACACAACACACAATAGTTTATCAACCTTTCAACCTTGTGCTACTGTGCAGTACTGAGATGTCTTTAGAAGTGCATGTTTCTTTTGATCATTAATGCCAAGATTTGCAAATTAATTTAAGAACAACAGGAGAACCATGTTAAAATTTGATGGTTGTGATCAAATAACAATAGAGAGCAGTTGGCTTTCCCTTTAACTTTGTAAATATGTCTCCAAAATGCTTCCTAAAATCCTTACAAAGATAAACAAAAGCATCTATCATGCAAAGACAGGAGTCTAAAAATCTGCAATTAAAATTACTATCAATAATGCTGTCAAGAAAGAAATGTAATAAAAAAAACTACTTAAGCTTCAACTCAAAAAAGCAATAACATAATTCACACTTAAAAATTTTAAAAAGCTAGTTCTAATAAAAAAATTGTCCCTATTAGCTTTAACTTTCCTTTATTGTGACACTGAATAAAAGCTTCAGAATATGATCTTTTTTAAACATTTTTCTTAATCTTTGAATAGCACTTAAAAAACCCTAAATGCTTCAGAATCCTATCTTCTGCTTCTATGCACTGGTATCTCAAAGTAAGAATTCTTTTTAGTTTTACTTGATGATGATGGAAGAATCCTCTTCCTGTCACTAGAGATATGACAGCAGACACAGTGTTAGGTGCATAGTCCTCACAGCTTAAAGTGCTTTTTGGTGTCTTTTGTTATAATGAAAGTTATAATGTTGTAACTCTTGTTATAATGAAAGAAACATAAGTGTTGTTTTCTGATCAACATGTCAGCAATCTGAGCAGAAGAGATCAACTCCATCAGTTTTAAATACACTGGTTGATTGATGGATTCTAGCAGACATAAAATTGTTTCTGGGATACTCTTAAAAATTTCTTGAGACTTCTTATACAGGTAATTGTGTATCCTTGCATGCAGAATTTCAGATACATAGTTTAAAGTAAAATGTACTTTAAAATTGCATTTCAGCCTTGAAAAAGGACTAGTAGAGCCATCATTCTCAGTATTTGTTCCCTCAGCAATCTGAAAAGTCAATAAAATATCTGTGTCACTCTGCAGGACCGAAAGGATGAGGCCCACTGCCAGTGGCTGACCATGACACGCAGTGGGTGAGCAAGTGGCTCATGGGTCAGCCACAAAGGGTTACAGTGAATGGGGTGACATCACACTGGAGGGAGACCTGTCACCAATGTTCTTGTACAGACCTTTTCCCTGTACTCTTCAAAATCTTCATAAATGACCTGGACAGAGGACTGGAAGGGATACTAAGTTGGCTAATGGTATTAAATTGGGAAGAGCTGTTGAGTCCCTCAACGGCACAGAGGCCATGCAGAGAGACCTGGGCAAATTAGAGGGCTGGGAAATCAGCAAGCATATGAACAAACACAAGTGCTAGATTCTGCACCTGGGATGGGGCAACCCTGAATGTGTGGACAGACTGGGAAATGAGAGGCTGGAGAGAAAAGAGAGGAATGAGAGGCACCAAGGAAAGGGACCTGAGGGTCCTGGTTGATGGCAAATTAGATATGAGTCAGCAGTGCCCTGGCAGCCAGGAGAGCCAAGCATGTCCTGGGCTGCTTCAGGCACAGCATCACCAGCTGGGCAAGGGAGGGGATTGTCCCACTCTGCTCTGCACTGGGAAGGCCTTGCCTCGAGTCCTGTGTGCAGTTTTGGGTGCCATAATATGATATAAAAAGCTATTAGAGAGCTATAAGGAGGATATGAAGATGGAGACTAGTGTAGTGGGGGAACCATTGAAAGAGTGGCTGAGGTAATTTGTATTGTTCAACTTGGAGATGAGAAGGCTGAGGGAAAACCTCATAGCAATCTACAGCTTTCTCATGAGGGAAGGCTGAGAGGCAGGCACTTCTCTATGGTGACCCATGACAGAATCCAAAGGAATGGCAAGAAGTTGTGTCAGGGGAGGCTTAGGTCGGATATTAGGAAAAGGTTTTTCACCCAGAGGGTGGCTGAGCAGTGGAAGAGGCTCCGCAGGAAGCACCAAACTTGACAAAGTCCAAGAAGTGTTTGGACAATGCTCTCAGGCACATGGTGGGACTTCTGGGATGTTATGTGCAGAGCCAGGACTTGGAGTTTGATGATCCTTGTGGGTCCCTTCCAGCTCAAGATATTCTATGAGTCTAACTAAGCTGATACTCTTTGAGGGACAGAACAAGGATCTAGAAGAAGGGCAGACATCCCCATGACTTCTGATTATGCTTCTGCCTGCTGATAGTTTTATGTGCCAACATGATAAGGTCATGAAGAAAGTCTGTGGTTGTTCAGGAAATGTTTTAATCTTAGAGGAGAAGTGTCTAAATAATAAATCAGGGGGAAAATAATCTGAAATTACTTGACTAATAAGCAATACATTATTTCTAAATGTGTTGACATTCAAATATTTATAAGAAAAGCCCAAAATCAAGTCTTGCCCAAGATTAATTTCAATAAAATAAGTATTTATCAAATCACAGTGCTTTGCCTTTTTGCTTTGCTCCTCAAGTTAATTTTACTGTGGAGAATGAAAGTCCTAATTTTGGAAACTCCCGAATAGACAATGTATATACATGCTTTTTAACATTTTCCACTGCCATACGCATGGCAATTTGACTGCAATTAAACTTCTTTAAGAAGGACAGTACTTGTGCTAATGTGGCCCAATTAATAAGAACCAAAATTGACTTTGTTATCTCGATTTCATCAATACTTGCAAGGTTTTCTAAAGCACTGATTTGAATGAAGAGACTAGGAAAGGAGTAAAAAATGAAGCAGACACATGGTTTTTATTTGGGGTAGAGGGAGACTTACGAAATTTACTTGACTGCTGCAGGCAATATTGGAGGATTAAATGGAAACTGGCTGAACCTTAGCTTCCAGTTTATAAAGAGCATTCACTCTATAAAGTTTCCATATAACACCTTTTTACATAATGAGCTTTAACTAAATTCTGTCAGCACAGAAAGTGGTTCATATGGTTTAAGATGTGTCTTACTTAAGGAATTCAGAAGATTTTCCTTTCAAAGGCAGAGAAGAGCTTTAAAGGATGGCTTGACTTTTGAAGTGGTAGAAGATGTTGTACCTATCCCATTTCTCATGTTTTCAACTACAGGCTTGAAAAAAATCTATGGCAGGATGTTGATCTTGCCAGCTGCAATTATCTGTCACCTGACTATTCTTATGCTATTTTCCATAACTCTCAGCCCCTTGAGAAAGTGTGAATTTTCCTGATAGCTTTACAATTGCTATGAAAAACAGGAAGGACAAAATACATAAATTTATGACATTTGTATTGAATTTTCTTAGTTTTAAAGATTTTCCTTTACTTCTCTTCTGGGCTCAGAAAAAAAAGATCAATAATAGTAATTTCTGACATCTACTTTACTCATGTAGGTGGCTGCCCATCCTTTTCTTTCTGCTTTCTTGACCTTCAAGAACTTCCAGCAGCCTCAATCCAGCAAAAGTACTAGTAATGAGGGAAGAGTACACAAGAAGCATGAGGATTTATCTGCCCTGCGAAAATCAAGTATTCATTTGAACTTTTCAAAGGATTTTCCTTGTAAGCACTATTCAAATGAAATATTTTATAAAGTTTCAGGACTTAATGTCATTTGATTGAGGAATCTATTACTGTCTTTAGAAAGGCAAGGAAAGGCTACATAAATGTAAAATATAGACAAATATATAATTTGATTTGTATTTAATCAATACATATGTCATAATGCAGCAGAAGTTAAAACTCTATTTGAACACAGCTGCCCAATGCAAACAGGTGTTAAGTGAAGATGGCATCAGCCAAAGAACATTATACTGACACATGTTTTAATCTGTTTATTTGTAATTTTGCAGCCAGAATTATCCCCTTGAAGTCCATACACAATGAACAAATTTTTTGGCATACTAATTCAAAGGGGAAAGAATCAATTTTACAAGTGTAATATAAAATGTGATATTTATACTGTTTTCCGGTTGTAATCAGCACTGTCTGATGTGCAAGTAATTTGTTGAATGCCAAAGACATTCATGTCTGGCTAACAGTTGTTGGCTGATTTTGTTGAAAGCTGTGTGTCAGAACAGGAATCTGTTTGTGGTAAAATGGTTCGTGCAGGAAGGTAGGCAGCCTGCTTCCACATACTGCGCTAATGATGCCTCTTCACAGCAACCACATTTTCCATTTTGGGGCTTTGCTCTAAGTCATCCTGAAGTCTCATCTAAGAGAGCATGGGGGAAAGAGTATATCCTTGCCTCAAAGCCTCAGTTCCCAAATTCATTTATTTACCAAGATGAAAACAAGATGAAAATAGGTCTATCAGCTAAATTAGTAATTGTTTATTTTAAGCAAACTAATAGGCATACTTTATCTTTCTTTCACAAAAATCTCAATACTCTTTGTACTAGATAAACAAGCCTCAGATGATGTTAAGTATCACCTTTTCCAAATATTCTATTGGTTTATGAAGAGACAGTGAAAGGAAGTGATATGAAACAGAAGAATGCACTGCCATGTGTGCTGCTTTACAGAAACCCTGAAAGAGAGCTATAGCACAAGCTTAATCTCAGCTCCTCCTGGCAGGAGGTGCTGAGATTTAAATGAGGTGGGGGTCAGCATGAAGGATGGAAAAACTCAACAAAGATGAGCCTAACCCCTTCCCAGCTCAACTCCACCTGCTGAAATTGAAAGAGAAGGACCAACAACAAACCCACAAGTGCTTTTGTCTACCCCTTTCTCCTGATGGCCATCCTGGACCAGTGATGAAGTGAACACTAGTATAATCATCCTGGCAGGTGAGCTGCTTTATGCCCTTCAACAATGTCCCTGTAACATAGTGCAATGCAGCCCTCAACTCCATGCCAGAGGCCACAGAGGAACTACATGGCACAAGCTGGGAACAATCCCAGGTTTCTCAGTAGAGAGCTAACTCTTGATCATAAGACTATATTTTCTTTTTCCTCAAGCTTTTATTTTATTTTCGGTAACGTAATAGATTCTAATCCCCTCAGAATCCCATTAAAGTTCTGCATGACAGTCCCTTGCCCATTATCAGCAGACTGTCTTGCAGGCCTGAAACCACTTCCGATGGCAATTTTTCAAGCCATGCTAATCAAAATGAAATATCTTTCAATTAATTATCCCTCTACAACCTGCATTCCAATCCCACTCCATAATTGACAATTACTTGCCCATTCTTCCTCACAAAGCCTGGAGTAAATTGGGTACTTTTAGCATTTGGGTTTTTTTGAATGTTCCTAAATTTAACGTGGGAAACTCCTTGCACCCACTCCCCCTTCCTGTTTTGGTAAAACAAGTTAGTTAGAACCGATGTCTTCATAATTAAATTTTCAACAACACATCAGGAAGGTCTTCGCCTCAGCTCTTTGTTGATCTCATTATTACAAAAAGCATGTGGTTATAGCTATATCTGGCACTTTATACTTTTTCTTGTGATTTTAGGAGGTACTAAACAACATATTCAAAATATCATATTTAATACAAAAAATACATATTAAGACTTCTGCTCCAATTTCTTCCAGACCAACATGTTGCAGAGTATTTGCCAGTTCATATTAAACACACATGAGAACATGTGCACTTCTGGTTAGGAATCAGTTCTTGACCTTCTAAACTTGTATTGTTCCCTGATGAACACTCTGGTTCTAATTCCCTAAAAGGCCATGACCTGGTGTGTATCCAAGGTCAATTAAAATGAAGTCCTTAAAGCTTTTTCATATGAATTCTAACACGTTTTCTAAGAATTAGGGTCTCAGACTTAACCCTCTGCTGTTTAAGATTTTTCCAGTATGAGTTTCTGATTGCTCTGAGCAGCTGAGTGTGCTGCTTTTTCTACCATTATTTCCCTGCACAAAGCAGTGCTTATGGCTTATCACCTTCCTCTTCATCACTGTCTCTTGGAATCAGAAGAATGAGAAGCAGTAAAAATCTGGTCAGCCATCAAGGCCATTCTCTTACTTAGGCCCACCCATTTTTTACAGAGCTGTTCATGCCAAAGTTTTCCAGTTTAATTTGAATCTCCTATAGTTTCATTTGCAGGGTAATGATTGATATTCAGCAGCTCTTCCCTTTCTCTGCAGTCTACATTCTCCTTTAAAACCCCTTCTTTGTCATCCATGACTTGACCATGTCCCATCTCATTTAGGCTGGTAGCTCCCAATGAGTTTTGCTGTGCTATGTAACATCCCTATTCATGAAACCCAACACGACAGAGCAGGAGAAAGTAAGACAAAGAAAACATACAAGAGGCAAATTATGAAACATAAAAGACAAATAAGGCACTAGAGAGCTCCTAGCTGGGTGACTTCAGATGATATCAAGGGAAAGAAACCCCCCCCCACCAACAATCAGAACTCAGATTTCAGACCAGAATTAGCAAACACAGGCAAGAGGGGACTGCCAGAACTGGCATACATAAATAATCTAGTTAGGATTAACCACCAACAGGGGATTAGAAAGGAAAATAGTCAGAGGACTGTGGCAATGGGTTGTGAGTCTTGAAGAAAGGCATCTCGAGACAAGTGCTGCAGAAGGAGGGTGTGTAAGGCAGAGCTAACAGAGAGAGGAAGCAATAGCTCGGGTAATAGATGTCTAATAGCAGGACTCTGGCATGATAAAAAATTTCTGTGAGCACACACGTGAAACAGTCAGCCATGTAAAGCTTAATTGGCAATGCTATCAATCCCATTTGACAAATCAGGAGACTGGAACAAAAGAGATTTCTATTATTCTAGTGAGATTAAAAGGCAGAAACACTGCCTTTGATTATTAGGTGCTCTTAGAGTAACAATGTAGAACACGGAATGGTAATTATTACATGCTGCAGGAATTGGAAAGAGAGGCAATATCTTTTATTAGCTCAACTGATATAGCTAGGACACAAAATCTCAGAAGCACAGAAGCCTTTTTTTAGTATTTTTTTTAATTACTAGCTCTATTTAATTGGTTCATGAATATTTTAGTACAAAGTTCTTTCTAGTGTTACAGATATTCTTTTTTAAATGGCATGTAACTTGATAAAAGTGTTTGACTTATCCTCTTTGTAGATTTTAGTTCATGTTGTAGCTAAATCTTAAGTCACTGGCCTGGCACGGTTTTAAACTAACTTTTCTAGTTCTATATGGATTTTTCAACTCACTTAAAATTTCCAAAATACAGCTTTTGACTTAAGCTTATCCTGGGCTAACTAATCATCAGAAAAGCAGCCAGAAGGGCTTTTCACAAACTGAAATTAAGAGAATAAAGAAGATAAGTACGAACAGTGTATTTATCAGTGTAAATGCTATATTTTACTTATAGTGCACTAAGGTATCAGGAATTTATTAAACTAGTGATTTAATAAGCTAGCTCCTTGAACACTAGGATTTATGAGATTCTTTTTTTAAATCTGTAAATTAATGACATGGGAGTAATGATAATCTTACTGTGCTATCATACTGCAAGTTTGTTGCAAGTCAGGCAGGCAATAACACTCCTGATATTCAAGAATGTCTGTACATACTCAGCTGGCATGCAGGTGTTCAGCTAATAAAACAGAAATAGAAATTTGACAGGCAGAAAGTTACCAGATGTTTCTAAGACATAATTAGGAGAACAAAGGAGAGAGATGGATTGATATCAGTAAAAAGAAATACCCATCATCTTTGCTTGCCTGGTATTTTGAAAGTTTACATGGTAAGAAGAATTCCTCCTTACACCAAAAACCAAAAGACTGCATTTGTGCCATATTGTACACAATTTTAGGGAAAAATGTAGGACACCCATATAAAACATATAAAAATAACAGTAGAACTGCAGCACTATAAGGCAAGTAATTTTAAAAATGGGCAATTAAGATGGAGAAAAGTTAAAGGCTCAGTTTGAAATGTGCTGAGTAATGAAGACCAGTTGCTTTAAATATTCAGCCATGGTAACCACAAGAACAGTAGTGATCAAAACAAATTTTCTTGGTAAATTGGAAATAAAAGTTTAATAAAACACAGGGTTGAAATCTGATCTAATATCTCCTCACACTACACTAGAATAACTCATTTAACATCCCCGAAAAAAATGTGCAGCTACACATTCCTAAGTCCCAAAATTCTGCTCCAAGTACAATTTGCAAGAACATACAGTTTTTATGCAGTAGCTTTACTATGAAGCTCTTTAAAGTTTATAACTATGGTCCCCCCAAGCATGTCTGTTGTTTCAATAACCCTGCCTTTATCAGTCCCATCAAAGCTGCTGTCCAGCATGAGGTTGCTAGGAGCTATAATGAAGTGATGCTGCTGTGGATTTCCTTATAGCTCAAGAGTTTCCACTACTAGGCAGGTGACTGCAATTTCCATCACATCAGGACAATTACTTTTAAGAACGGAAGGAACCTTCAACCTCCCTCCTTTTCCTCTACCCCTCCCAGCTGAGGCTGCATATCACAATCCACAAACTTACAGAGAATACTTTGCTTGTGATAACCAGTACTACAGGAAATTGAACTGCAAGACAGAAAAGTATTTTTTTAAGGAAATTCTCTTTGTAAACCAAAGGCTGGGAAAAAGATCATGGAAAATACTGTGAATAAGCTTTTTGATTTTACCTTTTGAACAGATGATACTATGGGTCCCTATAAAACAGGTTTTCAGAAACAATCCTTAGAGCACACACAAAAAAATCATTTTAGTACCGGAAAAGGTTGAGAAACGTATTTTAATTTGTGCACAACTGCTAATCTCCAGAACACCACAAGGTTTTCATTCTTATGACAAATCTTAAACATATAGAAGATTCCCATTTTATATTGTCAACTCCCTAAGCAAAAAGTTGAAATTGCAAATCCACAACTGAAATAATTTCATTAATGAAACAGAAAATGAAGTTGAGCTGTAAAGGCATAGGACTCCCAACTTGTGCCAGGCACAAAAGTGTTCAGACTGTCAGATATAACTATTATCATAGCTCCCTTTTTCTTTGACTTTGAACCACATCATGACTTTAAAGATTGTAATGATGGCTATCCAGCAATAGTAAGAACAAATATGGTGTCATCTGCTCTGTTCTTATATTTGTTCTAAAGAAAGGGAATTACAACCATTTACATTAGTGTAAGTGATACACAAAGAGCAATGTAGCATTGTAAAATATCAAAATTACTGCATTGTAATATTGCAAAAGCATATACAGCTTCAATAAACTTGTCATTATCTGACTCTACATCATTTATTTATACTGTATTTTCTTTAAAGGCTAAATACAACAACTATACTGCAGAGCACAGTAACCTGGCAAAAAATATGGCAATATCGTCAAAATCTGTCTACATCAATAATATTTTTTTCTGGAAGTCATAGGTTATCACGGACGCAGTGATAGAATCTCAGTGACAGAAACCTCAGCTGATGACAGCATGTATCTCCACACATCCTATAGAATTACTTGCAGAATAAGTTACTCTTAAATTGCAGACTAACATAGAATAGTAAGAGGAATTGCTAATTTTAAGCTAAAATGTGGTTGTTGTCTAAGGCCAAAGTGAAGGAGCAGAAAGTATCTACCTCATATCTGGCAAAAGTACTGGTCTCCAATTAATTACCAATGATGTCAATGAAGTTCAGGAAAACAGGCCATACCAAGAAACTGTAAGCTGTCACAACAGAGATGCTAGATTCCTAAGAAGAATGTTGCCCTTGAAATGGGCTTTATTCCTTCTGGAAGCAAGTCTCACTGAAAAAGTTTGTCTTATTTATTTGGCTGCTACAAAATGTTGTATGCAAATAGGGCCCTTTCACCAAGTACTCACTTCATCTTCGACTCTAAATTCTTTATTTTGAAGAATGGCTAAATACACAGGGCTTAAAAGAAAATAATAACTCTTTCCCTCTGATGTACAACGGGAATACCGGTAGACATTACTAGAAAATACTATTTTCAATAGTTAACTGCTATGTTTCAGTGATTCTTTGCAAACTGATTTAGTTCAGTGTTTTATTAAAAATTATTGGAGAATATTTTCAAATATTACTTAGAGAGATGAGATATCCAAAATGAGGTGCCATAGAGGGGAGTATATTCCAGAAAGCAGTTCCTTAGCATTTTCTTAATATTTTCAATAAGAGTAAGATATACTATCATACTTTCATTTCTTTCTTTTTGCAAAGCATTATTTTTATTTATTGAGAGTGTTAATTCCTTTACATTTATGATATAACTTAGCAGGATGAAATTATAGAGGAAAACAAAAACATAAATGTGACGGACAGCATACGGTTCTGAAGTAACCAAGTTCAGCCATTTTTAAAGGGAAAAACATTAAACAAATAACATCATCTAAAATGATGGTCTTCAACACTACTTTTAGGACAGACAAGGTCTATTTTTCTAGATGTTAAACAAAAAATCTCAACAGCAACTCAGGGTATCTTCTTGCCAACTACTGAATCAATCCTGCTCCTGTTAAACTGTAATCTCAAAAAAATACACTTTTAAAACCACAAAATTCTGGACCAGTGAAATTCAACAGTGAAATCTTCACTGACTTCAATGAAGTCAGGTTTTCACCTTCATTTTTATTTAATATTACGTGCTGCATTTCTATAGGCTTGTACTTCTGATAATGAGACCTAGTTTTTGAAATATATTTCACTTGTATTAATCCAGCAGTTTAGAACAAAATATTACTACATGGTGGACTGAAATTGTGTTTCCTGTTTTACATCTAGTTTTCATCATTGTGTGGTTAGGGAATGCTTGAGCTATTCAGAAGCTTTTGCTGCTAAACAGAGCGTATCAGCTCCTCTGACATTAAAAAGGAATAAAACCTTTCTTCTTTATGTGGCAACTCTGGTTAATCCATTATGAATCTACTTTAAAAATTACTTGAATCCTGTTTTCCTGGAAAATGATCAATCAGACTGTGACAGATTTTAAAGCCAACATGTGCCTAGAGGCTGAAATAAAAGTAATAAGCAGAACAGCTCTGTCTGCTGCACCAAAAAAATGCTTAAAGGTTTTGTTTTGTTTGTCATCACAGTGGTAATGTTTGAAAAATGTCTGGGGGACATTAGGAACATCTTTTATACAATGGAACTACCACACTCTGAAGGTTAATATAATGTAAAGTGTACATCAAACAGGGAGTGTTATAATTGTGAACATTAAAGTTGAAGCAAGCAAAAATATGAATCTCCATAGTCTAATCCTTTTTGAAGGATGGACATGAGAATTGCTATTTTGTAAATCAGAAATTTACACTCCAACAATAATCCATTCCTTAAAGCATGTATATGAAAAAGGAAACCAAAAAGACTCCTACCAGCATGGGCTAGAACAAGCCTTTAGAAGATTCAAATCTCAGAAAGCAATAAGACATTTTCTATTGCGTTGTGGTGGGCAATATCCACTAAGCTCTGTTCACACGTTTTAATTCTTATTCGAGCAAATGTCCACTGAAAGCAAATAGAAAGCACATGTGGGAATATAACTCAGGTACTGACCTCAGACCTAACCTTTTGGAAAAGCTATTCAGGATTCCAGACTCAGGGTTCTGAAAAAACATTAATTGAATCTTGGTCCTTTCAGTTTTTAAATATGAAAATAGCATTTAAAGTACAATTTTAATATTTGATGAGTCTTTTTCACAGTTATATGATAATCTTCCTAAATGCTGGAAAAAAAGAAAATGGTTTCTCTTGACCTTAAATAGGTTATTCAATAGCACAATAATAGTATTTGACCTTAAATAGGTTATTCAATAGCACAATAATAGTAGCACAGAAATATCATTATTTTGTCATCATAACTAATAGTGCTATCAACCAAAACATCTGTGGCCATAAAATACAGATAAGACTAGACATAAATTCTCTGCCTTGAGTTATCAACTCTTCATACTAACAAACCTACCTATATAGGATTGGTATAGCACAGCAGGATGAGTGAAGTGTTAAGTTTATACTAGATAATTACCAGCTTTCACAATGGGGATTACCAGACATAAAGCACCACTAGTACAAGAAGCTATAAGAAGCTATAAAAGGCCACAACTTTCAGCAGCTAATTTGCTTTGACACATATAAGATGTGACAGCATAGTCATCTTAAGATTACTATACTAGTACAGTACTGGTCCCTTCAGTACAGCTTCCTGTGTTTACAATGAAAACTTCAGTTTCAACTGTTCCATTGTTTAGAGAAAGCTAGTGCTGAAAACTTAGATTGACTCACTGTTCATCACTGTTAAGTGCAAACTCATTTTTAGAGCCAAAATTTCATAATTCCTGGTATTAGTATGTATACAAATCAAGCATAAAGATAAACTTAACAGCATCCGAAACACTAAATCAATTTTGCAAGTACAGTTGACAGGAATACAGGCTGAAGCAGACATCAGGTGTTCTCATCACCTACAGCTACAAAAAACAATCAGAACCTGCTCTTTAGCTGCAAATACTGTCACATTTACTTGTTAAACAAAACTAAAGATTCTGCTATAACAAGAGAATGAGCAAAGAGAAAAGAGATTTCACTGACACTGAAAGAGCTACAACTACAGTGGAAGTACCAGCATTCATGAACTTAAATTCATCATACACAGATACTGTAGGATCAAAGCAGGGTGCAGAAATAGGTTGCACAGTACTTTAACCCATGCAAATGAACAGTAAGAACATTAACACAAGGAACAGTGTAAAATGAACAATATAAATTTATACAAACAGTCAACTAGAGAAGTTAGCCGAAATACTGGAGCCAAAGATATGAATTAGTTACTGATAGGCTGGAAAATGCAAATATTGCTTATATCGAGTACTGAACCTCTGTAGTGAAAAAAATCACCTTTGATCACCCCAAGTTAATTCAGCACTGGCAGAAGATCCCAAACTCTATTCCTGGATATACACATGCTCTGTTTACCCACAGAAAGGAAACCCACCCTGGATAAGTTGATCCAAGCCAACTACCGCCCAGTATCAAATTTCCCACGAGCAAGTCCATGGAGAAGCTAGTCAAAGGCCAAGGACATTCTCATCTGGTAGAAATTAACCTTTTAGACACAGCATAGTCTGGAGTCAAGCCAGGAGACACAACTGACACCACCTAGGAGACTGATGAATATTCTCCACCCATCAGTGGGCAAAGGACTGATATCCGTTCCCATCATCCTGGACCTCTTCAATGAGAGTGGAGCTCTAAAATTAAAGAGACCTTCCTGAAGAGGTACACCCAGTAAGTAGTGACAGGAAACTACCTCCACCAATGGACTCTTCAAACTGTGTGGGCAGTCACAGAAGCCAAGATCTGTGGAAATTACATTTATCCCAAATATCACATTGTTCACACAGCTTTTGTCTCATACCTCTACCCCACCCTACCCCTGCTTTCTTTGGACTGTGAGCTCCTTGGCTACTGATGATCGACACCTCTTTGTTTACCCAGCATCTAGCACAAACAAAGACTTTGATGGCAGTCCTTTGCATAACCTGAAAAACACTCTTAATAACAACACTGTTTGTGAGGTTTCATAACGATTCATTTCCCCTCAACTTGTTTTCAATATCTACATAGAACAACAAGCTGAAACAGTGCTAAATCAAATCCTTGCAACATGTAGACAGTAAAGAACTTTATCAGTAACCCCCCACATCATCATATAACTACTGCCACAACAGACCATCATAAGCAACAGACAACTATACTGGAAGAAAGAGAAAAAAGATTCAGGAGCCTGTAGCCACTTCACCCTTTCTATGCATATCAATGGTTAGTCAGTGAGTACTGGAACAGTACACATTTTTAAACTCATCTCTGTTTTGACCAGAATCACCATAAACCTTCTGTAAACCTAGACAAGGTACAAGATGTTCCATAATAACTAACACTATCAAGGCCCTTTAAATCTTCACTAAACCAGCAGCAACTGATGTACAATGTGGCATATTCCCTAGAATCACAGCTGCTACAGTAGATTCCACTTCATTCCAATTCATGTTCAGATTGCAGTTTTATACTCAAGACATTTTAGGCCCTTTCTTCACAAGAATATTTTTATGCATATATATGTATATATACATAAAAACCCACAGCTATACAATTTTTTTTCTAATAACAATATCCATAACCATACAATAATGATGATGTTTAGATACCATAGATATACATAGTAGTGCAAGGTATCCATGAAGGGGAAGAAAAAAAGCACTAAAAGAGAACACAGGTAGTAAAAGGATATTTATCAATAATATAGCAGAATAGTTTTTAATACTGTCTTTTAAAAATTCATTTCAGTTTTGATCCACTAATTTACATGCATTTCTTTACTCTGCATTTAATGCTTAGTTCAGAAAACAATCACACAGCTATTTCCAAGGAAGATTATACCATGTATTTTTCAGCTGACTTTTGAATAAACCTACAAATTTTTAAAACTCTTAATTATGTCCAGATTTGTAAAATTCCTTCACCAGTTATTTACAGGAAATGTATAAGCCCATTTCTAAACTAAATTTCTTTGCGATTGGATGACCATGAAGATGCAACAATCAGAGCGAGGAATAGTTTGTCCTTTTCAAATACAAATTATGAAACTAAGGAATATAGGTAACAGATATGCAATATGCATACACAATATGAACTTCAGCTCATCAATTTGGAACAGTTGTGCATGAAAGCTAAAATGATGCAAAGTGTTCAGAGTTGTTAATATGATATATGATACTTAGAAATATTCAAAATTATTTGAGATAAAACCCCCTTACATTACAGAGTCTATGCAGACCTTATACTGTTTGAATCTGAAATGTTAAGCAAATCACTTTGGTTTTAATTGCACTGTGTTTTATTTTCATAATACACTGGAAAGAAAAATGAACAAATATCATAAACATTAACACTAGGACTTTTTCTGGTTGAAATTGCTTTAACATTATATACATGTATCTATTCTGAAAACACTCCAAAAAACATCAGGTAGATTCAGGCAAGATGTAAACTTCTTTGCTCTGCTAGAGAAAATATTTAAGTGGGTTTTTTGGGTTATTTTTGTTGTTTTGGTTGTGTTTGTTTTTTTTGGGTTTGTTTTGTTTTTTTTTTAATAAAAGTGATTTCTACACATAAAACATTTATATTGGAATTTTGTAACATCTGGAAACATCTCCTGAGAACAAAACCTGACAGGAAGAACTGCAATGCTGTCAGGCCTGGATGAACTTGGGAATTTGAGAATTACTGGAAAACTTATCTTACAGATTATATATATATATATATATAAAATTATGCAGACATCATGAATATAGCAGAGCTGCATGAGTCCTGTGGGCTGGTAGAAAGGTAGTCTTACATGTAATATTATTTGTTTGGAGTTCTCTGGAGTTGCAAAGGAAGGAAAGAAAGAGTTTTAAATTGTCATATTGTTCAAATCAGCAATTTATGGATCTCTTCAATAGTTGCTAGAAGTAAAAGTAAATGATCAAGAGTTCAAGCAAATTAATAATAATAATAATAATAATAGTAATAATAAATTTAAACGTCCTGCAGTTGCCTCTAAAAAAGATTGCCTTAGAGCTGTTAAGAGTCATAGAAAACATGTAGAGAAATGTCTGTAATGATTATATCCATCAGTGTCAATGTATAAATTCTGTCTTAGGCCGCATACAACTTGTTATCAGCAGAGTGGTAAGTGGTATGTGATTACTGATCAGTAAGGGCACAGTCCTGTACCTGTGCCAAACACAAAAACCAACAAATAAATGTACCCATGAAACAAATTTGATGACAATTAAGACAGTACTGCCTTTCCTCCTACAGGGACACTTGATCATGATCATTTCTGAAAGTGTACCTGACTGTATTCTGTGCATGTATGAAAGTAAGTGAATGCAAATACAAACAGAAAATATTTTCAAGCAGGAATAATGGCTGGTTACCACAGCAGATTCAAGCAATAAGCAGTTTTGGTCAATAAACTTAAAGCTGATATGAAATGCAGGAGCAAACAGTTAACCAATCTCTCCAGACATATTAAAAAAACTCCTTAGTGATGAGGAAAAGTGCACGTACCAAAAGTGATAAGGAAATATGATTCAGATAGCTGTCCAAAATTTGGAATTATCTTGTGAGCTTGATTCCAATTCAAAGAAGCCAAAAGGCCTAGTGAATGACTGTTTGCTTGAGAACTCTTTTGCAGGTAGACATTCCCAGGATGAAACACATTTGTTTATTTGGTTTCTTGGTAACAGAAAATTCAATCAATGGCCTCTGACTGCCCATCCTGTTTCCAGTCCTCAAAATAAGCTATTGGGAGAATTTTATTCCCCCTTCTTAAGAAAATCATCCTTTAAAATGTCAGGGTGATTAATAAAAGATTAATGGACTCAGCTCAGAGCCTTGTTTGCTCAAACATCACCTTTGTGGTGTTTGGTGGTTCTCTTTTCCTGAAGGACACAGAAGGCAACAGTCTTGATCAGACAAGAGGCACTTGTTGGCACATAAACACAGACATTAACAATTTTTAATTGTAAATTTGCAAAAAATAGTTTTATCCTTTCTGAAAGAATGTGTAACTCAAGCCTTTCAGTGTGATGTTACATTTGGGTGAACACCATTAATTTGAATGATTGTACTTGTGTCTTGGGTGATTAAACATATTTGTGTCAAAAGAAAATCTTGTTAGTGCTACATGGAAATGCTTCCTTCTTCCCACTGAAACCCAATCTTCATTAACCCTTCATTTAAGTAAGGAGGATATTATGCATGAATATCTGGGCAAAGTGAAAATGTTTTATTTCTTACAACCTGAATACCTTAAGACATCATTCTGCCTATGCCCCGGCTCTGGTCTCACATCTGTTAATTATGGAAAAGCAGATAGCTACCAGCTTTTCTGAGATCATATCTGTCTTGTAAGATGTGCTTCAAAAAAATAACATGGTTGTACTTACATAAAAATGGAAGGTTTTCATTCAATACTCAATTTATTTATACTGGATACAACCAAAATTCAAGAGTTAAAGGCATCAGCACTTTAATACACATATTTTTGAAGGGGAAGCAAGGCTACCACTACCAAAAATAAAACCAAGAATAGTCAAAATATTGTTGATGTTGTAGTATGGCATATAAGTCAAGACGATGGAATGAACCTATTGATGACAGAGCTTTACCATATTATCCTGAAGTTAAAGTGCAAAACTGATTAGAAGGATCAGAAGTAACAACAGTGAAGATGACAGCTCCATTTCATGGCAAATTTTGAGGTTTCATTCAAGTATTTTATGCTTTACTATAAGGAATGCAAAATCTTTTGTGCATTTTTGCCAAAACTATTTTGTGATTGCAGTCTGACTGAAATTTGAGCTTTATTATTAAAAAAAAGAAAAATTATGTTTCTCTTTGTGTTGCAAAAGGAGGCTGCTGTAAAGCTTATTTTTTATGTTGATAATGAAGTCGTAATGTCAAAAGGTCCAGATCCAAACTCTCTGTCTTATTTAAAACATAATTTTTAATCCCTGAAATATTAAGGTAAAAAGGTTTTGATTGACTGACAAAACTGAGAATCAAATGCACCAGCTTTAGTGTTCCAGTTAAAACACGACCTATAAAGAAGCACAGACATAAAAGATTGTGCCTGTTTATGGTTTCAACTCCTCTAAAAGATATTAAATTATTACTCTGACAATAATTTACATTTGCATAATCTATGCAATTTCCATGTTCATTTGCATCCATAATAGGACTGCTGGGGAAACCATAACAGGAAAATAAGAAAATACGTAGTTTGAGATCCACAAAGCTGCACTGTTTATAACTTCACCTAGTTGGATCCATATCTTCTGCTAAGGATCACCATGTGTTTCTGTATATAGTACAATTCTGACACAGTAGCTCTCCACTACTCAATAAATCATTAAAAAAATAAAGCTTACATTTGAACAATAACCCCTGTACGCAAGACATCTTTTTGTCTCAGCAACACAGGTCTCTCTAGAACAAGAATGAATGTTCATAGCCTACTCCACTAAAATTATTTACAATATATATAAAAAGTGTGCTGCATTAATAAAAATACTCTGGTAATATAAGGAAAAGATGAAAAAATGTGATCAAGGAAGACAGAAAATGAAGAATTAGGGAAGGAACATTAACAAATAAACTTTTATATTTCTGTGTGAAAAATGCCTAATATACTCCAGGACTAAAGAAACTGGTAGAAAGAGGTCAAATTCTTCCTAAGTAGAATCTTTCAATTTCTCAATTGTATCTTTGTGTATGTACAAGAAGCCAGACTGGAAAAAGAAACAGAATATGTTTTAATATAATAATTAGAATTATGGTCAAAAGGGAATTATTCCACTGAATTAACCAGATGGGTTTCCGTGCCAAGCTATGGTGCTTTTGGATTTCTATCCCTTAACACAAACAGATCAAATAAAATGTTTCTTTTTTTTTTTTTCCATAGCTATCCCAAATGAGCAGAAGTACAAAGTTATTCATTAAACATTTAAATAAAATATTAAACACTGGAACTGCCATTTAATATGGTGACCACATGTATTAATTATTGAAAACATAAAGCAAAATATAAATTTCCTTCTCTTGTTGGAAAAATTTTGATTGCTGACATAAGCAACTATTACTGTTAAGTGGTAAATTATAGTGACTATTTTTTAAATATGGAAAGCTATGGATACAATAAATGACAGATGGTAGAAAACTGACAGAATCTGCAGATTGAATCCAAAAATTGTAAAGGCCTGTTTCTCTGGGCAAGGGTTAGATTTGTTTTTTTCTTACACTTCCACAGGCATGTCATGTGAGGTTTTAGTGAAGGATACTAAACTGTTGTCACAGAATTTATCGAAGGGAAATAAACAATTTCTGGACTCATTCCAGAATGCTAGTAATTACCGTTTTGGGCAACTGAAAGTCTTTGCTAGACAGTGTCCTTTTTCTAACATAAGGGAATGAAGTGTTCTGTCATTTGAGGATTCAATCTTTATTATAGGCCAGGAGGCTGTGCCAGTAAGAATGTTATTTTTAAAAATAGTTCTTCTGCTGAGATTACTATACAATATCTTTTTCTTATTTCCTACTTTTCCTTCATTGCCGACACTTTTCATAGAAGCCAATCTTTTCTTTTGCAAGAGAGCAGAGTTCTTGGAAAGACCATGTAACTCTTTCACTAGGAAATTTGTGCTTCCAGGCTGACTAGAGACATAAAACAGATATAAGGAATTAAGTATTCATCCAACTACCCTGGCCCTTCTCTTCCTTTAGACAGCATTAAGTTTTCTGGGTTCACCACTTGCCATTCAGCGCACATCTAAGGCTTCAGTTCCAACAATTAAGCCTATGCTAGCTGTAGCTGGATTTTCAATCAATCAGTATGCTAAAGAGAATAAAAACAACAAAAAATAAAGCCCAGAATGATGGAATATATATTGAAGTAGTTTTAGTCTTTTCCTTAAGACTCATTAGTCTTTTCCTTAAGACTCATTTAGAATGAGTCTTAAGGAAAACTTGAATTTTGGTCTCAGCACCATGGAATAAATACAGCTTTTTTTTTTTTTTTCCCTTTTTTTCCCCCCCCCCTTTTTTTTTTGTCTTCTGGTTGCCAAATATGAATAAAACAAATCCTATATAAAAATCACACTATAAAATTACTATTGTTCATACTGATTTGTTCATGGCAGCATTTTTCAAAAAATTTTTGTCTCATCTATCATGGCAGAAATACATAGACTGTTCAATAACATGGCTCTAAAATTTTGACCTTGGGTCTTGGGGGACTTTTCCTTGCTTATCTATGCTAAACATCTTTTAAATATCTGTTTCTACACAGGTTCCATAAGGTTAGGGTTTAATTCAGTTAAATAAGTCAATATATCTATCACATGAAAAAAACAGATAATATTTCATTTTGTGACATGAGAAATTCACATGGTTGAAAAAGGCCACCAAAGGACTGGGCACATCTATTTTAAGGACCTCCTTTGCTTCCATATTAAAAATCATCTTTCTCTTGACAAGTAAAGACAGGAAATATTCTGCTTATATGACAATCTTATATTGAGGACTTTTTTAAAACATAAGTTAAAATTTAAGAATCACTGGGACCAAATGAAGATTCCTAATTATATTTATGAACTCTATGCCAAGTTAATAAACATTATTTATTTGACTTATCTGTCACGAGGAGAAACGAGAAAGCTGATGTCAAAATCCAAACTTAGTCCATATCTGTATTGGGCTACTTTAAGGACAGGCTATTTAAAGGCTTTTCCTCTTTATTTCTGGCTGAATGAAAAGACTTTTCCATGGGTGAGGAACTGAACAGAGCTGTCACATAGTTCTTTGAAAAAAATAGATGAAAACCATCCCCAGATTCAAAGAAAACTTTTGTTTTTCCTGTTAGGCTAAGCTCTTATGCCCTGCTTTATTGTTGCATTGCATTGGCAGTATTTTGTGTTCTGATGCAACAGTCTAATTCAGATGAGATCCTTTTCCCTCTCATATATATACAGATACATGCATAAACACACAAACACATACAAAGTGCTCAGAATATCTGGCCTCTTACCAAAACCCTTCTCTCCAGGATTCCTAGGATTTTACAACTTTGACATTCCAGAAAGTACTTGGTAACATAATTACTTAAAAATTACATTTGCATAGGTCAGTTATAGAAAAAAGGGTGTGGTCTTTTTTGAGGTAATGCATGATTTTCAATCTACATATTATTTCAGGCAAAATATGCTGTTCCCTGATGTGATGACAAGATTGCTCAAAATGAGATACCATCTGATACTATAAATCTGCATTTTAAATAAAAATTGGTCTGCTCACACTGGCTATTTTTCTAACTACCAAAAATGCCAACAGCTTCTGTGGAGGTAACAATTCTGGTTTTTTCCACATTTTTGGAATTGAAAGATATATTTATGTGGGTTTTTTGCCATTTAATACACCGAAGATTTGAAATTATTGCTACTGTGAGACCATTAACTATGAAAAAAACATTGGAATGTGACCAAAATATTTGTTAGCAGTCAGCAGTAGCCAACGGCATGGAAAACTGGTATTCCCAATATGGCTCATGACAAACACAGTCAATGTCAATGCTGTTTATTGTGCCCACTTCCATCAGAAAGAACTTCCTATGGTGATCTATCATTTCTCTGCCTGCCAGTTATGATCTTTTAGCCATCCAAGATTTTCTTTTCCTAAACAAGCTGGTTTATGTATTTTATAAAAAGATCATGACATTACTCCTTTAAATAAAGTGTATTATATTATGAGGATTAAGTATATTAGTATCTCATGAACATCCACCAACATATTGCCTTTCTTCATTGAAAGATAATATGAAATCAGTTTAAAATATAATTTCTTTGTGCCATCCACAGTGCCCAATGCAAATAAGGCATCAGTGAGTATATAACCCATCACTTTTTCTTGACTGTGAAACTTATGTTGATAAATCTTTTCTTTCCAAATCTCTTCCTGAAATAGATCTATTTGCTCCCAGTTACCCCTTAGCAGATACATTTTTACACATCTAAGCGACAAAATACTCAAGTATACTTCATATATCCATAGTGAGGCCATGCATTCATTCTGTGCATGCAGAGAGTCCTGACTGTGCTTAAGAGCTATCATAAAGTCATAGAGATGCTGTAAGAAGAGATACTTTGTCAGTTACAAAAAAACCTCTAAAACTTGATCTTGCAATACATTTCTCTTTCCCATCACATTTAATTCTGCTGATGACCAGTGGAGTCTTGGATCAGAGCCACTATAGCCTGCTGTAACATGAACCAAACCCATTCCCAGCACACAGAAGAGGACCAACAAAAGCTGAAAGGAAGAAGTCTTCACCATCAATTTTAAGATGCTAGAAATTTTAGAACATATAATTTTATAATGGCTGTATTTATTTCAGCAACAGTGGACTTCTTTCCTTCATTTTGAGTATATATACTAATACCCTGTTTAAATTCAGATCTATTTCTGATCAATAATAATAAAAAAATTATTTAAAAAAACCCAAAACAACAACAACCAACAAACCTGAGCTACTAGCAGGTGGTTTAAATCTTTAGATCAATCATAACAAAGTAACAACTTTTCCAAGGATGTGACATCACCCTATATCAAAAATTTATTCTTGCATTGCCTTTGAACAAGAGGATGTTGCTGAATCTTCCACACATCTTTCATTCTTTGACAACGGACAGCAGATGCACATTCCCCAGTTATCTCCACATTGAATGAGTGTTACAGAGACAACAGAAGAGAAAATATACCAAACAGCTGATGAATTATCACATAAAATGACAAGTATTCTCCTTTATTTCAGTTTGTGGAAAATCAGCTGTAAACATAGTGAGAATTTGTATTTTCCTCACTACCTGAGCAGTGCCAGACAACAGAATTGCAAAATGCCAACATAGCCCTTCTGCCCAGTCAGGTTTTCCAGACAAAAATTGTTTGAAGTCAGAATTAAGGCTGTTTAGAAGAAAGTTACCCAAAAACCAGTTCTTGTTCTAGTCACTGAAAAGATACAGGTTTGTTTGCATACTTGAGGTAAATTCAATTTCATTTTTCAATGCTGCTAACTAGTAAGCGAGTATGTGAACCAAAGTTTCTTATTTTCTACAAGAATTTGTTATTTTTACCTGAAGACTGTTTCAAAAGATATACAAACTTTATGTACGGATTAGATAAATTATTTCACTAGCACAGAAGAAGGAGAACAGGTTCTATATTCATCCTTATTTTAACTGGAAGCAAATCCTGAAATTTGGTAAGAGTGTATACAGTGCATGTGAGCATACCATGGCATGTGTGCACACAAGTGGCACAACTGTCACCCAATTTTACTCTGTTTTATACCATGGCAATCTGCAGATGTGATGTGGCACAGCAAAGATGTTCAGTGGGGAATCCAGGAAAGAACTTGCTGTGTTCAGTAGCACTGGCATTCACTCATACCAGATTCTTTCTCAGATTACAGGAATTAAGGCCAAGTTAGCCATAAAATTTTAATGCAAGTACAATGCTATGTCACCAACAACTTGTCCTACTCCAACAACTATCACAAATATCCTCCCATAATTCCTCCAGGCAATGGTCTTAGAGATAGACACTATTTCCCAAGTGGCTCCAATTTGCTTGTGAATGACAACACGGTCTTGGTGAAGAGATGTACCATAGAGAAATCAGAATTCTCTCTTAACTTTGTAGAACCTTCATGAATATCTGACAACTTGCTTTTGCTCTGACACTCCTTCCTGTACCACTCTATTAACTTATTGTCTCAGCATGCGCCCTTTAAGGATACCTGTGGATGCTTTAAAGCCTTTGAGAGTGTGTGCGCACATGAACCTTGCAGCACTTTCTGTAACATGTGGCCTGCATATGGAGAAATCTGTGATTTAAAACTAGCTAAAGATTATCAGACAGGCCTCTAAGCAGCACACAGTGATGAATGTGCCAAGGGACAACTATCAGAAAAGAGAAGGATGCTACTAGCACTCAGTATCATTTATCACTAAAATAAGCTTTTGTTTGTTTGTTTGTTTAGAAGACTCATGTTCTTTCATAATTTTAAGCAAAACAAACAGATAGAAAAAGATTATTTCTATTTTCTCATGGTGATCAAGCCAAAGAAATTTAGGCATTTTTCATAAATAACTAGGAATGCTTCCATTTTTAAGAGCCTCATTTTACACAGACCCTCACTTAAAACAGTGCTTATGACAAATAAACGGTATATGACCCAGCACTTATGAAAAATAAAATTGATTCTGGAAGAAGGAAACAGCAAAAAAAATCATAATCTTTGAAACAGTATAAGCTGGCACTCTTTTCTTGACTATGAACAGTCTGAACTCTCGAATGACACAGATATTTGGCATGCAATTAGGGGCTGAGAACTGCAGGTTGGATTCAAGACCACTTGTATTAGACAGTATCTAAAGGATTTGAAAGCAATTATTAATTCACATAGCTTTTTCTTCTGAAAAAACGCCCAAGATATTTCATGATTTATACAGCTGGGTAGTGCTTTCAATGAATAATGTATAAGTTTGCAGCCCACCTGAAAATTATTTCAGGTTGAAATCAGCAATATTCAACTGGGAAAAAAACCCCACAAACCTTAACACATATCACTTAGACAAATTCCAGAGTGGATGCTTTCAAATTACATTCCCATTTTGAATTTCACCTTTAAAGAGAATTAAGGAATTTTTAAAATATTTTAAAACTAAAAACAAATTATTTGGAGTGACAGCATTAAACATATCTGATTGCAAGAAACCATTTTGTATCACCAAAAAAAAAAAAAGGATTGCATCTTTGTTTTCACTGAAAAAAAAAAAAATTGAAAAAAATCAGGCCCAGCAAACTATCCTCTCACTCTAGAAAGCAATCCTCATTTGTTTTCACTAGGAACTTACTCATTCCCAAATCCAACTGCTTCTCTCCTCTTTTTGAAATGCATAAAGGACCAACTCTGTCCTCCACATTTATTCCTCTACTCACTCTTTTTCTTCATGCTAGGCCTCTTCTCCATCTGTCCATTTGCAGCAGATGGATGTCATTCTTTTTCTGGAGCTGCTCTATCGATCTGGTAGGATCGTGAATCCCTGAGTCATATCCTCTCTCTAAATCTTCCTTCCTTTTTCTCTTTATTTCATGACTCTTCTGTGCAATGAGAATGGTACATGAAAAATTACATTGTTCTCTAACTGCACATTTGGAGATAAAGCATTATATTCAAACTCAGGAATGAATTTGCAAACATCATTTGCAAACTTGTTAGGTTTCTTTAGGCCACTGTTCTATGAGGGTGGTAATAGCTTGTCAGTTAAAACCAGGAACCACAGTTGGCAAAAAAATCATGCATTTCAAAAAGTTTTTAACTTATATACCCAAACTCACTACCAGCATTGTTTTTTCTCATAGTACAAGAGCGTCAAAAAGTTTCAGAGAAATACAGAAGCGTGCTTCAAACTGCAAAAACAAGCTCTTGAAAACCAGATGAATTTATATAAACAAAGATTAAACCAGATTGAGGAGGACCTACATTTTAAAAGCTTTTCTGTACGTGTAAGGCTTTTTTTTTCTTTTTTCTTTTTTTTTTCCCCTTTTCTTACTTTCAGAGAAGAAAGTTTGTAATTACCTGACAAAGAACAAAATAGCAACAGTGTCTGGAAAGAATGCATAGAGAGTGAGTACTTAAGAAAGGAGCTTTCATCACACTATATATTCCATGGAAACATAGTTTACCTTGTACTATAAGCTACTTTACTGCAACTCAGTTTTCAACAAAAACAGACCATGACTACGTGCCAAGCAAGTCTCCCCTCAAAAACAATCTCCTTCCCTTCCCCCTAAAAAACAGAATCTCTGAATGAAATGGTAAAACTAATTAAAAAATAAATTGAAACTACTTTTTAAATTTTCCTTGAATTAAAGCAAAGCTTACCACAGATCATTTTCCAGTCAGAGCACATAATGAAAAAACTTACTTGACAAGTTCAATTAACATTAACAAGTATTTGGGAAGCCTTTACTTCCAGGCATGACATAACTTTCATTACTATGGTATGAAAGTGTGAAATATCAGTTTCCAATAACAATTCCTTGATGCAGAAGATCAATTAGAGAAAATTCCCATCAGCATAAGTATCAACATTTTCTATTACGGAGGCATTGTTAACATAACTCAAATTGTTTGTCCTTCCACTTAATGTGGATAAATGAGACTGAACTCTTAATTTCACTGCAGTTGCTGAAGTATTAGCTCATTCTCACTCTAAAGCCATTTGACTGCAATGAGCAGCAAGAAGAGTTTCAATGTTGTTTTTGTGAGTGCTCTCAGACCAGACACTCTCCTGTGCAGTTTTACTCAGAGAAGGCAGGCTGGGGAACACCATCAGGAAGCCATTCATACCTCCCTAATTCTGTGAGCACATGGTTGAGACTTAGCAGAACACAGCTGCAGCACACCCTGACACCATCCCCTTTCTTGCCACCAGTATGTGATGAAGGGTTGGTGGGACAACTGGGCTCAGTGGCAAACAGCTTCATGCACTGGGGGGATTCTGAGGGGTCAGCCACAAACAGGTTACTGGTCCTTTCACATGCACACATGCAGCAGAGGTGGCTAGAGTGGTCTTAAGGAATTCAGTGCACCTGAATAGGCGCATCTGAAGGAAGAGCATCAAAAGCAATAACAATATAAAGCTTCTTGAGAACAGGGGTTTTTTATGTTGCTGTTATAAATAGTAAACAGGAAGTGATCAATACTTGCATATTGCCATGGTACTACTACAACATGAAGCTTCCAGCTTGAAGACTATATATGGAACACCTTTTCCCCCTTGCATTTAAAAACGGTATTTACACCACGTTAGTAGCCATCTGTCTTACAGATTTTCCTTTCTTCTCTGCTTATAGCATTGGAACTTACATTGTACCTTTTTCTTAATGCCATAAACACACCTTCACTTTGCTCTTGGGAAAAAAATCACCAAAAAATAAACTTAAAAAACCCACAAGCAAACAAAAAAACACCACAATGCCCTTCCTCCAAAAAATACAACAATTCCATAGCAGGTGGAGCCAAACCCCCTAAATTATCTCAGGTTTTTTTTATTCACTCCACAATATTCCCTGAACACAAATGTCAAATTGCAGGTGCACACAAAATACTTCTATTATGACAAGAGCTGTGTATCTTCATAAGCAGTGCTTCTCATAATGATGTGTGAAATAAATGCTAACTGAAATAAAATGGAAAAAAGCCAAAAGAGTCCCAAGTGGAAGTCATGTATAGAAGAGGGACTAAACCATGTGAGAACAAAAGGTCACGTGGCTAATGGTCAAAAGGCATGTACCATTTCCCTTTATTTCTTAAATTTCTAGGGCTCCAGCAATAATATTTGCATAGTAACAGCATTTGAGTTCACCATACTGATGGTATACTGCTGGCATCACAATCATCTGACTGACTCATCACAGTGAAGAAGAGAACGCAGCAAACAGGAGTAAAGGTTAAGGAGCAGAAACTGTCAGCTAGCTAGTTTGCAGAAGAGCAGAAACTTTGCAGCTAGGAAAGTTTATATTCACAAACTCTAAAAAAAGTATTATTTTATCCAAGAATTTAGAAGACCAAGGCTCCTCAGAACAAAAACTCACTATGTTCTTTTCCATATTAATGTCTGTATCTAGGCCTTTGGACTACAAAACTATAACCTTCCCCATAAAGCCATTCTTGAAGCTACCAGTCTTGGTCATAGGCAGAATGCTTGTGTCCACTACCCCTATGGAAATGTTCTACATCACTCTCTAACTTTCAGTCTAAATATACTCACTAAAAGTTTTACTATGCCTTTACTTGCAAAAATTCATCTTCCAGTCTGAAACTTACCCCTTTAATTTATTTACAGGGAGTAAAATTAATCTCTATCATTTATGTCTCATTAATTTAAACAAGAAGTGTTCTTTATAAGGAGTATATGTTCCTAGGAAAATGAAAGTCTGAATGCAGCACAAAATTGAAAATCTTAAGGAATTAACTGTTACAGAAAGGAGAGCAGATGAAAACACACAGGTATAAGCCTATTTGTGAGCTTAAAACTGATGTTCTGGTTTCTAATCCACGCTGAAACAGTGCTACTGTATTGTACTTTCATTGCTTGTTACTTACTTTAGTGAGAGAAAAGCAGGTAGAGGCATCACTACTGATGTGATAATCACAAGCTCTGGCACAACAGATGTGAAAAAGTTTAATGATATAAGGTCCCTGTGCATCTCCATGGATACTCATAACATTCTAGCTGAGGCAACACAGAAATTGGAAAAGGATTTCTCAAATACTAAACTTGTAAGTTCGGTAAGCCTCTTAAGAGCCTTCTTAAGCCTATTAAGAAATTTTTGTCTAGAGCACTTGTATTACTTAGTAATTTTAATCTACAGTAGCTGGAGAAGTGCCGTGACAGTGTAACCATGAGGACAACAACAATGAATGTCCTAGTAACCAAGATTGTGATCAGAAATCAGGTGTGTCAGTCTCCTTTTAAAAACATATTTCCACAAGACATTTTGTCACTATAAAAAAATTTGCCAATTTTCACCAGCTAGGTAAAAAGAAACTAATACAGAACATTTAACATTTTGGCTCTAGCTAGATGTATTTTATTTTAGGATTTGACACACATTTACAGTGCATTTATGAAAAAGGCAACTTCACTGAGTAGACTGTTCACTGCACTCTTCTTCAACCCTCATGATTTGTATACAGAAGAAATCTGCTCCGTTTTCAAGAGCTAAGGAAATAAGTCTTACTTTAAATGCATGGGACTGGGGAGCATCTTCCTCTGTGCTGAGTAATAAATGTGAGATCCAACCCATCCAAATTTTGTTAGATGCAAAGTGAGCACCCAATCTCACCTAGACATGCAGGATGAACTGCCATCTAGAGATGTCCCCACTCCTTTTGTCTTCACTGAAAATGGGGGCTATACAAACTGCTGAGACCAAATGCCTAACTGATAGCTAAAATTAGGCAAGACGACCTCCCAAAACTCATTATATTTATAGAGACACCTTGCTTAGGGATTTTTCTGCAGTTATTTCTATAGTATTAGATTTGTATCTTTACTCACAACCTACATCTCAAAGTATTCTATTCACTCTATGCTACAATGGACTGACAAGAATGTATATGAAAATTGTTAAGACACCCTAATGGTGCACAGTAACAGCCTTATCATTCATTCACTTTGTTTCTTTAACCTGTAAGCTCATCCTGAAGCACAAACTACAAAGTTCAGTAACTTGCTTACTGTGAAGCAACTACACTCAATTTACAAGTCAAACATTGGACACATACCAGGACTGGCAAGGGGGATTACAATCTTTCATTCTTGAGAAACTGCCTTGTGATCTTTTTATGAAGACTTAATGCCAAGACTACCAAGTTAACATTATCAAGCAAAATGTTCTAAGTAATCACATCTGCAGGTCATTTAATAACACCTTTCCACTGAATCAGCCCAGAATCCTGTTCCTCTTCCTCACGGCAATCTTCCATACAGTAAGATTGCTGACTCAGCTTCCTTGTTAATTTAAGGAATAGCTCAAATCTATAGAGACATAATTCCTTAACTCTGTTTTGCAAGATTTTCCACTGATTTCCTTGTAAATTAAAGTTTCTTGATCTGCTGGGGTTAAGGTGCAGTGGGAAGGGTGTGGGCAAATGGGAAAGGAAGATGACATTTCAAAATGCTTTATAAAACACCAGATGTTGCAGAACCAACAGAGTGGAACAATGTATTTGTAATTATCAAAAAGAAGAGAGTTGTTTGTCCACATTTTTAAAAACTCATGGGATACTTTTAAGTCACTTAGTTGTGGTCTTTCTGTGTGTGAAGTACACAGCAAATGCCCTTATAGATTTGATATTTAAATGACATGCACGACAAGGGAACAGCTTGATGTGGTTCAGCATTTGCTCTTGTTACACGCTGTACTATGCTGTACACATTCCAGTTATGTGAATAATATAAAAACTATGCAAAAGCATTTTGACCCTCTTCACATATCTTTTTTGTGCACGTTTGAGTTCTATAAAGTTGCCATTGGCATATCATAAGGCAATGTTGGACATGTACTGGTGTATAGTTCCAATAACAGATGCCAGAAACTGACAAGAATGTCCTACTTACTAACTTGCACTTACAGCTTCAGTTTCAAAAGAAGTTTTAACTGGAAGCCTAAGAAGCATGTAGGTTTCCTATTCCACAGCTGAGAGCAGGATAATATCTACAGTTTTTTTTATCAATGTGAGATCTAAATATTTTAACACTTAAGTACGTCTTCCCTCTTGTCACTAAAGAAAAGACTACGTATATTTAAAAACAATCTGTTCTCGTATGTTTAAAGAGCTGTTGCAGATATTTAATGTAACCTGACAGATATTTTTGTTTGGAAACAATTCTGTTTACACATTACATCACTTCAATATTGCTCTAGAAATGTTTTGTGGAGTCTAGGAGACAGAGTCGGAAACCCTGAGGTCTGTGTTCACTCTGCCACTAACCAACTGTGCTCTTTTAGACAAGTCATATAATCTCTCTGTGCCTTGGATTTTCCATCTGTAAAAGGCACCAGTTATAAATACTCACACGACAGAGGTCTTGTGGATGCCAAAAATATAGCACAGCTCTGAAAAGTGACTATGCAAAAAGGTATCTTCTGACTCAATGAGTTTCTCCCTTAGTGAATTCACATGGCCCATACGCTATACAAGCACCATTTTGAGCACTTAACAGGAATATTGCTATACAGTTGGCTTGTCTAGAGCAATGGATTTCCTTCCGAGAGGATACATAGCCACATGTGCTTACTTCAGAGGAAAAATAAACCCAAAAAAACTTTATTTATTTTCACCCAATGCAGAGCATAGCTGAAATTGATACAGGTGTAGATTCCATTCCATCTTGCATTCCATTGATACATTTACTGTTCTTTCACATAACGTGAGGAAACGTTACTGAAAGTGTTAAAACTGCCTACAAATCTCAAAGACAAAAAATTTGAAGGCAGAGGGACAAAAAGAGCCTTGAAGTAAATCAGATTGCACAGGTGTAAATAACTTGGTCAACAGGATCTCTATAACTAGTGGTGATGTGTACATTGGGAAGAACATGGACAGCTCTCAGTGGAAAGGTTCAGTTTGCAAGTAAAGCTTCATTTCAGTTTCAAGCAACAATGATTTGAACGCGAGTTACCAAGGACAACCAAGATGGAAGATTTCAACACCATTTCTGCAGCAGCTTTTCAAAAACCTCTAATATATTAATACTTGAGAAATACCATAAAATTCTGAGATGAAAGACAATACAGAAATATTACAATGCCTCTCCTTTGGATTGTTGGTTTTGGTTGGTTTTTTTTTGTCATTTACAGGAAAACAAATCTTTGCTTCTTAAGAATTCATCTGCTCCTTATATTCCCATTGTTTGTGTTTATGACATAATCATTTCCACAGCAACTAATTAGGAGAAATCAAGAATTATGACCTGAGAGGAGGCCTGTAAGGAACAAATGAAATCACACATGTGTTACATAGAAGATTCCACTAAAAAAATCTCCGATCTCGCTAAAAAAGTGAAATGAGGAAGGCATAAGCTCATTTGTTTAAACTGAGGAGAAAATTTTCACCTAAGACAAGACTGGTCTTATCCAATGATCCATTTTCTTTTTTCTCATGTAGTGTGTGTTAAGAACTAGGAATAGCTGCACCAAGTCAAATCAAAAGTCCATGCAGTTCAGTAGCCAACAGAAGAACGTCTGGTTTTACAGAGGACAAATATGTGGAGACACTTTTCCAGCATATTCTCATGCCATTTTTTGGCCTGGAATGTCTTCGAGGCAAGTGAATCAACCTCACTTCATGCAACATCCCCCCATAAAAAAGCATGCTGAAGTATTCCTTTGCTGCCTCTCCTAGTGGATTGGGATGAAGTGACAGGAAGAGGTCCATATATGTTCCCTATTAGAGAACATTAGGGACCTCTTTTAAGGTCTTTTAATGTTCTTTGACATGTTCTTTTAAGCTATTATTATAGAACTGCTAAATAGCAAAATAATGTATGTAGTAGTATTTAATTTAAAGCCATTTTTCCTGTGGTTGGAATGCAGGCTGAAATGAGCACTGGAGCAACTACCATCACTATCAGTTCAGCTGCATCTAAGGATGTTTGTCTTAGATATTTTGGCCATCCAGTGGTCCACCTACCCTTTTAGCAAAAGTTCAGTGAGGGATTATGGCATGTATCAGTAAGGTGAAATTAGGACTGGGAAAATTCTGGTTTGCCACATTCTCTTAAAACTATTTGGGCTCCCCTTATAATAAACTACTAGTTTCCTCCAGAGCTGCTGAGCAGCTCTCCTTCTCACAAAAATCACTTCCCATTGTCTCCTATACTGCTTTGGGTTTTAAACAAGCTTAAAGATGCTGGCTGACAACACAATTGTTAAGATCTATCAAGTAAGAATTCTTTCTCAAAGAAACAACATGAATAGCCAACAAGGAGTGAAATTAAGCAGGTAACAAACCACCTCCTAAGGAAAATCTACTTTCTTCTTCCTGTCCCTTGTACTGTCCTCAGAGACAGAAGCCATTGGGAGTGAGTATTCCTCCCAAGAGGGCAGGAATACCAACTGACCTCAATGTCATGGGAATTCAATGAAAAGATACAACAAAATGGAGAGCACATCCTTGCCTACATTTATTATGTAGTGCTTGGCCCTTCAAATATGAGTGAATATCATTGAGAGAGATAAAACTTCACTGTACAGGCTCCATTTCTGAGGTTAAAGGAAGGTTTTATTAAATTAATTCAAAGTTTTGCTTACTCACTATAAACATTTCAAGGATACACTGTGTCAAACAGCTTCTCATGTTAAACACAATATATGACACTGATGTTTTCCATAGTTTATCATTGATAGAACTGGAAGTGTACTAGCAGCAAGTTTTAACTTTCTGGGCAGACAAAGTCATTTTGATAATGGTGGCCACCAGAGACAGGAAGAAGTCTAAACATTCTTGATCTTTGGGGTTAGTGGGAATTGAGATGAATGTGAAGGACCACACATGTTCTCTTGGGAGAAGGGCGCTGGCAGCCTTGTGTAAAACACAGTCCTTTTTTGGCTCAGGCACAAAGGAACAGGAGAATCAGCTCTAAGAAAGTCACACTTCTGGACATATGCAAGTCATTGCAACTGTGCATACCATATGTGGGGAATGGTAAGGAAGGGACTGAACACAAAAATCAAAAGAAGGAAAGTGGCAGAGCCCTGGAAAGTGGGCTCCTCCTGAAGCAGTAAGCCTTTAAAAACCATTTACCAGGCCAATTCAGCTCAGGAAACTCTCCCTGCTGCCAGCTGAACTCTCTGGCAGATGAAACAAAGAAACAAAAATTAACAAAAGGGCATTAACAATAAAAAGACAGGATTCAGTGTAGAATCTAGTGAAATTAAGCCTTTTCTATGTCAGCCTGCTCTTGTTAACCTAACTTGAACTCCCCACATGACTGCTTGGGTCAGGAAACGGAGCAGTTACAAGCAAAGAACCACTGCTGCACTAGGCAAGCAGGGACCCCAGTTCTGAAAAGTGTTTAACATTCATGTGCAGCTCTAGCACTGTGAAAGTTTTCTGCTGAACAATATACAGGTGGAGTGGTTTATTCTGCTATCAAAACAGACAGAGTTATAGATAAGAAATTCCTGCAACAATGTGTCAAATCCTCAAGCATACACAAAAGCCCATCTGGGCTACAGCAAGCCTTTGCCATGCTGCATCTAATGATATGAAGTCAGGTTCATGAAGAAAAAAAGACCATCCTAGCAAAAGTAGGTGGAGCTAATCTGTGAAATAAAATTCAACTCTTTTACAGGGGAAAACCAGTTTGGCATATATGTATCAATAGTGTGCTTAAAGAGATAAAACAAGATCATGAATGGGAGTTTCATAACTGTTTAAGTACTACATTATAAACTAAGTTTTACATTTTGCTCTATGATGTATTGGCATGATGCAACCCTTGTCCAAGTGAAATTAATATTATCTTTGCCACTGATTACCATGGGAATGTGCATTTGGTTTAGTGTGCTTTCACCTAGAAGTTAGTTACCACATTTTGCATCATTGATTAGCTCAAAGTTTTCAGTTCTTACAAAACCAAAAAAATTTGAAGCATATTGAAATAATGAAAATATCAGTTTGGAAAGGATTGTTAACAGTTGACTGAAAGGTTAATAATAGTTTAAAAGTAGGTGAACTCTTCAAAATTTTCAACACAGTATCTTGGCAAAACAAAATATCATTAAACATGCCTTAAAAAAAAAAAAAAAAGAAACCTCTAACTTCAAAGAGTACTAGGCACTTACAGGTGACCTCTATAGATTGAAAATAGGATTACGTCAACAAACTTTTCACTTTTAAGTTGTGGATGGTGTGAGATGAAAGGGTGGTCTCCCTAACATTCTGCTCTGCTACTGGCTCAGGTTTAAAATAACTATGAAACCAGGTATTCCCTGTCACATTCTGATCTGCAATGCTGACATGGACACAAGAAGCAAAACCCTTTGAAAATGATACTTTCATACGATGAAAAAAACTGGGAAAACTTTGAGCAAATTGGTGTGGAGAAACACTAGAGGGGATACAAGTAAGGAGACAAAGAGAAACCTTTATGTAAATATGGCCATGCACTTATGCCACCAGCAGTAACTAGTTTGTACAACTGTGGCTTAATATCAGATAAAATGATATTAGATTTTGAGATTTACACTTACTAGCTGCACTTGTTATCTTCTTTCTTGTGTAAAAGTTTCAAACATACAGCAGGCAAAGCATAGCATTTTTTCCTGGACTACATTTAACAAACAAAACTATTTTCAAAGATTGAGCAAAGCCATAAAAATAAACAAAATTAATTAAAAGCCCCTTCCATGCTTGTATTCCCTTCCAGAACTTGCATGTTCTCCTGGGCACTTTGCGTTGGCTTGCACAGCCCCTATTTATTCAAGTCAGAAATTCCCATTTACTTTGTATTCAGTAGTATTCAGTAGTATTCAGTATTTTTTCCACCACAAAAAATGACTAAAAAAAGACAACAAACAAACAAACCAACAAAAAAAAAAATTCCCAACACTCCTTTTTAAAGGATCAATGGATCAATGCTTTCCCTGAGGAGGCATTATGATTTGATAGACTTGAGACATGCCTACAGTGCCTAGAAGAGACTCAATTTTGTACACTGAGACTCAGTATTGCATATTTAAAACACTCAATAACCCTACTTCAACAAACGATTATTTTGAAAATATATAAAAATTAGGGGAGGAGAATCTTGAGCCACCAGGCTTCAAGTACTGATTTAGCATTGTAAAGGTCAAGTAGGCTTATTAAAGAAAAGGTGAGCACCAAGTTATCCAGCCAAGCATTTGGATAAGTAAATACAACACAAATACAATTCTAATAAGTTAACTCCCTGCAATTAAACTACAGTTCCCCAGAAATGTCATATTGCATGTCATCAATATCACTGTCCAAAAGAGTGATTGTAACAAAATGATCCATCATTTTCTTCCAGCACTATATGATGGTGGTATGGAATACATTAAATATATAGTCACAAAAACTTTGTATATGCCTTACTCAGTGACACAAAAAAAAAGGAAAAGAAAGCTCCTAGAAGTATTCTATTATAATGTTCAATATTTTTGAATGCTTTACAACACCCCCTCACCTCAGGGTTTGGTGACACACTGACAGCAAGCCAGTTGCTAGTTCTGTATAAAGAAGGATAAACATCTGCTGGCAGACACTTCTTTAATTCCTCAAAATTTTACTTTTGCTGCAAGAGATTTCAAATCTGACCACAACAGTTAAGGAAAAAACTTGAACTCCAGTCTAACATACACAAATCAGAAAATATACACAGCTAACAAAACCAGTCTTAGTACTTCTTGATGAGAGGTATTTGGTTCCTTCTCCAATATTCCAGTAATGTAAAACCAGCATGTAAGGTAGAAAATATTTTTTCAATTTCAGGAAACATCATTACTAGCTGCCAAAAGTCTATCCATATAATAAGAACTATTTGCTAAAGCTGAACACCTGCAGTTTTATAGAAGGCCTCTAAGGACAGCTGTAATTATTCCAGTCTACCGATACAGCAGCCAATCAAAACCTGAAGGTTTTGTCCAAGAAAACAATGTGTTTTGCTAGCTAGGTCTACATGTACATTTGCAGACATTTGATGTAGACAGGTAGACAGATTGAGAGATGGTAAGACAGCTTGATCATGACATAATGCCTTGTATGCAAAAGACAAGGCTAGTGAAGGATGTCTTAATTGAGTCCTCAAAGTAGATTCCTGCTCCCAAAATTCTCTTGAAAGCAGTCCAACTGCTAGAACTTTGCATCATAGCGGACCATCATACAAATATGTGTATATTAGCTGCCTTTCCAAATACAAGGCAAATGATTAAATAGCAAATAAAAAATATAAATACAAAGGAAAAATCTTCAACAAAGTATGCATAAACAATGCATCCCAAACCCCTGTCTGTGTTGGTTTCCACAGCTGAAAGTGTGACCATCATTTTGCGTATGAAAAATATGTTCTTTTTATTATTTGGTATGCAACTTCAGTAGCACAGCTTTGCTTCTGTTAGTTATACCCAGACTGTTACTATAAAGGTTATGCTCCTTTAGGGGAAGTTTACCTAGAAAATATTCAGTCCTTTATTCTTAAAAGTCCATACACAGTTATGGACTACTGAACTGCTCTTAATTGATCTCACATGGATGAGGTGACTATGACAGAGCATAACTAGAGTTTATATATGGAGAGGTGGGAAAAAGTAGGACTCCTTTCTCACTGCTTAAGTGAAAAAAATATTTCCCACCATCCTGCTGTGATCCTCTTCAGCTGGTGAAGGTTCTGCCTTAGATGTTGGGCTGTTTTAACCATTGCACAAATGTTTTGTACATAACATGGTACATTCACCTTGAGTAATCAACCTGCAAATGCTTTCAGAAATGTTACAATAAAGAGACATTCAGATAAAGAAAACATTTCTTTCCCCTGAAATTTTGTCTTGCTGTTTGAAGATGAACTGAAACAACAGATGCTGCTTAACCTAAGGCTCTGCTTCTCACCTCATCTCTAGGCAGAGGTCATGAGCATAAACAGTGCAACATAGAATTCTTTTGACCCCTTTCCACTGAACAAAGAAAGCATATCTTTGAAAATATGTTTCTGAGCACACAGTTGTGCCAGCTGCCACTGTGGCCCCATATAAGGCAAAATGCAAGTAGCATGAATCCAGAGAAATTGAAATTTATCCCTGAATAATTCACTATGCAGAATCTCCTGCAAAGGGAAAGATCTAGAGGGCACACATCTGCACACACAAAAGAGTATGAGATGGAAATAAATCAATGAATGAATAAAAGCTAAAGTATTAAACACTCAATGATTTCAATAGATACTTACAAAGCCAGGGCTAGCATTCATTCCTGATTTAAAACCAGAAATTCTTTCCAATGTACATTTATGTAAACAACACCAGCTCAGCTCTTATCTCAATGTAAGAAGAACACACCATCTCCCAAACTTAAAGGCAAAATTAATTCTGTTAATTGCCCTGAGAAAAAAATCAAATGTATTCCCTTGTTGGCCAGAAATTTTAGAATTCAGCTGTTATGTGATCTCCAGCAACTCTCCACGGGGTCACTATACATTTTGTACATAATGGAAAGATGTGAGTGTAGAAGCAGTTTCAAGGAAAGTTTCAGTAACTGCACACTCCGAGAGCCTCCCTCTATGCTGTGACTTGGGTCCCTTTCAGCCATAAGTACAACCAAATGAGAGCAGACCAACCACTCTCCAGAAGAACCACTGCAAAACTGACTTGAACCACAAGCTTATCTTTCTGATGTGAAGACTGACTATCCTTTTTCAATAAAGGGGTTATGCTAGGTAAGATATCCTGCTTCCAGAAGTCAGGGTCAAATTTCCCTATATGGGAAAGGAAAGTTTAAAAGCAATTGAGAAACTTGAAAAAATACTCACTGGTACCTATTCTTATTTCATTTATTGTGGGCCAAAACCTGCATACTCATCTATAATATCAACTGATATAAAAATCACACTACGTAAATTTCAAAACAACTATTTTGGGTAAAACACTTAGTCCTACCAAAGTCAGTCACTACTGACTACTTTCCTAAGGTCAGATATTATCCTTGATATTTGGAGAATCCCAAATTGCACAAAATCTATGCTGAATACCTGGAGATATCACCCAGGTATATTTTCTGATATATCTGAGAAGAGGTATATCAGAACAGAACAGAACACCAGACAAATAATGCAGTCTGCATTAAATAAATACACCTTTTGCTTTGCTTTGGGAAGGTTTTGGCTTTGTCATTTTTAACTCTATTTACTATATGAAAACTGTTGCTCCCTCTACATTCTGATGGAATGTGGCACACATATCTCATCCTATCTTCCATCAATGTACATATTTCATTATAGCTAAGATCCACAGAATTTAATAGAAGCTATATTAAACTATATTAGTACTGAGAAGGAATGTTGTTTGTGTTGCCCATAAATAGTTATATTACCTATTTTATCAGTCACATCAGAACCCTGTTGTACAGCAAGGCACTATAGAAACAGAAAAAACACAACATCCAAAGAAATTTATATGGTCTTTGCTGGACAATTTTCACATATTTTTAGTTCAGGCAAGAAAATCTATACCAGTACCCCACAAAACAAACAAACAAACAAAAAAAACCCAACAAAAAACCCCCCAAAAATATAAAACAAAAACAAACAAAAAAAGCCAACCCACCACACCTACAACAACAACTGTTTCCCACAACAACTCATAATTTTTTTACTCAGTAGTTTTAAATAGTAAATATTTATAGTCCATAAGCATTCAGAAATTCTGTTACAGTTGACCATCTATTTTCTCCAGCAAAAGTAACAATCTATTTCATGGGTCCAGGTTCAGTAAGAGCTCAGTATGATGTTATTATGAATAGAGTTAGTTAGGAAGAAAACCCTATACTACTGTGCACATGTAAAATTTTACTTTCGGCACCTGTGTCTAAACAGTAAAACTTAACAAATTATTTCAATTTTGTTAAAGAATGCTTAAAACCTAAGACTAATGAAAGATTTCATTCCACAGTTCGATCACAACAAAAGCAGGAAATTCAGAATTGACATTCCCACAGCAACATTAATTCTATCCCATTGTGTATATTTATTTAAACTGAGTCTTTTTTCCTATGACCTCATAACATATGTGAAATGAAGGAAGATGCTAGGAAAAAAATCCTAAAATACATATAAATCAGTAGTATGTTGTTAAGTTCTATTATTACAACAGTAGCAGTTGAGTGGAGATAGCATTCTGGATATAAAAAAAAAAAATACATGTTCACTAGTCCATGCATTTATTGAATGCTATTGCCCATGAATGTACATGCTCTACCAACATTTCTCGTTGCTCACCTTTCACATTGGGATGGGTACCTTACCCAGCCCTGGATGCAAGAAACACAGAATTTGAAAGTGTCTGTTATCAGACAAATCTTACTTAATTTCATAAAGAGATGGCTCCTGGAGGAGTACAATCATTTGTGTTCCAGCTCAAAACTAATAACCTGCCAACCCAAATCTGGCTCCACGTATACATAATCCAAATGTTTCTGCAGTGTTTCCTCAGAACCAGAGCACAAGGAAATTCTCTACAACTGCTCCCCTGTGCTTCTACACTGCATCAGGACAGGTTTATCTCAGCCTACAAGCGCTAGCTCTTCTGCATATTGACCTGCCCTGGACTAATTTCCTCTTGCCCTGCATTTCACGTTAGACTGGATGCAGAGTCCAGATATGACTATTACAGACCTGATATGTACATCCTAATAGGACTATTTGCTGTATTGAAGGTAAATGTGTTGCAGAGCTGCCCTTGGGACTTTTTTCAGGAATTGGCCCAAACCCAAAAAATCCAGTGCTGCGCTGCACCTCATAAGTCATCATTTTGCATTAACCCTCAGACCTGAGCAGGTTTTTTGTATGTGTTGCCTAAACAGCCTGTGCTGGGAGACACTGCAAGGTCTCTACATTGTACTTCTCATGCTACATGACAACAATTGGTACTTTCCGAAACTTGAGTGCAAGTACCTCTACACCTGTATTTAAGCAAACATTTTTATGTGATGCTGAAAGACATCTTAAGTATCTGGAGCTCAAGTTTAAAAACACATTTGATAAAAACAGTGAAAAGCATATATAAAGGAAATACTCTTAGCTGTAGAATATGGGTGTTTCACACCTGAAAATTCAAAATGGCATCTCATAGCACCTCATAAAGCAAACCAGGCACAGGTCACAGACATGCAGAAATAAAATGCAGTAAACATAACTACCAAGGGGGGAAGGCAATACAAGTGACTTTGCATTTCTTTGTGATAGCAATGGCTGGAAGCGATTAGAGGTCTAAGGGTAACTAAGAGGAATCTCAGAGCTCTCATGTCAGGGAGAATTGCTGCTCTTCAGAATGGAAAAGTTTGAGAAATTAATGAATACCAGCACAGCTCTGGCCATGCTCCATGCATACTTCCAAGGTATATTCTGGCTATTATTTATCAGGAAGATCTATATCTCCTTAAAGTTTGGAGATTTTCTTTACTAAAACAGTGCATCAAAAGCCTCTGCACAAGCCTGAAACCTACATTTTGTTTCTATGAAAATGGCAAAATGTCAGTCACATCAAATCTTTTCAACTGGAAAACAGGATCTAAACAAATACACCTCTAACTTGGGAACTTAAAGGGTGAAAATTCTGATGCCACTCTGTACAGTTACTCTAGGGTCTTCAGTACTGAGCTCCTGCTTTGCAGACTGAAAGCAGTAATTTCTTACTGGATAGAACTATGAACAAGAGCCTCCAGTCATGAACTCTTTGTCTTAAGACAAATAGATTTTAAAACCAAAATACGCAGGTTGTGTACCATGAAACAAATCACACAATGAGTGCACATGAACAATCTGCCAATTGCAATTTTGGTCACCAAGAACTAGATACTGTAATTTTCTTGAACTTATTACAGATCTTCCCTCAGCAATGGTGCAAGTTCACTGAACAGATGGAAACTGTACGTAGTCTCCAAAATTGTTGCAATGTTGCCATTGCTATTCTCTTTCAAAATGTACTACAGTTTACACAGACCACATATAAATAGAGACCACATATAAATGTTTTCTTTCACCTCTGCATTTTGGCATAGCTTATTTCCTTGCTCGGCTGCAAAAATGCTCATTATTTCTGAGTATTGTTAAATGGATTGGTTATCATCAGTATTACATGGAGATAATCTGCTACTTCCAATGGACAACTATACAGTGTTTTAGAGGGCCTTTGCTCAAAATTTGGTTTCAGTTTTCGTGTTGCTCTGCTTCTGAAACAACCTGAAGATTATAGAAAAAAAACATAGGAAAGGGTTAGGCTTAGGGTAAACAGAGAATATGATTTGATTTAAGACTACTGAAAGCAGGTGAAAGATTCCCGCAAATTTTAATGGCCTTAACAATGTGCTGACATTGTATAATGTAGAAATTGACTATACTGGTTACCATGTTATTGAAGACATGCTGCTCTTTCTCCTGATATTTAAGCAAGTTTAGCTTTTTATTATTGTATAACAGCAGCAGCGTAGATAAACACTTAGTAAGGCTATTACTACTCAAAAAGGCAAATGTTGATGTGGAAGATTATATGAGAAATGGAAGAAGGATGGAAGGTAGAAAACTGAATAGAAAGCACTAAATGTCTGTGAAGGCAAAAGATAAAGTGGCCTCACAAAAGAATAGCTATGTATGACCTATTTTCTAATTCTGTCAGAATTTTATTGAAACCTGAAAGAAGTGTTTCCTGAAAGTATTACAGGAATTGTAAGAAAAAAGTGCAAATCATAAAAAAGGTATTAATTTCTCTACCAATTCCAGCCACCAAGAGGCTTTGGATATTTCAGAATTGTTAAATGTTGTACTGATTCCCATATAATATCCTGGAAACAAGAACCAAATAACATCTATAGATGAAGCATCCAGCATGCAGATTTGGTCCACCTAAGGATTCAAGATAACCATAATGTTACCAACTCAGAAAGCTATTTCAAGCTGAAAGGAAAAGGGCTCTAGTCATTCTGCATTCTTTCAGGTGCCAAAAAGAGATTATTTTAAAATGGTTTGTTTCTTCTTTCATATGACAGGAAGTTAACACAGACTACCTGGGCACTAACTGTGTAAACACAAATCATTTTTAAGCATTATAAATATATCAACACAGACATTATGCCATGTTTTTCCTCTTTGGAAAAGGCAGCCAGCACAACATAAACCTCATCAGAATCTAAAAATTACATACAGAAGTATGTTTTCCATTTGTGATAAAGCCAACCTGAATAACAAGATCCATCTTGCATGGCTACATATAAATACTTTTATGTAAAACCAGGAAGTTAGTGAGGTGCCTTCTCCATCTATACCACAGAACATATAAGCCTTTATTTAGTACTTCTTTACAGAATTAGTGCAGCTAAATGATGGCCTCTGACTGACCTAGAGGAAACAAACAAAAAACCCCAAAGAGTTATATCAATTTAGTTTAATTCTGTAAAAACTACTATAACGGGATATGCAATGTTGTGAAAGTTTAGGAAAATTATGGACTTTTCAGATTCTGCAGGATAAGGAACAGTCAGATTAGAATTATTGGAACTCATGTCACTGGAAACAGCACTGAGCAATAAAGACCTTTGTTTTATCTTTCCATTCCAATAAAAATGTCTGGAATTGGTTTCAAAAATGCTAAATAACACACAGCAGCATACTAACCGTTCATGCAAGGACATTTTTATCTGGCATACTTGGGCACCTTCATTCTCTATTCCTGTATGTTACTGTCCTATAAAAACTAGAACAGCATACACATTAAAACAATATCTTTTAACAGAAATCATAATTCAAAAGCCTCGTGAAAGAAAATTCCTTCTAATGGCATCTACAAAAGCAGTACTGACAGAATTCAATGCCTAAGTAAATGGATTGAGAGTTTGAAAATTAACACATAGATGTATCAGATCATAAACTATAGTGACTTTTTTTGCTAAAAGCATATTATTTTTGGTGTTCTACATAATGTATTTCTATTAAAATGACCATTCTTCCATTATTTATTTCCACTTGTTTTTATCTTAGAACATTCAGTTACAAGGCATAATAATACACTTAACTCCATTGCTTGTCTTTCCTTTGGACTGCTCTGGTGAATTCAGCACTTGGGCTGCTCCTGACCTCACTGAGAGAGAGCCTCAGTGAATGCCAAGACTGCACTAAATTCAGGTGAAAACTAAGTTCTAGCATAGATTGTTCGAAACCTGGAAGCTGACAGATGTGAATATATGACTGTGAGCTGTCACTGGCTGCTCTGGACAGGTCACTTCCAACCAAACTAACAATCTGGGAAAACAGTTTCTATTTTCTTCAAAGCCAATCACATGCCCAAACAACACTGTGAATCTGGACTGAACTTCCTCAGTGACTTCACTTTAAAACAAGGAACAGAGCTTTTTCTCAAATGTTTAGAAGGCTAAGTAAACTAAGGGCTTAGAGACCTGCAAAAGATAGAACAAGGGGAGAGAAAGAACTTTTGATTCTCAGTTCTAGTATCAAAATCAATTTAACAGTCTCCTAAAAGAAAATTAGATTATTCTAAGTACTTCATAAGGGAGAAGTTAATATTCACAATTTTCTCTTCTTGGGTGATTTTCCAAAGTCAAAAATGAACAGATGTGGGATTTAATTTGACTATTCCTATAAATGATAGATAAACAGTAGACTATGGAAGATCATAATTCAATATCAAAAGGGAAAATAAGTACGTTATTTTTGAGTATTTTCCTGAGAAACTTTTACTTTTTACCTTTTCTGAAAACCATTTAGAAAACTAAAAAATTTCCTATCTTACCAACTTTCTATAACAGATGTTTGGATGTCCACAGAGAACCTGTGAAAGTTCAAATAAAAATTCTGATGTTTTCACTATATCATTTAAAGAGAACAGGAAGAGAGCATAGTTGCTTCATCCACTAACAGATGGTAAGAAAAGATATGCAAAGAGGAAATAAACTTGCACAATTTCATAACTACACCTGTATATAACAGCAGTACCAGAAACTGAAGATGTGTAGCTGAACCTGATAATACAGCTTGCAGCAGATGTACTTGTGCAATTTTCCAGTGACCCTATCATACCTACAGTACTGTTATACTTGGCTATGTACAAGTGAAAAGAGAATATAAGCTGTGTCAAAGCCTAAGGGCAGATAAAAGGGAATTTTGTGCATGTGACTGGCCTTTCACTAGTAAGCCCATATCCAACAAATACCCAATTACGGTAGCAAAGAAAAGTTCAAATAAATCACCCTGTGTTTTTATGAAAAGCATTATAAATTCCTTAATAACAACAAATTTTCAGAAATATTTATGGATTTCTAAACCTTCACATTTAGAAATTTATCTAAATCTCTTAAAAAAATAAAATTTGTCACACCATATATCACAGCACATGTCGCAGTTGAGACGGCCATGATACACAGAGTATCACCATACCATTTCAGAAGACTTCAGTGTCTGCTCAAACAGAGCAACACCATACCACTTCAGAATGCTTCGAGTTCTGCCCTACTTCTTTTAACCCAGCCTTTGGTACCCCTCATCCTACATGCCTTACAGCTGTGTGCCCTCTGTTCTCTTTGGTGATTGGTCAGTGCACCTCAGCACTCCATGTCTCATACCTTCAATACTGGTCACCTGTCCTGCACAGCTGTAGCCCCTTAGGAATGAGGCTCGGCTGCAGCCCCACTCCCAATTACCACAATGAACATCTTCTTAAAAATGAACATCTTCTTAAGTCCACCAATGACTCTTAGTGTATGCAGAATTAATATGAATTAATACAAATCTGAGACAAAGTAAACTACTTCATAGTTTTAGTATTAGTTTCTAGTGGTATTTTAGTATAACTTGCATCCAAGCCTTGACTTAAGTCAGACTTAATTGAGCAGCAGTGTAAAGGAAAAACATAAAATGTGTCAGGAATGGAGAACTCTTACTGCCCTTGCTCTGATGGTCAGTGTTCTTGACAGGAAGAAGAAATAACTGCTTTTACTGTCACCAGTGCACTCTGCTGTGTAGTCCAGAGATAGGAATTCAATGAAAAAATACACGCTAGTTCTTACTTTGTTTAAAAGATGCTTAAAAAGAACGCTAACACTGCAGCATCAAATTAATTGGGGGAAAAAAAAATCAACCTAACCACAAACCCAAAATACACAGATGTAGGAATGGAATGCAGAGTGTTAGCAGCAGGGATTTTTTTTTTTTTAAATTGCAAATATATTCAGCACATGAGGGGTACAGAATAAAAAGAGACTAATGACAATAGGAAATTATGTTTGTATACATATTGATAATTCAAACTGATGAGTTAGAGCTGAATATGCGATAGGCTTGACAAAGTGTTGGAGGTTAGGTAGGCTCCTTTTGTTTTCTTTCCCCTCTGGGAGTTTTCTCCCGCCTGTTGCTAAGAGAGAGTAAAGACCAAAACTTCAGTGAAACAAAAGAAGTTGCTGTGGTTCAGGGTAAGGGTGCTGCTGGCTACTCTCTTAGCTCAAGGGGTTTCCCTCAGAGGGGCAAAGATACCTGGAGATTTGGGCTGGGCTTAGCTCCTAGCTCTCTCTCGCTGTTGGCTTTGGGGGCAAACAGGCTGCTGTCACTGTGGGCAAAATGTGCTGCCTCTGGGATGCTCCATCTCCTATTGCCTTCTCCTACCATGAGTGAACTTCTGCTTGTGGGAGCAGCCGCTGCACCTTATTAACCTTATTAACATCCTACCTCACTAAAATAGAACTCTTCACCATCTGCTTGGGTGCCTAAAGGAAAACCCTGGGACACCGAGCTCCTTACCCCTCTAAGGGAGCCTCTCCTGGCCATGTTCGGGGGCCAGGCTGCCACTGCCCAGCCCCTGCCCTTTCTCTGCCACTGCTCCGAGGTTTCTTTGCTACGCTTTAGCCAAGAACCCCCTGCCTGCTGTGACACTGCGCAGCTCCTCCATAGCTGCCGAGTTTCTGCTAGCTCTTGCTGCCCCGAGTGAGCCCACCCTGCCGTTCCAGCCGCTGGTCCAAGGTTCCTGGTGCAGCCCACTCTCGCCACCCAGCCCATCCACCATCTCCACGCGAGGGAGCCGTGAATGAAGCGGCGCCACAGCGCCCCCTGCAGCTGTGGGGGGATCATTGCAACTTCCCTGCCCGCCGGGAGCCACCAGCGCCTCTGCCGGCTGCGACTGTAACTACACCAGAGGGGAAAGCGCTCACAGAGCGGGAAGAGACTTCACTGGGTTTTCTGTTCTTGTTGGTCGTTGCTACCAATGTTGTTGTTTCTTTACCTTGTTATACTTACACATACTAGTAAAGAACTATTACTTTTTCCATATCTTTTCCTGAAAGCCCCTTAACTTCAAAGTTATAATAATTCAGAGGGAAAGGGGTCATATTTTCCATTCCAAGGGAGGTTCCTGTCTTCCTTGGCAGACACCTGTCTTTAAAACCAAGACACAAAGGTACAAGCAAAGGAAAGTAGGATTACATATTAATGTATACATACATGTATATGCTCCTCATGATCACCATGTGAAAATTCTTAACATTATTACCTTAATGTGAAAACGGAAATGTGCTTCCACTGTCCTATTCAGTCCATTTTCTAAAAGTTCCATTTTCACTCACAATATTTCAGTCAGCTATGGCTAGATTGAAAGTGAGGTAAGCTAGAGTCTAACATCAACTTTCAAAATACAATACCATAATTAGAAACAAGCAGAAAATGAGTCTATTACATATATTATTGCTGGGCTTTTCTGGAATCCTATTCTTTAATGATTGTGTTCATCTCCATCAACTCAGAAGTTGCATCTACTGCTTTTCAAATATTCATAGCTTGTTGTGCTATCTGAAGCATGATACCTGAGTATGGGAGTGGGGAAAATAGTAAGCAGTATCTTCAGAAAAGGTTCTGGTAAATGTTTCTCTCGTCACACATCACATTCAGACATGTTAGTGGAAATGTGTTACTGAGGATCCCACTAGCAGTGGGACAATGGAACCAGGCATCCACCATGTGGTTGTCCTCAGGAGGCAGCACCACACAAATCAAAGGAAGAGAAGAACAAAAATGTAAGAAAAATCACAAGATGGAACTGAGTGAGCCAAGTGTAGATAACCTGTTAGAAGCAAGAGGAGAAGCTACACCTGGGTGACATCTTAGGAAAAGGAACAAGACCTATATTTGGAAACACCAAAATGAATAATAATTATTTATTAGCAAGTGCGTGTGAAATGTAGCAGATTATATTAAAGGAAGGTACACAAGCTCAATGAGTCAGTATGTATTCACAGGGGAGAAAAGGAAAGAAAAGCAATGGCCACAAGCATATGATATGAATGTAGAAGATGATTCTGACCTTTGGCAGCAACAGGAAAAGGGGTGAACTCGTTGCACTTCTACTAGGAATCAACAGAATTTTTTCTTTAGAAGTGAAAATAAAGCAAAATTCCAAATTGAGGGAATTGACACATGTAAGCCAAAAGTAAATAACCAGGACATGGCTCAAGGTAACACAGTACCAGTCTTATTTAAAATTCCTTAAAAGCCTGATAAGGTAAAATGAAATAAGTTGTCTGGGACAGGTTGGAATGCAAGTAAGTAAAACACTACAGGAATAAAAAGGGAATTTAGTTAGTACTCCAATACAATATATCACTCCACAAGTACTGAGTACATGGAGAAAGCTGACAAGTTTATTCATCAAAGTAAATTACATAAATGAACCTAAAAACACTTGGGTATTTTTACGAAGAGAAATAGAAAAGGGTATGGAAGGATACAATAGATAAGAATCAGACAGAAGGGGCTATAATAAAGAACCTTCTTGGTTCAGATGTACTTTTCCCGTTCAGAAATTCCTTTTTGCCATACCACTGATTAAATGAAACCAAATTCTTATATGCTAATTGTCTCCTAAGTACCATTATCATTGCTCCAGAAGTTATGTAGCATTAAGAGCAGAACTCATAAGATAAAAAAGCAACAGTTTCTTCTCACCTGACTTGCACAGAAAAGCTCAAGCAAGCTGAACATATTTTTCAGCATTGACAGAACCAGTCACACATATTCCGTCCCAGTAGTATAATGGAACAGCCCAGGCACATACAGCAAAAATATCATGGCAAAGACCTTGACTTAATTCTGACTAGCATTGGTTTTAACTTAGTAAAAGTGCAAAATGGATACAAAATTGGTGGGGAAAAAAAAAAGAAAAAAAAGTTAGAATTGCTTCTTTAAGCAGAACAAGTTAACATTTATCTTGCATAAGCCTTGTAATTACGACCACTTGGAAAGATTAGAAGCTGCTGGGAGGGCTGCTACATAGTCATTCCAGATAACAGCTCTTATATTGTTTGAAGGAGAGGTATACACTACAAAAAATGGCACATCTTTGATATTTACGTCTCCTGCACGTCACTCTTTTACTCCATCTTTCTTGAATAATTCCACAGAACTGAGAGTATTCCTAGCCACACCATTTAAAGTGTTAATAGTGCATCATGCACTCTAACAGCTAGCCTGACTGAAGCTTGTAGAATTCTTCTGTTTCTCTGATTATCTGGAAACTAAAAGCAAAGTCCTTGCTGCTCTAGTGTGGCAGGGATGCACCTCAGAAGAAACACAGGCTAGATATTATATCAACATTTGCATCTTGTCTACCTTCACTGTATGAACTACATAGACCTTACCACATACATTAAGTTCTTACATATCTGCTGTGCTAACTTTAGGAATAGTTGACAGCTTGTAGTTCAAAAGAAGGTGAAGAACAAAGACTCTCCTATTCTCTGATCCCGTCTGACATTTGAATAATTTTTTGACTGTACACAAAGTTTAAATTTCCTTCTTCTTTTTGTTGGAAATATAGTAAGGAGAATAAAAAAATAAGCTCAACAGCTGCAACAATCTGTCCTTGCCTCATATGTCCACAGGACTTGAATTGTTCAAAAATAAAAATTTAAAAAAAAATTAAAAAACCCAAATATTGTTAGATGGGGAAAACGAAACATATGATTTTGTTCTTAGTTCCCTTTGTTTCAAGCTGGTTCTCATTACAGTAGTAGCCCGATACCCCTAAAATCTGAAAACTTCTGTTCATCTCAAAATATCAGCAAGGAGAGCTTAATACTTCCTCTTGCCCATAAGCTTCAGAAATGACAGGGAAGAATCTCTGTCAGCCAAAAGCACTAGCCAAATAACAATTTTTCATCTCTTAAACAGCGAAACAAATGTGTTTATTATGCAGATGGCTAATGGGAGATTACCAGCAACGGTCACCAGCTCAATACTTCCAAATTTATGTGGTTGTCAAAAAATGGCCTAATTTCCCAAAGCTAGAAGCAAGCAGGCCTTACCCAGGGTTCCAAGACTCTGCCACTATTTCTGCAGTGACAAACACCAGAAAAGATTTTATTGTAAGGCTACAGGGAACACATTTTAACTTGTACCCTTGCCCTCCCAAATTCCTCACATAAAAACTCTCAAAGCATAACAATGCCTTGGTTCCATTCTCTATATACCAATCACTTTTACTTTATGTCTAAACTATTTCCCACTGATCAGTCATTAAATAGAATATTAACTTTCATTTTATCTAGGTTTGTCTGACATAAATCATATTTTTAGCACTACCTTAAGAGACATAGAGATAATAATAAAAAAAATACTCAAATTATTCTTACCACATTCTACATGACAGTATCAATATAACTTTTATAAAAACTAAATAGATAATCAATAGGGCAATTATGTAACAATACACAAGAGAGGAATTTAAAAGAGCTGTTCATACAATACTCAAAGCAACGCACTGGAATTCAGGAATATTTTATATATTATCATATTTAAAAAATGATAAGATCTTTCAGAAAAACACTTGTTCTCTGTGTTTTCTGAAAGATGGTGATAGAGTCAGGCAGAAAACCTTGGGCTACAAGTGAAAACATAACATATTGAGAATAAACCTTCAAATATCCAGCCTTCACTCACTGCAACATATATGCTTCTACTCTCTGTTTCTCAGACAGCTGCATTTACATTTGCAAGGCACATACAAAATTTCACCCTATACAGGTGATGGATACAACTAACTTCTCCAAGTCAAAGACTCGCTCACTTCAATGACCTGCAAGGTCCTTGGCAAGTATTTAGCTGATGTGGTGGTCAGGATCTGAGCTGTTTCAAGGAGGGTCTCAAAAGGCAACTGCATAAGGAAAACTTCTGCATGGAGAAACAGCACAATTTCATGGTGCATACTTAGCTTGTAAATGAATTCTCAGAAAATTTTTTCTAAACTTCTAATTTCAGATTTGGTTGCTCTTTCTCTATTTTTTTTTTTTTGATCACCTTCACTCCCCCTGTTAGCATGGTAAATGAATCAAATAAACCCTGAACAAAAAATTGAGAGGAAACTCCTTTACTGTTCAGTGTCTGGTAACTATATGCAGGTTATGTAGTGCTCTTCAGTCCCTTACTGGAAAATTTCTGTAAGCATTCCAGGAATTATGGAATCATCTTGAAGGACAAACAGCAAATCTAATATTAGTGTTTGAGATGGGCTAATTACTTGACACCAGACACAAATATTGCATGATATGTCAGTTCCCTAATTTGAAGGGCATAATTCTCACTGCCTCACACATGAAAAGACATTTGCTTTTTCCAGCTTCATGAACCAAGACACTCTCTTGCAGACACATTTCTAAGCTATCACTAGATCACTGCAGGAAGGTGAGCAAAAGGCTTCCCCCTCCACACAGCTGTATAAATGCTGCTCACAACAACTTGTTCTCAGAAATATGGAGCCCATTTATTTCTTCCCAACCCCAGAAATCAAAAGGAGAAATTAGGCCCAGATCCTATTCATCTTGGAATATTTTCATTTCTGAACTAGCACCAGGGTCCTTGGAGCTATACATCTAATGGCATGGCATTTTTATTTTTCACCATGTAAAACGGAACCCAACTTTGCCTGAAACCTCAAGGTTTTTGTTTTCCTTAAAAAAAAAAATTTAAAAAAAGACATGAAAGATCACCCTTACTGCACTTCAATAGTGATAACTTTCTATGCATTAGTGGATATATCAAGTCTGGGTAGAAAACTAAAACAAGGAAAGGAAAAGCAAGATGGAAGCAAGGTTTATGTAATAGAAGAGCTATATTATTGAAAACTGTGAATGAACTGTGTATTCTTGTTACTGCTGTTTTATATTGAAAATCTAATTATTTAGAATGTTCTGAACTAAAGAAGAAACAAATCTTGTCTAGCTGGCAAAAAAACAGAACAAATCCTTGGTGCAAACACATTATGCTACAATGGTTCTATACTCTGTAACCCTCCCAGCTAGGCCCATCCACCTGACCATTTCCTAGCAAGACCTCTGACAGAAGCCTAAAGCAGGAGCTGGAATTTCTTTTCTCAGTAGAGGAACAGACTTGCAATAAGTAACTGAAGTGTAATAAACTTCTTCATTTTCCCTACTCTTTCTGTCTCTGGTGAATATTTCAAGAAACATAATGGGATTTAAAACTGTGATAGTTCACCTATTAGGACAATGATATGATCTGTAGGTCAATTTTTGAGGAGGCTAAGTCAGACCTTATCATGAATAGGGAAAGGTTATACTGTCAAGCTTTTTCAAACTGTCAGCTGGATACATATCATTAAGAATAAGGTTGGGGTTTTTTCATTAATGTAGCCTTTAAAAGGTAATGAGCATCCTCATGTGGGGGCTACTTTTTGACAAAGAACTTCTAAATGAACATGTCAATTTTGTGTGCTAAATTATATGCGTGTATACATACTTTGGAGGACATTTTTAGGCACAGAGACTCAAAAAATGGATTGCAATGGAGGGTAAGAGAAAGGATTTCAGTCCTAGAGTACAATCTACATTTTATTCATGTTAATAGTAATTTCACATTGATTTAAAGAGATTTTGCATTCTACCCAAAATAAACTGTGGATACCAATCTCTAAGCACATGTGCTTGTTACAGATGACCACATTTGAGTCCATCTGAAGACTGATTTCAGCTGCATCAGTGTATTAGTACTGTGTTACATGCATGTAATATAAACTTACATGAGTTACTTTTATCTATTTAAATTTTGACTGTAATACTATTTTGCATACACTTTTACAGTGAATAGTAGGAACAGTGCTGCAAACAGGCATTCACACATTTCTTTCCCTAGCATCATTAGATATTTGTTTGAGCAGGAAGGTTGGACTACGTGACCTCCTGTGGACCCTCAGCCATTCTGTGATCCTGGAATTCTGTGAATTACTGACATATTGCACTATATATTTACATATTTTAAGCAATATTCTTAATGTTGTAATTACAGGAATCACTCAATTTTATAATCAGCTGGTAAATTTAGAAATGCACATGTTTAAGTATCTGCCTGTGTGAAATTGCATAGGCACATGTTTCAGATTTTGGAAATGAGGTGTACAATCATGTGCTCCAAAAGGCAAGCATGTGACAGCTATGGAACTACTAGAGATAATTACAAATTATTCCCTGTTTCTACCCTACCCTTTCAATCCTCAATACTACACAGGGTGCAACTTAATCTGAAGGGTTCTGGCACACTGAATTGTGAGACTCCTTCAGAACATGATATCCAATGCAACAGATTATTAGTTTGATAAGAAATTATGGATATTGCAGTGTAACTCACTCTTCTTTCCCTGACACTGGCATACATGAATTTACACCAGTGTACAAACTAGTGCAAAACATACATCAGGCCATTTGTTCATAAGCAAATGAAAGTAGTTCACCTATTCAGTAGACAAGGAGGAAATACTATAAGCCAAAGAGTGAACAGAAATCAGGATGCCCCAAAGCCTTCCTGGAGTCCTACCAAAGAAACTTTGGTGTGGGGAGATTGGTTTTCCACAGCCAACGTTTTACAGTCCCTCTGGATTTGAGTGAGCAACCTTAAACAAAATCTTAAAGTACTTAGCTTTTTAAAAGAGGGTGTTGGACTGAAATGCTTAACCATAAAGACCAGTTTGTCTTTCTTCTAAATCAACAGTTGCATCCACTTAAGAGGCACCAAAGGGGCACTGTGGTTTTCTTTTAAAGGTTTAAAAAGAGAAGCAGTGAAAGAAATATATCCTCGTATTTCCTTAAAATTGCTACTACTTCAGGAGCTTCTGAAGCACTGGACTGTTTTATTAAAATTGCCTCTTGGTAGTATATTAGTTTTGCCAAAAATTACTGCTCACTTCAGTGATTAAAAAGTTACTCTTTTTCTTAGAAAAGCTTTCAACTGTTCAGTCTGTCCCCCCAACAGTAGCAAGTGAGCAAAGGGCATGTTTTTAAAAACTAAATTAAGACAAATAAAAAGCTTAGCACAATTGAATTGGATCCCTGTCTTCCCCCAGTAAATATATCTAATATCACATACTTATTCAGAGACGCAGAAGGGATTTCCCCTCAGGAACCTCTGGGGGAGAGAGAGAGAGAGAGAGAAAGAGAGAAAGAATGTAATTGTTCCCCATCTCATTGTATGTGTTACTAAGCCATGATGCCAGCCACATGCTGATTATCTCTCCTGTTACATAAAGTGCTCTCCTGCGGTGCCAATTGCCTGCCCTGCGGTCTGTATCCTGTTACATAAAATGTTATCCTGTACCACCGATGTGCTGTGCCAAAGTGCTATTCTTTCCTACCATGCTCCCAGTTTTCGAAGCTCAGACGCCCTTTGTTTTCATGCCTGTTTCTGCCCACAACTTAAAAGCCACCTAATGATTAAAACAAAACAAGAATGCTTCTCACTAAACAGTGATTTTTTTAGTTATACTGTAAAACAAGAAACAATGCAAATTACTGTTGCTCAGGGATTCTGGAGGATATGAGAGCACTACATGAAAAATCCCATTAGAGACAGAGTTGCCATAAGGCCCGCTGTGACTCAGATGTTTCACCTTCACACTTCCATCATTTATGGGTCAATCTGAAAGATTCAGTTTTATTTGTCTCAACATTTTCCAAAGGCAATCCTGAGATCAGCTCTACTGCCTGAGAAGAAAGCACCCTTGGAGTAAAACACACCTAAAATAGCTGTCTCTCACGATGTTATTGCAATAGCACATTGTCAAAGAGTGCTGCTGCTCCAGCAATCTGTAAACATGCTATATCATCAAAACAGTGCAGGAGTGATGATGTGTTACTGGAAAGATGGCAGCAGTAAAAGAAGAGCACATCTACAACCAGAGCACACCTGACTACAGGCAGACAGCCAACTCACTGGTCTTTTGGGTGGCCTAGCAGAAATGACACTGCTAAATCAGCTGCGTTGGCACTACTGTTTCCGGCAATCAAAAATGGCAAGTCTTACATGCACAAATATAAAGGTTAGGCAAAGGGTCTTCTAGTTGAGGAGAGACAAAAGAGATATTGAATAATCAAATTTTTGTGGGGCCACAGAAAACAGAATCTGATCTCCCAGGGCTTGTGGCCTTTTCTACAACATTGCTTTGTAGGGAGGGAATAAGGGCCATCAACACTATATATTATTCCCTGAATGAGGCTAAGGGACATTTTTGTATAAATCTTACCATTAGTGTTTTTAAAATATTTCTCACATCTCAAATAACAGTCTTGTGTTTAGTAACATGTTCATCAAATATCAATGCAATCTATCATCAGGAGGAAAGAAATCCCTTAAACAAGAGCAAAAATAGCTCTGCCTGGTTAGTCTCACTTATGGAAGGATCAAGATTAACTCAAAGGAAGAGATTTCAGCTTCACAGAACTGAGCAGCCTCAATTCCAGTCACGTGAAGAAGGCTGGGGAAGGAAGATGCATTATTTCTTCATTCCAATGGTCTCTTGAGGCTTACTTAAAAGACATGGGGAAAAGTCCTGATGCCAGACATAAAGCATGCAAAAGGGTTAAGGGTTTGTAAATATCAGTTTCCCCACAGTTCTAAATCATAGCTCATACAACAAGAGGCAACTACAAAAAAAAAAAAAAAAAAAAAAAAAAAGAAAAAAAAAAAAGAAAAATAGAGAAAGTAAAGCCCCACTAAAACCTTTTCACACTAGACTAATAGCCTTAGAAATTTCTATTGGTGGACTCTGTTTCTGTGAAAACCTGAACAGTATCTTGCAATATTTAAACCAAAAGTTTACAAGAAAATAATGGCAAGGCTCTACTGAAAAGATTAAAAGGGTTCAAGATCCAAATAACGTGAAAAAAATCCCAAATTCTGTCACACAATCTTTAGTTTATACAGAGAAACTAGCAGAAAAACAATATTCTTGCCTTCATCCAAAACCCACAGCAGACACTTTCTATTTGTTACCACTAGCTTTGAATTGGGACAAACATTGCTTAATTTTTGTGCTACAATGACTCTCTTCTAGAATCATGCAAGAAAACACATTGGCTGTGAAGACAGTTTAATGGGGGAAAAAAAGGGAAAAATCAATGGTAAATAGTAGCCTTATGGTTTATAAACACTATGGAAATGATTTTGTTTGTTTAACTTGAAATAACACAATCAGTGTGTCTTTTCTAAACAAACTTTCTTCTGTAATGCTCTTTCTCCTGCACTACATATTGTGTCATACTACACCATACATTCTTGATACCCTGCTATTGCATCCCTAGGGTCAAAGGCAGAAGATAGAAAAATTCCTGGAATAATATCCCCAATAAATTACTACTAACTATTATAATTCAATGTGGGCATATAAACGGCACTTTAAAGAAAATTGAATTTGTTGAAAATTAAAGCAAACCTGGTGTTACTTTGAACAAGAGGCTCATTGATTGTTTTCAGATTTCCATAATAAAATAGACTTTTTTGTTTTATGTTTTACATACCCTCTGAGGAAAGGAGTTGTACCTCAAAACATATGGGTGTTCAGAATCTTTATTTTTAAATACAATCCTCCATGCTCATAAAACCCTGATTGGAAGCCAAGGAATTTATAACAAGGTGCACAACAGCAAGCCTGAAAAAAGGCTAAAGATGAAGAAAAACAGAGCTTTCACTCATTAATTAAAATAAATAAGAAGCGAGCCTAGAAGTGAAAGTGACCTTAATCTGGGGACAAATATCTGTGGTTTAATTTAATGACATCTTCTCACTATATGTGGATATATGGGCACCAAAATACACTAGAAGACAGATTAAGAAACCGGCATTTATTTTGTGTATCAGGCATATTTTTTTCAGTCTGCATCATAGTCCTTTCCTTTTATTGCTGTAATATGTTACAGTGAGAGCATGAAGAAAGGATTATTCTATCTGAATTTTAGGGAACATTTTCATACACAGCTTTTCTTCAAAAACACGTCTTACTTTAAACTGTGTGATATAACCTAGAACACTGTTAAATATCCTCTTATAATATACACCATGACTGAGCAGCCTCATGAGGATTCAGTGTATGCCTTGAGTGTACTTCAGACCTGTGTATTACACCACCTGTGAAGTGTGCTTCTAATCCACTAATGCACATACAGATAAGCTTTTTAGTATTGGGGAAATGGTTCATTATACATTACAAAAAAAAAAAATTGAACCTCATTTTTGGTTGGATTATTACAAAAAGTCATTCAGGGTGAGGGGCAACAGCATGAAGATAATAATTGGGTTTTAACTAGGTTGCCGAAAACCTTGTATTTTTTCTCTTGGCTAATGGATTTATTTTCCATCTCTCTGCTCTTAACTGGGGAATCTTTAGTACTTGTCTGTGCTGCATTCTGCATTTATCCTTTCACTAAAAGATGAGACTAATGCCAGAGGAGGCACAGAGCTGTAGTTTAAAAGAAAAAATTGACTATACAGTAAGAATCAATTAAAAATACTGTCCCTTTAAAAGGAGATGTCCTGCCCCGCTTCCTTGCTCTATAGTCTATCATGTTCTCATACATTAATATCTTATGTCAACACATCAGATTCTTCCCATTTGCACAAGCTTAGTCTGATGGAGACTCTGCCTGCATGACTAAGGAGAGCACTGGTGTGATTTTTATAAAGGCTCACACCAGCAGTCAGAATGTAGAGCTGAATAGTGAAAATCCACACTCAGTATCTGAGCTCTTATATTTGCAAGTGTTTTCTGGTATTTCAGATCTGTTTCCTTCTGATAATCTCTTTGGGCCTGGCAACCACCAACTTTGTTGTGGGCCTAAGAGCAGGTGAAGAGGAGGAACTGGAGAACACTGCACTTCAAGGACATTCATTCATATTACATGAAGGCACCAGCAATTAACAGTCTGCCTGCATGCACAAAAAGCTAGTTTCTCCAATCAAAGTTGCACAGTTAAGCTGCATGCACAACAGTTTTATGAACAGTCCTGGACTTCACAAGTTTTGGAAGTTGGGCTCAGTAACTATAAAATTATACACTTGATATATATTAGTAAGTACAGTAAATAGAGTATAATTAGAACAGAATACAATGTACTATTTTTCAGTGCTTTTTATTCTTACTTCCCTAGAGCTACAAAATGAGTTTCTAATGAGCTTTGGGTAGTCACATAAATAGAAAACCTAACGCTGTAATGCCTGATAGTGATCTAAACTGCTTAGATATGTTTTGTATTACACCACAAAACAGTGGTTTGTTCATGGAATGGAAAAAAAAAATTTTGTGTTACTCATACTTTGGCCCTAGGCATGCATGTGTTGAAACCATAATCCCCCAATGTATTTCAGAATATGTTTGGACAACCTAGCTTTCTCTGTGAAAATGACCCAAAAGGAAAAACCCCTCTCCATTAAAAACATAAATTACTAAGACCTCAGTGTTTAAGTGTAGCCTACAGCACAAAAAGAAAAAATTCCAATACACTGCCTATTTTCCCCCAGTTTAAAAAGAATAAGGAAGATGAGATGGATGTATTCAGGAACCATATAGAAAAGCTGTAAACTAGATGTGTATAGATAAACATTCTATACAGCAGAAACCAAATATTCTATGTCAAGGCGGGAAATCTTCTTATTAAAAGATCTTCTAACATGGTTGTACAGTCATACACTGGTTTCACACCCAGGGGTTCTCCCTTAAGATTTTTAACAGCCATTTTGTTTTTCTCTGGTGGGGAGAATAACATGAAAAGTCAGGGAAGACTGACAATAACATAAAGCATTTTTTCCACTCTAGCAAATCCCTACATGTATTAGGTAGAATCCTGTACACAAAGCGTAAGTGTCATTACCTTACACCAGCTCTACAAGGCAGAAGGATTAACAGACACGTGGACAGGCAGACTGACATACAGATAGAGAGATGAGCAGAGACTAAGTGAATTACCAAGTCAAACAATGAGTGTGCTACAGTTGAGAAATGGATCCAGATATCACAAGCTCTTGTCTACTGCTTGAAATAAAATGTCATCTTCAAGAGGCAATATTCTTTACCAGTTAACAACTAATACACTTACAGTACTTCTAGTTGTTAGTTATTTTTTCTGTACAAGGTGAATCATAGAATTTTTAAGGCTGGAAAGACCTCTAAGACCACCGAGTCCAATGATGATCCCAAAACCGTCAGGTTCACCACTAAACCATATCCCCAAGTACCACAGCCATATGTTTTTTGAACACTCCCAGGGACAGTGTTTCCACCACTTATCTGAGAAGCTGGTTCCAATGCCTGGACACCCATCTAGTGAAGAAATTATTTCTAATATCCAATCCAAACCCTCCCTGGTTCAATTTAAGACCATTTCCTCTCATCCTGGCACTTGTTACCTGGGAGAAGTTGATCCCCACCGCACTACAACCTCCTTTCAGGCAGTTGCAGAGAGTGATAAGGTACTCTTTCAGTCTCCTTTTCTCCAGGCTCCCTCAGCCCCTCCTCATCACACTTGTGCTTCAGACCTTTCCCCAGCTCCATTGCCATTCTCTGGGCTTTCTCTGGCACCTCCATGTCTGTCTTCCAATAAGGGGCCCAAAACTGAACACAGGATTTGAAGTGCAGCCCAACCAGTGCTGAGTACAGGGGGACAATTACTTTCCTGGTCCTGTTGGCCATACTATTCTTGATATAGGTCAGGATTCTGTTAGCCTTGGGCACAGCTGACTCGTGTTCAGCTGCTGACAACCAGCACCAGCAGGTCCTTTTCTACTGGGCAGCTTTTCCAACTGCTCTTTTTCCAGTCTGGAGTTCTACAAGAGGTTGCTGAGACCCAAGGCCCTCCACCTTGTTGATATTTGGACCATCAACACAGACCTTCCAGATTCCTGAAGCTTCAGTATATTATTTTTTCAGCTGCTTAAATGCTTATTTTATGTTTATGGACTAGAACCGGAGCTTAAAAACAAAGCATAGATTTGAGAAGGTGTAGGCATAAAAATCTACCTCAAAGTTCCTCAAAAATATGGTTTTATGCATTTCCTTCCTTTCCCAAGCTGGGAATCAGAAATACAATTTTGAAGAAACAAATTCCCATTAGCATTATGTTCTTGGTATAATCCTTTTTGGTTTTGCTTCTTTGAGGTAATTTAAGAAATAAGCAGTCTTTTTATTGTTTATATGAACATTGCTTGCAGGTAAATAGAAAAAGTGGTAACATTTGATTGAAACTCGAAAGGATAAAAAGGTCAACTCCTAATCACAGAATGTTTACTACAACATGGTATATTAAAATTAAGATTAAAAAAAAGTTGCAGTGATTAATTCTATTGTATATTTATTACAGGAAGATAGAACAAAAAAATTAAAATATTGCCTTGAAATTTAAAAATCTCCTTTGGGAAGGGCTCCATTTTGGTTTACATGCAGCACCATTTTACACAGCATTGGCTGTGAAAAGGGATTTTTCAACTGGTCTTTAATGGAATTTATGCCAGTTTTAAGGCCTTTTGCATAGCCAAAGGAGCACAAAGAGCCTTGATGCAAATGAAAATCTGTTCTTTAATGTGCACACTACTCAAAGCAATAAAAGTTTTATTATTTTTTAAGTTATGTACACCCACTGTGCAATATCAAATACGCATGTTGTAAACACAGTGGACCAAGTTCAGACATGATGTAAGCATGTGTAACTAAACCGACTTCAAAGGGACCACTTGTGAAACAGAATACTGCTTAGCATGGCCATGAATTGCAGGATTCGTGCTAAATTCCTGGATCATGTTATTTTAAATAGATTTTTTTTTAGCAGGATAATGTTGCACTGCATCAGAAATAAAGAAGAACTGGGCTGTCAGTAATCTGTGGGGTCAAGTATCAAAAGAATTGTTTGACTTCATGCAAGACACACAAAACATTTCAAGCAGAATGAAAAGAGCAGAGAAGGAGCACACTGAGATGTCATTTCAGAGAATGGCCCCCACCGCTTTAAACAAGAAAAAGATAATAGTTCATGTACACTAGTGGTGTACATAAGAAAAGCAATTAATGTTCAGGCAATGTATGGAGAAGAGAGAAGGCAAGGAGCAGGACCCATCAGTCTTGGGAGAAGGGATCAAAATCAGGGAAATGTCATTGAATCAGACCAGCCAGAACACTGTCACATGCACTAATACACAGAGAGAAGCAGAGCAGGTAATAGTTGGTATTGGTCTCATGGGTCACTTTACAGAACTCCACTCACTCTTAAAGTTTTCATCTTGCACCTATTGCACTGCCTGGCTGCATTCTTAGCAATCAAAATGTTTCTAGAAAACATACAATGGAACTCCAGCTTGCAATACAGCTAGTTATCTTTTTGGGGGTTTTTGTTTTGTTTTGGGTTTTTTGGGGTTTTTTTGTTTGTTTGTTTTTGGGGGTTTTTTTGTGTGTTTGCTTTTTGTTTTTGTGAAAGAAAACTAGGCCATTAGATGATTCACAACCACAAAGACATTTCATCATGGATCATCAATCTGCACACTAGGAGCCTGAAATCAAGTGGAAAAGAAACTCAGCAGAGAAACCACAGGTAAGCAATATTGCTGGAAAAAAAAATACATTCAGTAACGAAACAAAAAGAGATGGTCAAAGAGAAAAGGCCTTTCGGCTATAACTAAATGAAACTGAGCTTCTGACTTTTTACACAAAGGAAACTCATTCCCAAGTGTTGCCCTTTTAGCAGTGTTGGTCAATGAAGATCTCATCTGGCAAAGCTACTGCAATGTTTGGAGAGAAATTTCTGACTTAGGGGACAAAGGCATGTGAAAGTTGAACAGATTGCTGCATCCTTTCAAATCACACCAAAATCACTGGTTTACTGTGAAAAACTCCAGAGGCACTTTATTTTGTACATTTTAAAGTCACAAAAGCAGTCCAATTTCATGGAACAAGAGAGGATTTATTCCTTTCAGCAATAAGGGAGATGATACAAGTGTTCTTTTCTCACAACATGAGCAAGTAGCTGACTTCATATTCCTCTTCTGTCAAAAGACATGGTGACAGGAATAATCTGTGCCCTGGGTAAGAATGCAAAAACCCAACATACAGATGTTTTGCAACTCAGTTTGAAAAAAATCACCTAATATATCTGGCCAATTTAAGATGAGGTATGAATCTCAAAGTTATATGAAAAAGAACATCTAGTAAAAACTCATACAGATATAAAAGCTATGTCTTCAAATGCCAAGAAGTATAAATATATGAGAACAGCCCTAAATGGTCACACCACACCAGAACGTAACTGAGAAAGAGGACAACTTCCCAAAGTGTCAGATATCAATTCACTTTTAACTGGTATTTATTGGCCTCAAGAACATTATAGCTGATGTAACATTTGAATTTTGCCTATGGTAAAACTCTTCCTGTGTGAACGTGTTTGGTTGTCTCCAGGCTTTGATGATATCCTGAAGTTTGTACATCTTGCTACTTAAGTGATATTTTTACGCAGTCAAGGACTGCAAGAACATGCAATGTGTAAGAGAGTAATGAAATCACACTTCTAATCACTGATTCTGGATACTCATCAAATAAATGAAGATTGTTTTGACATGCTTCATGCCTTAGAATTGTGCCTGAGAACACCTTTCCTTCAAAATTAATACAAGGATTATCCATTAAGGTTTGACACTGCTCAAATAACCTCTGCATGCATAGTTCCCCAAGGAATGATGTAGTGATGAGTGTATTAGTAAGTTTTTCATAGCAGCAAGTAGTGGTATTTAAAACTCATCTTTTAAAACATCAGCCATTTCTTGGAGTCACTAAAGACTATCCAATAACTGACCTCAGGAAAAAGGGCTGCAGCTACATTCATATACTTGACCCCTAAAAAACCAGGAAATTAATGTTTGATGCTTTTTATATTGTCATACTTATACAACTGTGGGCTTTCAGTGTGTGGCCTCTCAGAGACAGTATAAAGGGCTGAGCCTCAAGCTGCCATAGTTCTACAATTCCAGGCACTTCCAGTATCACAGAATATTATTCAATAAATGGAATATATACATACATGGAAAGCTGAGCACACAGAGTTCTAAAACTATTCAGTGTATACAGCTTTGGGATGACCACACATTAAAACAGTATATGATCACGAATAAGCTGATAATTGAGAGCCTGAAGCAGACCAAATTTTATTTTCAAGACTGAATAATTTGCAATTCAGACCTATATTACAATGTGAAGAGACAGATTGTTACAATTTGAATACTCAGTAATAGAACACCTACTGGTTAACTGTCTTCTCTCCCTGGAATTCAGCAAAGGCAATTGGAGGGTCCTGCACCTGGGGAAGAATGACCCCCTGCCCCAGTGTAGGCTGGGGGCCAAACCACTGGAAAGCAGCTTTGCAGAGAAGGACCTGTGGGCCCTGTGGACAACACGCTGTCCAGGAGCCAAGGCAGCCAATGGTCTCCTTGGGTGCATTAGGAAGAGCATTGCCAGCAGGTTGGTGGAGGTGATCCAGCCCCTCTATTGAGCCCAGGTGAGTCACACCTGGAGTGCTGTGTCCAGTTCTGGGCTCCCCAGCACAAGAAAGACATAGAGCTCCTGGAGTGGGTCCAATGGAGAGCAATGGAGATGAATAAGGGATTGGATCATCTCTCTTATTAGGACAGGCTGAGAGAGCTGGGCCTGTTCAGCCTTCAGAAGAGACAACTAAAAGGGAACCTCATTAATGTATATTAATGAGGTTGAAGGGAGGATGTCAAGAGGATGAAGCCAGGCTCTTCTAGATGGTATCAAGCAACAGGACAAGAGGGAACAGGCAGAGACTGAGGCATAGGAAATTCCACCTGAACATGAGGAAAAATTTCCTTACTTTGCAGGTGACTGAGCATTAGAACAGATTGCCCAGGGAGGTTGTAGAGTCTCCCACACTGGAGATATCCAAGAATGGTCTGGACACATTTCTGTGCCATGTCCTCTGGGGATGACCTTGATTAAGTAGGAAGGTTGAACCTGATGACCAACTGCGGTCCCTTCTGACTTTACCAATTCTGTGATTAATTTTTAAAATTCAGAATGACTTTGAATGGCAAATTGTTGTCTCTGTGTAATTCAGTATTCATCTATTTGCCAATATATTACCATTTTTATTGTCCTCTCATGCCAAAACAAACACTTCTCTGTGTATTTAAATGTCTTTTAAATATCACAATACTGAATCCTAAAAAATTATAAAAAGGAAGCCTTTAAAGAGTAAGATGTCATTCTGAATTTTGTTACAAATTCATAGTGTTGAATGATTTGCATGATGCCTTACTTCTGCAGTCTTGCTTGAAATAAAAGTGTCAAGAGCATTCTAAGCTATTTAACAGAATGTCACTGTTTGTGCTTTTACTTCTGAGTAGGAAGTAATGAAAGAAGAAAATCTAAATTTTCCCTCTCAGGTGTAATTCCCTATGCTCTCTTTCTTGAAGGAATGTATTGGGGAGAAGTGAGAAATATGATTTTAAAGAGTGACTCTAAGAAGAATTTAAGTTATTCATTGCTTTTAGCTCGATGATCACACTACAAAGGGAAAGCGGGGGTAGAATTCAATCCACATTACTCAACTACCCAAAGCAGCCTTTGAAATCATGATCCTGAGACCAGAGGAGCTCTAAAGGGAGTAGGCAGATACTGGGGACAGCACAAAAGGGCCTGTGGAGGTCCAATCTAGCACCTCTCCTCTGCTGTTGCCCATCACAGGGAGAATTCAGTCTGTTTCCAGGCCTCAGCCAGATCTGATGGGCAAAGGCAGGAGTGGAAAGAGATGGGACATGGAGGTCCCCTAGACAGCTGTCTGTGTGTGAGGTGCCACCAGTACATGTTGGGAGGTATCTCAACTGCTTCCTTGCAAAATTAATTTTGTAACCTTGTAGTCTGGGATTGAATACATGCACAAATGACAAACAAGCATACACTGTCAAAGTAATTCTGAAGTCAACAGACTGCACAGCTAAAACTCTGAAACTTCTTGGTATTAAAAATAATTCTTAATGAGATATAACAGTCAGGAAACAAAGAAAATAAGGGATGGTGTGTTCTATCAGGTTCCCAGCCTGCCTGACTTGCTCTTCTCACTTTTTGAAAATCATCAATTTCTTGAAGAGAGAAAGTCATCAGGTTGTTCCAACAATAATACTGTAAAGGGTTTGTTGATATTCCTGATGCCTGAATATATTTGTATTATTTTGTTTTCATTTATTTGTTTATTGTTATTATTTATGTTCTGAAGTATACTGTACGATAAACTTCATTCAGAAGACTTGCTGAAGATTGATCTTTTAAATGTATCATAAGTAAAATCTTAAACTTTCCCATGATTCAAAAGAAATGGGGGAGGGGGAAAGTGTGGATCATATTAACTTAATTCAGAGAAATGATGTAAAAACCCCTGGGATTGGACAGATGCATGCAGGTTCTCTCATACAGACCCAAACCAGATTTGTGCTAACAAGATTAAATTTCTTACCTTGGGATGTTTGGGAGTTCTTTTGCATGCCTCTATTCAGATAAATGTTCTTCTTTACTTCAGTGGGTCTAACTGCATGAGCAACAATGGCTTGTGAGTTTGCATATGTAAAGGTACCTCTATAAGACATAATAAAATATGCCCAACCCTAATACAAATGTAACAAGAGCCCTTGAGGAAATTAAGATCAGAAAGGCTGGTACAGAATCTTAACAGCAATGAAGTATAAAAATTTGTAAATAGGAATGCTCAAAACAAAATGATTCATGTTTGAAAAACACCACATCAACATAAGAATCGTTACTTATGCAAAGTGAAGACTAGTTGCTATTTGATAAGACTAGTTGCTAAATTATTTGCATTCTTCCTGCAGGAAACTTTGGAAATTGACATACTTTTATCACAGAATTACAATCTTGAGGGTAATACTTCAGCATGGATGCTGACCATGTCACACCTTGACAAGTGCCTAAAAGTTTTTAAGCAGTAGTTTGTTTGCAAAACCAAAAATCTGTTCTGCTAAAGTCCTTCATAGTAACCTTCTTTCCTTTTCTTAAAAAAAATAAAAAATTATTAAAATGTGTTTTGCTCTGCTGTGACAGAAAAAAAATGCCTCTTCTAGCTTTTGGTAAGCAAATAAACATTGTTGGAAAAAAAAAAACAACAACTATCTATCTATCTATCTACCTATCTCAGAATGCAGATAAAAATAACAGCTGCATTTACCTCAGCAGCTAGTGGTATTTGCAGATTGGATTCTGGCTGAAGGATTCCAAAGTATTTCTATCTATCTCAGTGGAGTTAGACAAAGCATTCACCATCAAAACTAATGGAATAATGTAGTCTGGAATTCCATATCTTGAAATAATTAAAATTCAAACATATTCGTATTAATAAATAATATTTTAAGGAAAATACATTGCATTTAAGTCCTACTGAAAGCTGAATTGTACAGCATCACTTCTGTGGAGTTCAACTGCTCTCGGAAGTCCTGGATAATACAGAAGATTAAAAATATTCAGGTGAAGTAAAGGGTATAGCCTTTGAAATGCTATGTTATGCTTCCTAGAAGAGTGAATGTACATTGTATTTTTACCTTGCATAGGCTTTACATACACTGTCAAACACAGAAGTGACATTAACAATAAGAAGTTGATGTTTGTTATTTCACTTGGAGTTTACACAATTTCTTTCACCTCATGGTATACATGTTCTAAGAGAATCAAGATATCACAGAGAGTGAGTTCCCATCAAGTACTCTGCAATCTTGCCAAAAAAAAAGAGACAGAACATGAGATAAGAAAAAGCACAGGTACAATTTATGTGGGCATTGGCATGGAACTTACACTTCTCCAAAATTAGCTAGGCATGCGTAGGAATGATGGAATGTTGTCTTCTCTGAAGCTGGCATAGATAATTTCAGTTATTATGAAGGCCAGATGGTCTCATTACTTTTCATAAGCTATGTGGTAAGCCAGAACTTCCTCAAGGCTTCAAATGCTTTCCCTGTGACTGGCTTAAATCACGTCAACAGAGAAAGGCTTGGGATGCTTGATTTCAGGTTTCTTGTTTCCTTGGTCACAGCAAGATATTCATGGATTCTGCTGATCTGATCAGAAATTCCAATTCTGAAGGCATCTGGAGGTATTCCAAGGAAGTCTGCTTTTTTAAGGAATACTTTTAGATATTGTTAACTAACAGCCATAACTATGACTAAAAATGTCAGATTCAGTGCAAATTTCCAAGTAAAGTGTTCACAGTTATTTCAGGACTGGCTACATTGAGGTTCACAAGTGAAAAGAACAAGCAAATTCACTCAAATTCAGCCTGTAAGCACAACATCAAGATCATCAGGAAAAGGCTGACTGCTCATTCAATGATGCCTCAGCCACTAGCTTCAGAACATCACAAGTACTTTCTTCCTCATTGCAGAAAGAGGAGAGAAGAGATGTAATTTCACTGTAATTTTTTGCAGCTTTCTGTTGGATGGGGTCTGTAGACTATTTCAAGATGAACAACTGAGAAAATGAGTTGCATTTAAATTATTCTAGTAGATTTTTTTTACCATGACTATTGCTAAATAGATGATGAATTGTGCCTGCTACTGATCACTTGTTTTCTGTATATTCCTCAAAACTCTTTCAGCTATAACAGATTTTATAAGATGATCTCTTTTTGCATATTTCCATATAGAACAGCAGATATGTTTGTTTGTATTATAACAGACATACTATGAATCTAGAAGGAGTTTTAACTTTCTTATGCCAGTATAGAAGTGTAGTCAGTTGGTAAGAATTATTTCAATGTGAAAAATAAAACTGTGACAGTGTATTCCAGTTGGGTAAATTTCACATGAAACAGGGAGGTCTACAGAGAATTAGGTACTAAAATAATGAGTTTATAAATTCATAGTGATTGCTATATGTCCCTTGATAGCATCTAAATCAATTGAAACTGTTAAAGAAAAAAAACAGCAACTTTCACATGGAGTGGTAAAAATACTGCTAGTAATTCCAAAACTCCTGCCTAGCCACTCTGAATTGAATTTGTTTAAAGGACTCTACCAGACTGAAGACATGACTCAATGTACAAATTTCATAGATATCACAGAAAATTATTAATTATGTTCATTATTTATATTAATTCTTTTGACTGCTCATCCAGAGATATATGCCTAATTAACTTTGTGAAGAATGGCAGACTTTCTCAAATTAGAACAACATCAGAGTTTAGAAGTTTCTGCTAGTTTTCTCAGGCCCAAGGAACTGACTTCACAAATGAAATTGTTAATGTTATTTCCTAAACTTCAATAATGCCTAAGTCTTGCCTCTCCATTTTGGTTTTGTGTTGGGTTTTTTTGTGATTTTTTTTTTCTTGTTTTTTTAGAGGTTTTTAAAAAGTACTACAAGATGTTTGTAGGATGGACATTCAGTAAATGGGAACGACTTGAGAGGCTATATGAGGTACTTGATACATACACACACTCTCTGTAAAATGTAGTCCAAATGCTAATTCTCATCCATATACTCCTGTACACATATTAATGCAGACGAACATTGCTGCTAGGAAAAGTTTCCCATCATAGTATAAATAGTTATGCCAATGCATAGATATTTTTCAGTTGTAAAATTGTTAATCCTCCCAGATGGATTATGAAGGAGGGAGCAGGAGATGGAAAAGGAGAAGGGGAAGAGGAAATGATGGGGAAATGGAGTACCTCTAAAGAAACCAGTTCCACAAAGTCATAAACAGAGAAGATAGAAAGTGTTTAATTCAACACAGAGTCAACATTTTCAATTGGGGAAAAAAAAATCCTGGCAAGAAACAACTCCCTAATGCTTCAATTTTTCCCCAGATAATAACCATCAGATCCTGTGCTACTTCTTATGAGCACAATTTCCTCATTGTTAGCAGCTGTTCATTGGGTAGCATTGCACAACTAGCCAGGTGCATTACGAAGGGAATGAAGGAGGAGAGGGGGCTGTCTGCCTCCAAACCATCAGATGGACTCATAATATTCTTCAATACAGCAGTAACTGGCCCACTTCCTAAGCTACATTTGAGTTTTACTGAACGTAAATAAACAGCGGAGGGAAAAGGACACCCACAGTCCTGGACAAAGTCAGAAATCTTCAGGCATTTGTTGGATTGTTTTTCTGCCTCCACTTACCCGGAAGTCGGGAACTGCAAGATTATGTGGTCGTTTTTTTTTTTTCCTCCTAGCTTCCTGAGGAAAGCCTCAGGGGACTGGACCAGTTGCTTTGGGTTCAGGCAACAAGCTGACTCATATGCAGCCCTGTCACACTACACACTGTGGCAGCTGATATTAAAATGGACAAATAGAAATTATCCTGAAAGGTCTCTAAATTGATTGTTGTGAATTGTCTGTGCACTACTTAAAAGAATTTTTGATGTGATGAGCATTTATTTTTAGCAGTTTTTCCATACCAGTTCAAAAGCTACAACTGTTTTTGCACTGCTTTCACTGTATACTATTAAATGGATGATTCCACCACGACTTTGCACAGGAGTACTCAATGGATACAAGTTCAGGCATGTTTATAGTAACGAGAACTACTGAAATACTTGAACTTAAAAAACACTTTATCAACAATATATTGCCCTTACTACCCTGTGCAAAATATGTAAGGCAGAAAAATGACTAGCACCCAAGAAAAGAACAAGGATCAAAATACTTGTGGTGCATGTAAACATGAACATATCTTAAATCTAAAGTCTTCTCTGTAATGGTTGAAATTTGAACACAGGCCTCATTTTTTATTTTTTGTTAATTTGAAACTAGTTGATTTTTTACATTATAACTCAGTTGAAATGGGAAAGATATCAAAAAAACAGACTGAAACAGAACACTTTCAAGGAAAAGTCTGACAAGATATAATCCTTAAGGTCTATGATCTAACACATAATGAAAACTTAGCATGAAAAACTTATTTTAACCCTGCTTTGCCAGAGGATAATGTATCCTGCAGGATCATTTGTGCTTCTAATACAAATGTATATCAAAACTCAGTGAATTGGTTTCTTAACATTATGCTGTCTGCACAGACATGCTTTCAGACCTAGAACACCAAGATCTAAATGAGGTGATTAGAGAATGAAACACATGGAGTCCCACTTGCTATACATGCTCTCCCATGCGTGTCTTGCAGATCTCTATCTACATGGATTCAGATTATAAAGTTCATAATATGATAAGATCATACAGAGTTTTAGATTGGTTTTACTGCTTTGATTGCTATTGAAATTAGAGAAGTAGAAATAAAAATACCTACAGACTATTACATAAGTAATGGAAGACACAAGTTTTAGATAAAATCTGTCTTTAACATCACAAAAAGATACCATATTTTCATATTTCATCCACCAAATCATGTATGAAAATTTTATCTATAAACCTCTACCAAAAGATGGAAAGTTTCAGCAAATTTTATCTGACATACTGACTTTAAATAATTTTTGTTTGACTTCAAATATCTTTCCATTGAATTTTTATCACTTTTATTGTATTTTTGGTTGTTTTCTGTCTTCTTGTATGAATATTTATACTACACTTTTCCACTGTTAAGACTGAAAGTTTCAGGTTGCTCCCCTTTTTAGAAATCCCTAATAATGTTGCACTTGTGATGGGAACCAATCTATTAACAACAAGCTGTTAACAACAAGTTTATGCTTTTAAGAAGTAGCCAAATATCTGACAGCTATTCCCTTGAGAAGTACTAAGGCTGAGTATCTCACTATTGTACTCAACTCAAATGCAGACAGATTTGTACAAGAGTACAAAGTACAAGAGAATGACAAGAAATAGTTTATCCCATTCTCTTTAACATCATTTAAATGTTTGATTGAAGTTTTCCTATTTGAGTACCTAAATGTACAGTCTAACTAAACACCTCAGTTCATGTTTGTATGGCCTAACTGGCTCTTTTGGATAAAGCAGACAAATTGCAATATCTATGTCAACAGGTGCTAAGAACTATAAATTTACAACAATTTCTAAGGCCCAACGATAAATATTATTCAACCTAATGTTTGATTTTGGCTCTAAAAATCTTGTACCTCAAGGCATAAAGAATCTGATGTTTATTTTACATTACCTTTACTACAGACTACACAAGCCTTAACATGGTTAATTTCACCTAGTTGCAATTTAAATTAGATTAGTGAAATCTTCCCTTTTAGATAATTAAATGAGTAGAAAGATTTATCTCAACCTAACCTATTTCGCCCAGTGGCCAAAGTGACTACATCTGTCTTTAAACTGGATGGTTACTAAACACTACCCTTAAGCTCCAGATTTCTATAGAGATCTTACTCCATAAGATTGGTACCTTTTGCTTCCAGCAGGATACTCTCAGCCAGCTGCTACGGATCTTGATATTAGCACCTCTTTTCTCTCAGTTCATAAACATATATTTCAAGTCTCATTCACCCTGAGTTCTGGACTGGATGTCAGAAAACCCAGCAAGCAAGCAGATTACTGGCTTAGCAAAGGAGCATGCATTAATGATTGACATGTCCCTTACTTGAAACAGTCACATCTAGAGGTTAGTGGTCAATGGCCCAGCGTCCCAATGGACATCAATGACAAATGGTTTCCATTGGGGGTCTATACTGGACCAGTGTTATTTGATATCTTCTTTAATGACACACAAAGGGATCGAGTGCACCCTCAGCACATTTGCCAATGACCCCAAGCTGAGTGCTAGCAGACCTGCCATACCTGAAGGATAGGTTGCCATCCAGAGGAATCTGGACAAGCTCAAGTGGGTCCACATGTATCTCATGTAGTTTAACAAGACCAAGGGCAAGGTGCTGCACCTGTGTTGGGGTAACCCCCAAAATCAACACAGGCTGGGGGATGCACACATTGAGAGCAGCCTTGGGGAGAAGGACCTGGGAGTGCTGGTGGATCAGAGGCTGGACATGACCCAGCCATGTGCACTGACAGCCCAGAGAGACAAAGGTGTCCTGGGCTGCCTCCAAAGCAGAGTGGCCAGAAGAGTGAGGGAGGGGATTCTGCCCCTTTGCTCCTCTCTGTGAGACCCCACCTGCAGTGCCAAGTCCAGCTTTGGGGACCCCAGCACAGGACGGACATGGACCTGTTGGATCAAGTCCAGAGGAGGATCACCAAGATGATTAGAGGGTTGGAGCACCTCTTCTATGAAGAAAGGCTGAGAGAATTGGGTTTTTTCAGCCTGGAGAAGATAAGGCAATTTCTGGATGATGTAAATGCTGCCTTCCAGTACCTATAAAAAAGATGGAGAAGGACTTTTTACAAGAGTATGTGGTGACAGAAGAAGGAAGAATGGCTTAAAACTGAGAGTAGGTTTATATTAAATATTAGGGAAAAAATCTTTAGTATGAGGGTGGTAAGGCACTGGAACAGGTTTCCCAGAGAAGTTGTGGAAGGCCCCTCCCTAGAGGTGTTCAAGACCAGGCTGGATGGAGCTCAGATCAAGGTGGTCTAGTGCAAAGTATCCCTGTGCACAGTCGGGGGCTGTAATTAGATGATCTTTAAGGCCCTTTTTAACCAGGCCATTTTATGATAACATATTAGAAAATGAAAAGGAGGAAATGATCCCTAGACTTGCCTCTACCCTATTCCTACTCAAGAATCTATCGTTTCTCTGGATGGACTCACCAGAGAAACCATTAAAGGAATAATTGCTAGATTGTGCTAATTTTTCGTGGAAGAGACATCCCAGAACAAATGTTTTAGTACAAAATAAAATGAAATAAAATTTGATATGGAGCTTTTAAGACAAGGCCCACCAAAGGACTGCTTTGACGATTAAAGGACCACTCAGATGAGAAAAAGTTGAAAATGCTGCAATTGTTTAGTCTGGAGAGAAGTCATATCAGGGTGAATGTTATCAAGGGATACAAATCCTGAAGGAAGGGTGTAAAGAAAAGAATGGTGGGTTCTTTTCAGCAGTGCCCAGTGACAGAAAAGAGGCAACAGGTACAAAGAGGATGTGCTGTCTGAACATCAGGAAACACATTTTTACTGTGACAGTGACTGGGCATTGAAACATGATGCAGACTCTGCCGCCTCTGATGGATATATTCAAGTCCACCGTGCTATTATGCAGGGAAACTGACTACAGATGACCCTCCTTTAGCACTGGGATTGGACTAGAGGACCTCAAAAAGTCCCTTTCAACATCAACCCTCCTGTGATTCTGTAAAGGAATTGAAGACATTGCTCTTAAATGGAGGTGACAACACAAAGTGAAATAAGACGCCATTCAAAAAAACCCAAATGAAGTTCTTGTTTCTGATACAGATACAACCTCTGCTGTAGCAAATGCACTCCAAATTTCTTGCTGCTAGTTACACAGTCCATTTTTTCATGCTTTCTCAGGAAAGGAAGCCTAATTGTGCAAAAAAGGGAGCAGACAAATTAAAGATTTGATTGTCATTATTTTCCTCTTACATCATCAGTTAAATCTAGCTTATATCCAAAATATTTTAAAATTGCTGTGTTAGTGGTTGTTTTCTTATCTGCAATGAGTATGACCTTAATAAGAGTGCATGCTCCATACTGCATAGGAACCAGTGACATAACTATTAAAGTTCTAATTTTCCCCACAACTTAAATAAAATGCATTCTCCATCCTCTAGTTTCCATGCTGTTTCAAAAAAAAAGTTGTGGCACCACAATATTACTCTCTGTCTAAGAGGAATACAAACACAAGGCCAAAGTTGTATATGAGAAACAAAATACTGGCCAGTTATTGCCTTGGTCATGATTATATGCAACAAGTAATAATAAATGGAGGATCCTCAAAATAGCCCTTTAAAGTCTGAACAGGATCAAAAACATTTAAACTGCACTAGTGGAATCTTTAAAACAGGATGTTACACTTAAGGTATAATGTAATGTGTTTGTCTTTCATGGAGCAATTAATCACTGGATGGAGGAGTTAAGACCCAATCAAAACGGAAAGGTGTTTATTGCTGCAGCTGGTCATTAAATTATTTCTATAAAGCTTAAACACTGGGTTTTATTGTTTTTATTACAGATCCGCTCCTATAAAAAATACATTTAAACTTCCTTTTTTAGATTTTATGGTTAATTTCTTGTGCTTCTGTTAACCAAACAGAACCAAACCCAAAGAAACAGTATGTTATTCTGTTATCCTATTATCAGTGATAATAGGAACCAGAAAGACAGAAAAACATGTCACCTTGAATTCCAATATGTGTATCTTTTATCTATGGGAAAAACCCCATGAATGATGGCAGTAGCACGAAATAATTATTATGTGATGTTTTTCTCATTGGATGGGAATTCCTTTCATTCAAGACAGATAGCTGATTCAGTTGATTAAAATAAATTATTTCTTGGTATATGGAGGTCCTTAAAAGATTTTCAAGTACCTTTAAGATACCTGTACATGCAGTCCTTTTAATGAAGCATTTGTCATTTTGGACACACACCTTGGCTAGTAGTAAAGGAATGAAAAACTTCTCCACTATATTTAATCCTTCAAATGACTGTACTAAAGGAAACATCTGCAAGGAAGTATCCATGGGACAGCCATGGATATTTACTGCATTATCAAAGGATTTGTTGCCTTGATTGCTTCAATGAGGTATTTTTAGTAGATGCAGGTGCTTTGTGGGATTATCTGTTTATACCAAGAGGACACGTGGAGGATCACAATTTTGATCTGAAGCAAAACCTATGGACTTCCCCAAGAGAAAAATTGAATCCCAAAATTCATCACCCATGGACTGATTACCATGATGAATGTCATAGAATTGCCACATGGGAAATAAAACCATAGAATGAGTTTGGGTGACAATCTTAGGCAAGAAAACCTGTAGCTTGAATGTTTTCTGAAGAAAATGAGCAGGCTACAAAGTGCATGCTGAAGTAATATAAGATACTAACCACATACCAATTTTGAAAAAAAACTTGCTAACTGCTTTAAATAGCAGAGCAAACACTTTCTGGCAATCAGGGCTGACAAAATAATGTTTCTTAGAATGAGTAAAAAATATTGAGGTACACACCCTTTTTCCTGGTGCTGGGGCAAAGAACAGAACTCTTGTAATATGTGCGCAGAGATGTTTGCAGACAAAGTTTACAGTTTAAATATATATGCCTGCAAGAAAATCAACAGCATAACACGTACATTCTCTTAAGAAGCAGAAGCAAATACCACCAAGATTTATTCAAGAGCTTTTTATGTGCTACATGCTTCCATTTAGCACATCAATCAAGAGGAATTCATCCCTGATAAATTAATTTACAATTACTTCAATGCTTTCCCTATGGTATTCAATCCGTAATTTCTTTCCCTGGTATCTGAATGCAATTTTTTCTCAGTTGTAGCTAGAATTTAGAAAAATTATCCTTGAGTATTAACCTTCTAGAAATAGCTTTGTTACTTTGATTCATGAACAGTTTTTAAGGGTAGTAAACATACACATAAATCAGAATTACCAACTAGTACAGTTCATTATTTAAGATTTTGAGGAAAAACTATTCTCAGGCCATCGAATTTCAGGGTGGAAATGGACAGTAATCTAACTTTTGGAAAAGAGAAGTCAGCAAAGTCTCTTCTGTATTGCAAAAAGCATGATTTTAGCCTTTTGGAAACATTTTTTGGAGTATGAGGAAAAAGTTATATATTGGACATTGCATTGCTTATGGGAAAAATAGAGTGGATTAAGCCACACCTGGTTGAAAATGGAAAAACTGTATCTGAAATGTCTGCAGAGCTCATTAGTACCTCAATACCAAATTATTCAAAGCTATCTTTGGCTTTGACTCAAGATGCTGTCCTAAGCGTGGCGGCACAATAACAATCCAAAAAGCTCCACAGATGTATACTAGAAAATGATAGTGCTTCATTAATTACCAAAGTAAAAACTTGCTAAATAGAGGCCCATTTTAGAAAATAAAAAAGAAACAGACTGTTAAAACCAGATGGGAAATAGACTATAGCAGCCATTCATTACCTTTACATTTGCAACCAAGAGTGAGTATTGCCAGAACAGTTTGTTCATTTGTATAATGAATTCTATGCTTATATCACTGCATTCAGTTTTACTGAAAGTTCTTTGTAATACATAGAACATTAAATAAAAAAAATAAAATAAAAAAAAAAAAACTGGGTCAATAATGCATAATTTAGGTGAAGACTTTGGTCAATTTTATAGCAAAATTGCAATGGATTGATAATTGATGCCCATGTACAATACACACAACACTAAACAGCTACTTGAACTTCTACACACTGTAAAAGGCAATGCTAAAAGCTTTACAATGCTGACCAGCAGCACTACTTTCTTCTTCATCTTCTGCTTGTAAAAATCATATTCAAAGTTTTAGCTATACAATTTCATAGTGCAATGAGTAGCAGGTGTGAGAGGGTGGGGGGGTGTAGAAGTCCATTAGAAAAATAACAGAAAAACACTTGACAGCCATCAATGGAAATTGAAAATTTTACCATCCAATATTTTCCTTTATACCACAAAAATCCATGACATAAGGGACAGCTTTTAGGTTTCTCAACATAGCTGTGGTAACAAGACAGGCCAGAGGAATTATACCCTAGTTATGTCTTTTAAATCAAATCACTAATGAATTACTTTTTGATAACCTCCTAATTATACTCTACCTCTAAAAGCCCACAGACTACTTAAAAAACAATTTTTCTAGGGTGTTTTTACTCACAGAGTGCATCTTTATTTTTAACAGACATCATTAAAAATTAACTGAGTTGACTGAATGATTTTTGTAAACTACCTCTAGAACTGTATGTTGAGACAGAGAATTACTGTTACTTTCCCCTTGTACCATTAACTTTCCTTTAAATTATTCTGCTGCCTTCATTGATTCATTCCTAGATTTGGAAAGAAGACTAGATCTTGAATCTACTTAAGTCTACTGTGTGTCAAAGTTAAACTATACAATATATTAATGAGAAGAAAACTGTTGAATCTCTAAGCCTATAACCTCCCATATGTTTGAGGTTTTCCATACACACTTTCAGCCCATTTGACTTCTCAGAATCATATTCTTCCCCCATGAAATAATTTTTACAATCATAAAATACTGCTATGAACCTCAATACATGAATTTCAATCATCTAACACTCAAAGAGATATTAGTTATCTAATAACTAATCTAACAACAGCTGCTGCAGTTGGAAGAACATGAAGGCTATTTGCACCAAGTAAACTGTTTGAGACACTGAAGAGGGCCTTGTCCTGATTTGAAAGACAGGTGTCTGCCAAGGAAGGGGGAAACATCCCTTAGAATGGGGAATACTAACCCCTTCCCTCCAAATTACTACAACTTTGAAATTATGGGGCTTTCAGACCCTGTGTATCGGAATATATATCTATATCTATAGTACTGGAAAAGTGTATATAATATTGGAAAAGGAATACCAGTTATTTACTAGTCTATATATAACAAGACGAACGACCACAACGGCAGCAGTACCAAACGAAAGACCCGAAAGCCGTTAAGAGGCTTCTCTGGGCTGTGGCACTTTCCCCTTTGGCGCAGTTCCAGTCACGGCGGCGGGGGCGCTGTTGGCTCCTGGCCGGGCAGGGCCGGTGCGATGATTCCCCCGAGGCTGCAGGGGGCGCTGCTGCAGGGGGCGCTGCGGCAGGAGCCCCGCTGCCTCTGCACTGGTTAATGGCAGCACTGCTGGGGGAAGAGATAGAAAGGGGCTTCCTTTACAAACTCATCATGGGAGGCTGCTGGTCCCAGTGCCCCTCCAGATGGCAAAATGGGCTGTAGCGGGAGCCTCAGAGCAGCAAGCTGGAATGGCAGAGGCCAGCAGACCCCCAGGTAGCAAACAAAATGTGCAGAAACTCCACAGCCATAGCAGGAGTCACAGGGTATTCAGGCAGGCATAGGGTGTTGGGTTAAAGTGTAGCCAAAAATCCCAAGCAACAGCAGAAAAGAGAAGGGTTGGGCAGCCGCAGCTGGGCTCTCCAAACATCCAGGAGACTCTCCCTCAGAATAGGAGGGGTCCTGGGTTTTCCCCTGCAGCACCTGAGTAGATGATGAGGGTCCTTTCCAGTGAGATCAGGTGTTGAAACAAAAAAAAGGTCCCAGTTAAATGGCTGATCTTATGAGCAAAAGCTCACTCACTGTAGGAGAAGCAGTAAAGGGCTGGACTTCACCGTGGCAGGGAATTCTTGTGGTAGCAGCAACTGGAATGTTCCCTTCTGGTCCCGAGAGCAAGATTGAGCAAGGAACTGAGCCCATCCTCCCGACCTCACAGCCAAAATCTTGTACTATCTTGTGTTCCCAAGAGAAACCCACCCCCCCACCTAGAAGGGTAGCCAAATGCACCCTTCCCTGAGCCACATCCTTTGTCTCCTAAGTATTGGTCATTTCTATCTCTTAGGTAGTAAATGGGAAAAAATTCCCTGAGAGAAAGAAAAGAGAAAAAAAGGGAAAAATCCTAACCTCCAACAGGCCTTGACTTGTTCTTCTTGTATCGGTGTTCATAAAACATTATCATTAATATATCACTCCCAGCTTTTTCTGTTTGAATCTGTGTTCCAGTTTTGGGAGTGACAGAGCCTAACAAAGAAAATAGTTCAATTTCCCTCAATATAGGACCTAAAATGTGTAATTCTATCTGTAGATTTTCTTCTTTCTGGAAAAGAGAGTGTCATGGGAAAATGCAAACATATTTCTTCAGTTCAATATATGCAATTGAACAATTTCTGTGCTTTCAGTAGGAAAAATGAGTTAATCAATACTAAGAGGTTTCATCCAGATTTACTCTTGGGAAGCAACATATAAAGATAGTAAGTTAGCCAAGCTAAGGTCTCATGCAATGCTAAACAGAGTAAATTAACCAATTTCTGCCAGAACAAATTTTGAATGCTTTCTTCTCTGCCTCATTCTCTGCCTTATAGACTCTAGCCAATATCATGGATCTAGCCAGAACTACCATACCAACCCAAATGTAATGTGACTTCAAATATAAGGCAAGTTCAGATATAAGGCCACCCTCATTTTTCAAAGGCTACATAGAAAAATCAGCAAAGTTTATTGATAAAAAATAAATTCTCTACTGGAACTTCTTAGACCATCTTCTCCAGCCTCAGCTTCCAAAGTCCTTCCTCCTCATGGTCAGCTTGCCAGGCATGCTGATGGCTGTCCGCATATCTGTTAATTGAGCTCTTCACATGCAGGGCTTGGACCAACCACACCACTTGTGCATGTCCACAGCTGCATCTTTGGCAGAGCAAACAGATGAGGAAGGTGAACAGATGGGCTAATTCCAAGCCCTCCAAGCAACATGGCAGACTACCAACAACTACCTCTCTTCAAAACTGAGTGGGCTTGAGCTGCTCTCTGTACTACCCCTGCCTGTGTGAGGCTGGGAAATTCAGAAGGCTCATCATATAAATGAAGTTTTAAAGGATGCCAGACAGTGAACTCACGGAATGACAGAATATTCTGAGTTGAAGGGACCAAAAAGTCCAACTGTTAAGTGACTGGCCAATACTGGGATGGGACCCACATCACACAACCTTGGTGTGATAAGCACCATGCTCCAACCAGAGGGGTTAGTCTCACTCAACTCATGCCTTATCAGTACAGGAGTACGTTTTGGGACTTTTTACCTTAGTTTCGCCTTTCATGCAAGCTTCATAGAAATGTAATGGAGTAAAACTAAAAGTAGTATTTCTATATTTTGCCAAACATGGGAAATATTTTTCCTTCTTTTACTCCCCTCCCTGACAACCCCCACCCAAAGTATATCCAAGCAAGCATCGTATTATATCACTCCATGAATCTGTCACTTCCAGATTCAAGCTTTTAATCTTCAAGTCCATAATAATTCTTTCATTAGTTACTTATTTGTTGTTTCCTTCATTTCCTTTCATAGAAAAGACTGTTGTTTAAATTAATATAATAGAGACTTAAATAAATGCCATGGTCATATCCTAGCTAAGGGAATATAGGAACAATTCTGTACTTACTACCCACGTAATAACTACCAAGCTGAACGGACCTACAAAGACGAAGAAGCTTGCAAAAGCCAATCCTCCAACTCTGGAAATAACAGAAGTCAGTTCACAAATAGGCATATAAACATATAAAAACCTCCTTGTACAGCACTATTTACCTCCTTGTTACCAGTGCCAGCTAAACTGTGAAGATAAATTCAATGCATTGGATATGATCCTCCATATTCTCAGAATTCACTGAACATCTGTCATTCTGGTTATTGTGCCTGGCTTCTTTAGGATAATTGGCTGAAAATAGCAAAGTATACATTTATTATTTTCCAAAGTAAAGCTAATATAATTTCTTATGATCAGAATTTTCTGGGAAATACACAATCAGAGGTGAGAAAACTGCACCTGTGGAATATAAAAATCAGCTGATCTCTGAATGAAATCTGTGATTCCAAGGAAGCAATTCATTTTTTTAGATAATGCTATTTGCATATAATGGCAAAACTTTTCACGAAGAAAGGACAAATACTGCTTGTTCATGAGATTCCATAAAGATCCTGATCATGCCAAAGCCATTTCCCTTTACAGACAGGTGGGCTAACGCCTGGCAAACAGCAGGGAGGGGTAAACATTTTAGTTTTGGTATATGAAAAATGTCAGTGATTTCTCAGATAGTATCTCAGAAATTTAATTACTACAGTGTGGCCCAGAAATGAGCTGTAATAAACAGCATTGAATCATTTCATCTTTAAATGCAGCAAGAACAAAGCCTAATAATTATCCACAGCAGATTAAACTGAGAAAACCACAAATGAATTTGTCTTTTGAAAGTCAGGGATAAGGCTAAGAAAAGTTTCAGCCAAAGGCTAAAAGAGTTAACTTAGGTCTCTGAATGTCAGACTCCTACTTTCTAAGCAGTGGCTCAGAGGTTTCTGATTCAAGTTGATGGCAGAAAAGGCAGCAGACATTAGTGTTTATAGAAGCAATACAAAACAGGATTTTGTTAAATGTATATATTATGCCAGATCAAACTATAAATTGAACCATCTGTGTCCAAGTTAATCTTAGATACAGCAAGGAGATTATTTGAATTGTGTGTTTCCTTTTGTGACCTTTTTAGATGCAGCTTTGTTTGAAAGGGGGAAGGGATAATTTTCTTAGCTTTTTTATTCCTAAGCAGCAATGCCAATAGTCCAGTATAAGAGCAATATCTTTTAAAATCACCCAGCTGAATAGCAAAAATCCTTTAGTAATTTCCCACTATTGTTATACAGGGAGCTCTAAAAAATAAACTATAGTCGTATAAATAGAGGCATGTAGTTTTAAGCATGCTACAAGCCATTCATGACATAAGTATTCAATTAAAACTGCTTTTATGAGCAGTAATCACATTCTGAAAAGGCAAACATGAACAGTTTGTGGATATAGCTATAATGCCTGCAAAATTAACTTTTAAAAAGAAGCAGGTAAACAAAGTTCTGTCTCTCTGCTACTTAAATAAAAGATTTTAAAATTCTTTTGCTCCTGCCTCCAGGTCACAAGGGATAGGAAGGAAATATTTCATTATATAAAAAATAAGGAAATTATTTGCCTTTATGCATTAATATTATCAGAAACCAATCTCAGTTTAACTGAAACTATGATTACAATAAACAAATTTCAGTTCCTGAAGTAATAGAACAGAACAGCTGTAGTTTCCAACAGTATAAATCTGGTTAACTGGCAACAGCATATCACTTTAAAGAAGTAAGACAAACTTTTAGCTTTACAGGTCACCTCTTGAGCTGGAAGTAATTTAGGATAAAATTTCACAGTGTCTACCTCTCCTCTAGAAGTACATGTTGGTTTAAAACTCTTAAATCTAGAGAAGCCATTTTTATTACACTGACAAAATATTTACAAAATAGCCAACAGAGTTTGCAAGGAATACCTCTTCCCCGATTCTCCTGACTCCTCCCCTTTAATCTCTCTGTTTCGAATGCTATTTCATTCTCAGCTCTTAACCCACCACCTATCATGCAAACTCTGGTTACCTATTGTAATTTGTCAAAATTAGAATTAATTCAAGGCTGAAAAGGGCTTGCATAATATAGAGATGATTAACATTGTATGAGATGAACTGGAACAAGTGATATAAGGAATTTCAGAAAAACAATTTCTGGACCACAATATAAACATATTTTACAACATCTATAAAATATGTACAGTACACAATATGAATCTGAAACAAGTCCTCTGAAATCCAGTTGTTTAAGATGACCGTGAAAGGCCAGCCCCTTATCTGTTAAAAGGCATTTTCTAGTTTTTAATATCATACATAGCAGTATCACACCTGTCAGCAAAGCTTCACTTGGTATTGCTGTGCCTAAATAAAGCTAATTGAGGCCACTGTTAGCACTCCATCCCTTAGCAATTAGTGTTGAATAAAATATTGACTAGATTTTATGTTATCCCTAAATTTATTTCATAAATTCTTCACTCTTCAGAGAGCAATAGATATAGAAACATAGTTTAAGGCACAAAAAAAAGCATAAATAGATCAACTGGGTCTTTAACATTGACTTGAGGTGAGACACAATAACATTCCATCTCCTTTCACTTACTTTGACTTGTACAGCAGGATGATATACAGATTTATCATGCCTTCTGAAGGAATGCTTTGCTTATCACACCTGAGGAATTGGAGCATTAGAACCTATAATCTCTGATATATATGATATATATAACTTTTTAGATTCTCAGATTTTGGGGGAAAGTTTTTAATTTCCAAGTGATTGGAAAATTTACTAGGAAAGAGTGTGGGTAAGCTTACATACTTCTGGCTGATGTTTCTCATATCAATTATGCTCTCCATTAGAAACATTTAAAAATTATCAAAAATACAGTTTTCACTGACAAAAATTATTTCAGTCAAAACTGAAACAAAATTAAAAGCAGGCTCTATGTGAATTAAATCCAACTTCAGCTTTTCTAAATGACAGCCTGAAATCTATTGGTTTCAGATCCTGTACCTCAAAGCCAGTTACAAAGTCAGTGATTGCCTTGGTGTTACTTATGTTAAATGCAGCTCCATATCCATAGACACTTGAAAAATATACATCTTTTAGGAAAAAAAATTGCTATTGCTTAGCTTTGCCCTCCTGTTTTATGTTGAAGAAAGTATCACCTTTGTATCACGGGAATATGGTGGGTGGAAAGGTCTGATCATCCACATTTTCTGTACAAATCTATCACTGAAAATGATCCATTCAGAATCCTGTACTAGCACTGAACTAAAAAGATTCTGCCAATAGCCAGTAGGGCAGTGGTAATTCAGGGGAAACAAATAGCTCCATGATCCACTTCCATTTTGCAGAGAGATGTCTTATACAATAGTTATGCACCCTTCCTGGGAAATGAATATGCTTGAACACCTCTCAGAAGTTCCTGTATACCAGTACACATAGTATGGGGAACAAACAGGAAGATTTGGTGGTCTGTGTGCAGACAGGGCTTCATCTCATCAAGTTTACAGAGACATGGTGGGACAGCTTGCATGACTGTAATGCAAGGCTACATGCTTTTAGGAAAGACAGGACAGAAAGACATGGTGGTAGAGCTGCCCTTTGCATAAAGGAACTCCTGGAATGCATGGAGCTTCACCTTAGGGGGATGATGAACTACTCAGGAGTTTCTGGATTAGCATGAAAGTGCAGACTAATGAGGGTGCCACAGCTGATATCTGTTACAAGCTGCCTGATCAGGAAGAGGAAGTGGATGAGGCATTTTATGGAACGCAGACCCACAGACACAGGCCCTGGTTCTTGTGGGGGACTTCAACCACCCTGAGATCTGCTGGAGAAGCCACGAAGCAAAGTACAAACACTCCAGAAGATTCCTGGAAAGCACTGCCAATACCCTTCTGATACTTGTGGTAGAAGAGCCAATAGGGAATGATGTGCAGAAAAGGAGGGCCTGGTTGGAGATGTGAAGTGAGGAGGCAGCTTTGGCCGCAGTGACTGTGAAGTCATGATGTCCAGCATCCTGCAAGGAGGAAGCAGGGTAATCAGTACTGATGACCAGACTGCAGGAGAACTAACTTTGTCCTCTTTGGGGACTTGTTGGAGGAATCCCATGGCCCTTGTTATGTAAAGCTTACTGAAAAAACTGCATCGGCACCTCCAAACAACTGGGTATTGAGTCAGCTCCACAACTTGTGTTTACATCTATCAGCATAAAGCAGCACCTAAATGGGATTTTGAATTATATTTATGCCACTTTTTCTCATCTTGGATCTGTAACACAAAGCCGTTGGTTTCCATTGCTCTAGGTTGTCCCAGGATCTACAAATTTCTTGCACTGAAGCAGTATTCAGTACTGTTTGACCTTGAACTAAAAGGGACAAAAGACACGAAGAATTAGAATTACAACCTGAAGTTTTCAAGGGTGTTGATGGAATCTAGTCACCCTGCAGAACTCAACACTTTTCACCACTTTCTAATACATGTGAAACAAAATTCTTTGACCTTACTGTCCCAAGATTCAGCTAAAGTAAAAGAAGCATATCCAAAATCAAAAATATGAAATTGTACATTATTCTAAGGCACCAATCTCTTCCTTAACAAAAGATAAAGGACAAAAAACTTGTGAAGGATGTTCATCACTTTGCTTAATGTTGAACAGGAAGGTTCTCAGTTAAGAAAAAAAAGAAGGTAGAAGATTCTGCATACAGTAATAAAAAATAAAACCCTGTGAGGGTAGTATAGAGTCCAGGAACCCATAAAGTAAGGCCTGACACAAGCATTCTTCAAAGCCATTTCCAAAGTGTGAAAAAAACCTGTTATATTTAAAGAAATATTCATAGCATATTTTTTGTCTCTTACTTTCTTTTTCTCTGAATTCATAAAAGATAAAATGGATAATGGACTACTAAAATGTTTCAGTTCCAAGTCTATAGCCAACTGTTCTGACAACTATACAACCAATCTATCAGGATATTCAGGTTTTACCTAGCAGCCTTGTGGCTTTAACAAAAGCTTATTATTTACGTGCACAGAGTTTAGACAGTAAAGCTGGAGCTTTTCTGAGTCCTTGGATCACTTTTAACTGTGGCTTTTTTTTCTCATCTGTTCAACAGTGATCGCCTGTATCCATCAATCCATCTTTCCTAGGCAATTTTAAAACCACAAAGTGAAAATTAATTGGTCTCTTGATTTATCACAGGTCCTTTCACATACAGACAAGAATATAAAATCAGTGGAAGCTATTAGGAGAATGACATATTCTTCCCTTAAATATATAATCAAGCACAAAGGCGATAAAATTACAGGGAATACAATTTTCCTTTATTCTTGAAATAAAGGAAATATCAATTCAACCTGAGAGCATATTAGAGGTTTCACACTTACCAATCCTGTTGTTTTCCTGCTATATACTCACCGATACTGTTTCAGCAATTAAGACAAAACATACTTTTGTGACATGTAGGTGACCAGATGTCCTTCACTGACATAGCTGAAGCCTTCACCCAACCCACTTGGTCACTACCAGGTGGTAGTGCTAATGAAACAAGTGTCAAGCCCATAGATGGTAAAACCTTCTGAGGTCAAACCTATACCATGACAGCGAAATAAATTAAAATTTCTCCTTAACAAATATGGAGCATGGTATGCTATCAAAGATTTAGGGCTTGAGGGATAAGATCAGCAAGAGGCAAAATACCCAAAAGCTGTTACTGACCAGTAGCTCCCTCAGCTTACTTCAAAGAGCACATCTTTATATTGTTCCATTTAGTCCCTTTGAAAGGAAAACCACAAAATGGCTGCCTTTGAGAATAAAAGCATCCACATTGCATGCTAGAATGAAACACTTATGAAGTTTTACTGTCACTTCTTTTGCCAATGGATGTTTTTGTCAGAAAAAAAAAAATCCAAAGTTTTTAACTCAAAGCAGATTTAGTCTCTAGCAGGATTTGTAACTGTACACATAATTAGCCTCAAGAGGCTCAGAACACTCTGCGGTCCACAGTGGCTAAAAGCAGAAGAGATGCCACAATCAAACTACGAAAGCACAGGCAATGCTGGCTGAAGAAGAAACACAGCAAAGCATCGAGAACACACTGCCCTTAGGTAGTATCTAGTTGAGACATAGAAAGAATGGGAAGGATGAAGGCTGCATTTGCCTGCACAATGCATGAGGGAATGCAGTAGCATATATTTGACCTATCCTCCCTATATTGCAGGACAGTTTGAACCTGCTGCCATAATTTGCTCCAACTACAAACTGTGTTTCCAATGAACTAGAGTTCCAAAACAAAACAAAACAAAAAAAGACAATTTCGCAGTCAAACCTTAATTTGAACTGTTTCTGAAATTTCAAAATATGTAGTCATTACCCCTTCAAATAAGATACATTTCCTGCTTCTAAATAAAACAAATAAGATCATTCCCAGAATACTATAAGAACAGTTGTTAAAGCACAATCAGAAGAAGAAAAGGTCAGATGCTTTACAAGAAAGTACATTATGAAATTTCCAGTATGATTTTAAAAACTTTGTAGAATCCAAACATTTTTCTAACATAATCCAAACTTTTAATAACAATAAAATAACAATACTTAACCCCTTTTGGGGGTTGAATAAATAACACTAGAGTATTGCAGAGAATAATAAAGATGGAAGCTGATTATTCCAGATCTTGAGTCTGAATCACATTAAATGAATTTTTACATTTAAGGGGTATTTCCGAGTTTCTTCAGGTGAATCTACAGATAAGCAGTTTAGCACTGACTTGGCAGAGTATCAGTTATTTTGCATGTGCCCAGTTTTGTGATCTTATTTTAGTTGAACACTGTTTTGTGTGTACTGCTTTACAGATTTTATGTCATTTCAGCATTTTCCAGGTTTTGGATATTTACATAAAAAACTACACTGCACAAGAGAGTGGAAGACAACACAAACCACAAAACTTCCAGTTTTTCATGTAGACATTCCAAGTTAACATCCTGGACAGTGATCGACATGTGATTTCTCTCAGCCCTGGCTCTATGCTTTGCAAACTCCTGTCATTGTTACAATCCCACTACCAGGACAAGGCTATTGGGCATGAGTCTGTGACCCAACTACATACAGTCAAAAAAAAAAAAAACCACCTACTCTCCTTTACTGCCTTCAGAGCACCACAGGAGGGTGAAGAGCACACTACAACCTCATGTTTTCCACAAGATAGTAGCTTTTTGCCTTGTTAGACTGGTTTGACAAAAATGCACAGATCTATGAGGTTTATTGGGGTTGCACAGCTTGAAAGAACCATCTGACATGCATAACAAACATTGAACAGAGTCCTAGCAACAGGTTACCATGGTGCAGGTAGAGAGGAGGATTACATGGTATTCATTTGGAGGAGGGAACAGGATGAGGAATTCATGTTTCATTTCAAGTATCTTGTTCAAATTAGCCAAACTACCTTCTTTATTCAACCAATTCCTTGTTGAACACTGGCTCAATAAAACAAAACACGCCTCCTTTATATTTTTCTATTTATGATACAAATGAGGATAGTTGGAGATTTTGAGAGGGGGAAAAAAGGAAAGAAATCTTAACCAAAATGTGACCTTAGCAGATGCAATTCAATCTTATTTCCACTACATTAGCCTACAGATGCTTATGCAACTGCATAGCACAGCAACTGAGAGACAAAACAATGGAAGTTTTAAAGCTTTATTTATTGCTCATTCCCAAAACATTGAATCGCCATCATGCTTCAACTGCCAAATCTAAATTAGAGAGTTAAAAAAAAAAAAAAAGTACTCTTCAGGGGAACATTAGAGCTCTATAGAGAGGTGCAAGCTCAAGGAGATGGAGTATCTGGCTAGAGACCAACTTGCCTATAAGTCCAGACCAAGTGGACCCATATGGATAGCTTTTAGAAAATTGTAAGTGGTTACAAGTAGAAAGATTCCCTCCCTTCCTTGTTCAACCTCCTTTTTTGGCATTAGTAATTAAACTGTACTTACTGCTATTGGCAGATTACAGAAACTTCCACCAGCATCTAAACAATGTTCATATAATCTAATAAATTATAAATTCTATAAATTCTAAAAACACATTATTCATGTTTACCAACTATTTCCCTCCTTTTTCTGCCAATTGCTATGTAATATTACAAAGCATAACAAAAGCTAATTTGCTAGTAATTAAGTACACCAGGGCAGTATGTTAAGCTCTTCTTCCAAAACCAAGAAAAATAAATCAAATCTCCATCTAAAGGTTTAAAGCAATTAGTAAAGTAAAAGGTCAAAAAGATTACTACTGAAGTTGGTTTTTTTTATGTGCTACATCTACAAATTGCCAGAAACATTTAATAATTTGCACTTTTACTAACATAATTATTCTATACAACATTGGGCAACTAAGTTCTAAATCTGTGCTATTGATCAATAATACATTTAAACTCTCACAAAAAAATGGGCATAAGCCACACATTTTTAATTTGTACAGCTTTCTTTCCTTCTATTTTCTTACTCAGTGTGCAACTGTGCACTGCTTCCTTTCTTTTCTCTTATCCAGCTAATGAATACATGCAGGACATTGTTCAAACTGAAAATACCAAAATCTCAGAGAGTACCTTCCAAAAGCCAGGATTTATCATAGATATCCACTGTAGAGGAAATTGCTCATTTACTTGGGTTGTGAATTTTCTTTTTTCCTATCAGTACTTCACAGAGGAAATAAATTTGGGAATCATATTATCTAAGACCGTTACGTGCTCTCTGATCTATCTTTTGCATAAAATTAAAAGTAGTCATTTTCATACTTCCTAAAAATGTGTTTATTTCATAAAAATGAAAAAAAAATATAAGGAGAATGAGACAGACAGCTATTAAAAAAAAAAACGAACCAAAAAAAAAAATTTGAGAGGCCTTCACTTCAAGAAATTGATATCTTCTTCTTTGACACAAATTTTATATAATACTGAGGTATTATATACACATATTAATAAATATGTAAGTATAAATTGTAAAAACACAACATAGAGATGAAGCACTGTATCTATTTTCCAAAGAGAAAACAGTATTCCACAGAAGTTGTTCATCACAAAGAATAATATTATTCCATTCCTGTTGTTCATAATGTTAGGTAATACACAGAAAAGACAGAGAGAAGACTAAGAATATCCTACCAGTGGTACCTGGTTAATGATATGAGCCAACCCTAGAATCAGGCTTAGCATTTATTTCACATTTCCTCCCATCACAACACAAAAATTTCTAAACTGACACATCTTCAGTTAGCATCACATCATAAAATAACTTCAATATGTTCTTTCTTATGTTAAGTAACACACATTTTTACCTTTTGGGATGCACTGTTAAATGAATTTCCTACTGTCAAACAGTACATCATTCTCAAAACTGAATTGGAACCCATAATATTCCTGGATAGGTTTATGCTTAATCCATCAGATACCACAGTCCCCTACACAGCATGCAGTAAAGATCTGTCTGCATGGTTAAGCTGGAAAATAAACTCCTCAAGAAATGAAAAAAATAAGATAGCCAGGAGAAGAAAAGGGAGCGGGATGCAAACCCAGTGGAAGCTGGACTATGATTCAAAATGAGATATGTTCTCCTCTCCTCCCCCTAAAAGAGTGTTACTGATAAAAACATTGCACAGACATATGTATTAGGATGAAGTCCTGGCTATCATTTATGCATTTAAAATTATTAAACCATGCAGGCAAAAGGAGCGAAGCAAAACTAGAACAAACAGGGCAACCCCCATGACACATCCTGATGGCAATGGATGAACAATGAACTGAATACTTCCAGCTGGACAGGAGCATCATCTCCACACTGTGTGATGTATTACCAAAAAGCCAAGCAGAGGTTTCTCATTTCAGTTCAGAGTTAGAGAGTTAGCTCCACTCTTTGAGAAAGTGGTTTTCATAGGAAAGCAGATATGAAAGTCTGAATTCAAATACAGTAAAAGATTATAACAAAATGTAAAAAAATAGTTGAAAATCAATCACTGCTTGACAGAGTTGTCACAACACACTCTCTCTTCATTTTCTTAATGGCATGAACCAGGAGCACAATTCTCTGCTGAACAGTTTTGATTCACTTGCATACTGCTTGCATTTTCTTTATCCAACAGAAAGGTATACTAAAAGTTGAGTGAGGCTTGGGTATTTTTATTCCCCAATCACTCTTTCTGCCAATTTTTTTATACTCTCTTGTTTTTCTTTAAGCTCCAAATGTAAGAAAACTTAAAAATACATGGTAAACCCCAAACTGAAATCACCATGTTTTACTACGTTAACAATAAATCAGTGATACTTGGCACAATTCTAGTTCACAGCAGTTTAACCTTGCTGCTTTAAATACTGGTCACATTGTAGAAAAAAATCCAAACAAAACCACCAGCAAAGAAGATTTTGAAATATCCATTACCTTACCAGTATCTTTAAACAACAGAAACAATTAAGCAATATTTACTATAACACAAGAGATATAATTTGTTATCCTGACTACCATATAACTGATGTAAAGCCAGTTCAGTGCCCCACTGCTTCCATTTCCTGTACATAGAGATATTGACACTTACTTATCTCTTCAGCAAAAAAGCTTTGAGATGCACTCATAAGAAATGCATAAATTATAGAGTTGGTTAGTTCCTTTTAAAGTATACACTTATATCAAACATAGGTGTAAAAACAGTCAAGTGGGAAACTGTGAACAAACATTTGATCACTAGAAAAATTAGTACACTATGTACTTCCAACTTCATCCTTGAAATTGTCTACAGTAACTACCCATATTTTTGGTTACTTAGCAATACTGTATGACTTCTCAATACAACTTTATCTTGTAAGCTTTAAAAATTTGTTTTCTGAGTTCACAACCATGACCAAGAAAAAGGTATTCTTAAATTTAAGACTGACACAATTGCATTACAAGGTAATTTTTCCTTCTTTTTGTGACTTTCGTACATACCATTTTAGATACAAGAAAACAATCAAATTCCTCAGAGGGGAAAGTGAGGTGCTGAGTACAAACACCTGTTCTGCTCTCACCACCACCTGGGACAGCTGCACTTCCCATGTGGTCAGTGTTATCCGATGGTACTTATCAACATCACAAATTCCCTTGTCTTTTGATACTCTTTAATAACTGTAATCTGAATACCAACCAAGCAAAGCAAATCGAAATATTGCTTACTGTCTGCATGTCAGAAACAGAAAAATAGTGAGCGAACTGCATCTTATGGAACTGTGGATAAAACATGTCCTATTACAAGAGTAGAATACCTTACTATAACCATTTCCCTCTTTTTAAATTTCTTCTTACAGTAGCAAGGATCTTAAGGGCAACAACATGTTGCCCACATGAAGCATTTGCCCCAAAGTACCTTTTCTCTGAATGTGTCTGTCTTTTAATCTGCAACGCTGTGGTCTAATTTTGAGAAATAAAATGTTGTCAGCTCCTACTGACTTTAGCAAGGACTGCCAATGTATTTTCCTCAAACTAATTTTATTAGTTCATCTAATAAAACCATCACCTTTCCCTCTGAAGCTCATCTCTGAAAGTGCTCAGCCTCTTTTAGAGGCCTTTGAACTACCTTAACTCAGTGGATATTTAGATGAACACTTGTTGCTCTTCCACAGAGTACCTACCCCCTGAATCTTCTACACTTCAGGTGCAAATATATATGAAGACTTATTTCTACCAAGCACCTAGGACTGATAACAGTTCACATTTCCTCCTGTATACCTTAACTTTTTATTGATCCTTTTCTCCAGTTTTGTCCAGAGACAGATAGTATAACCTTGGACAGATACTCAAATGAGACACTAGCAACAACATTCAGCTGTGCAGGAGAACATGTAAGTCTTTCTGGAAAGATGACACAATGGTAATTTATTTTTTGAAAAATATATTCATGGCTTCATTAACACATTGTACATTGTTGTACTCGGAAGCAAAGGGAAAAAATTCTGCTATAGCACCTATCAAGTCCTAATAACAAAAGGCAAATAGATAAATTTACTTTTATATATATACACAGATAAGTAGACATATATAAACACACATATATATGTACACACAATATATATAAAAAGTAAGTAGTAGTAATTGCTATTCCCAGGATGAACATGGGGGAAAAAATGAAATAAGAAGAAATAACAACTTCCCCACAAAGATGTCTTTCTATGGCTTTCACATTACCTAGATCCATCTGTCAAAGCATATTCTGCAATAGGTTGTGTAACTGACACTTCAGAAATTATGGCTCTGATTCAGGAAAGACTTAGTCCATGCCTCTCCAGTTAAATATTTAAGTATTTTAAGTACATGCTGAAAGTCCTGTTGAAGTTATGGACTTGCCCAAGCAGTTTTCTTAAATGGAAAATGTTGACTTGAGTGAAACTTATATGAACACATTTACTTTTGTGAACTAATGTCCTCCCTCATCTGAAAACAGGACCATGAATAACACATAAGACTGGGGGTAAGTGATGACAGTACAGCAAAGGAATACAGCAGAGGAAGTGGGAGAGATTTATCTTGATAATCTGCAACTAGTCTCAAAAGTGACAGATGCAGGACTTTACATAAATTTACAAACAGAAATAAGAGAATGTTTAAGGTACCGATGACTTCAGCCTCCAAAATGTGACAATGGGAGTGCACGTCCACAGTGAAGCTCCCAGTGCAGCTTAACATACCTTATCTTTAAACTATCTCAGGGAAAAATAATATCTGACCCGGATATATGGTGCCTCTACAATTTATTTAAGACAGAGCTGATGTACACTGAAATTGTGTACATCAGCTTTGAAATTGTGTACATCAGCTTTGAAATTGGTTTCTCAAAGCTGAAACCCAAGTGTTAAGGAGTAGGTAAACACTGAGTTGACAGCTGTGGGACTGCATTATATATGCTACCAATGTAAGAGTCTATTATCAGAGCTACACCTTTCACATCTAAAAGGCACTACACTGCAGCAACGAAGATTCACAAGTAACAAGCTGAAAGTGAAACGATGCTTGTGTTACTCTTTAGGCAAAATACAGTATGAGTGAAGGAAAAGCAAAAGGCCGCAGCTAAACAAGGTCCATTACATGAATTGAAATCTGTTCCAAAAACTCTGGTTTAGATGGGGAGTCACAACATAAGCAGTGGACCCTATTTTTTTTTTTTAATATTACAGCCTTAGAGCTAGCCACTCCAAGTATGCCAGATTCAGCATGCCATTAAATCCCCAATGAAAAGCTCACAAGAGAGGGGAAAATGACAAAAATCCACACTGGTATTTGAAAAATTGATCTCTTCTTATAAACCATAATTTAAGTTTAGTTAACTTGCATTTCTTAGGGGAAAAAAAAAAGAAAATAAAAATTGAAAAGTACAGGTTTGCCCTCTGTCTCTTTATTCCAACCACCACATGAAAAAAACAATGTATGATAATAATAAATTAAACTATAAGCAAACCATTTCATGGATTTACATTTAGTCAAATATGAAGCAGCTTCAGTGCTTGCGAAAGAAAGGAAACTTTCTTTATTCAAAACTTCCAAAATTCTGTGAATTAAACTTTAACATTCATCAGAGTGAATTCTTATCTTTGAAATATAATATTAAGACAGTTCCCAGTTATCAATTATCAAGATCATATGTAGTTGCATATACAAATTAAATACCAAAGAAATGACCAAGACTGATGTGACAACACAGGCATTATCAAGCCTAGAAGAAGCTGATGGAGTTCTGTCTCCTTTTATAGGCATTTTGTCATTCCAATCTATATGCACATCTTTAGGTTAGATGCTGCTCATGGCAGCATGAGAAGAATATTAACAAACAGTTATCTTTGAATGGGCTACCTCAGAAACAAATTCAGGAGAAAAAGCTGAGGCAGAATTCTTCACTAAAAGAGTTTTACTTTGCATTCTGCTTCACACCTGGTCTACTCAAAATATGCTCAAGGCAGAACCAAGCACTGCTTTCTCCCCTGGTTTCATCCCTTGTACATGACAGAGGGTCAAGAATGACAAAGCTAACTAAAACCAGAGAAAGTGGAAATAAAACCAGGCCCCAGCACTAATTCCCACAGGAACCTAACAATGAGAAATGCAGAATAGGGCTCTGCTTTGCTGCTTTGTCATTGGAAGGCTCAAGGCAGAGCAGTGGGAAGGTTTCAAGAAGGCAAAGAAGAAACAGGACTTAATTTCTGCCAGTCTTACGGCAATTCTTCTAAGAAGGGAGTGGGTAAGGCATTAACAGAAAGACTCATGGTACCCTCATGATTCAATGGGATAAAAAGCTCCTACCAAGTAGAGCAATTCTCTCTACTTCCATTTCTCAATGCCATACTCTATATGACCAGTCCAGCTAAAGCTAGTCTCTGTGCACTGGAACAGCATGTTGCAAGGGGTGAGGGCTGCAATTCTGTCATTACGTACCTCAGTAAGGGCTGTAGTAGAAGATCAACACTGCTACAAGAACTTTACTGTAGCTCTTTCATGCCAGTTACATGATGCAAACGTATATTTTGAACTTTACTGCCTGGGGAAAGGAGGGGAAATTAATTTGTAAACAGCGGCATTTTCCAATTCATCTACCAACCAACTTGTTCTCCAGGGCTGGCTCTGTTACAACAGTCATCATTTTACACTCACTGGGAGTATGCCTAAGCATACACATGCACATGCATGTTTGAATGCATACACACACACTAAAGTTAGAGTACGCATGTAAATTTCATTCTATATTTATGCATTTGCTGTAAGCAGCATTGCTAATGGAAAATAGACCATGTCTCCTTCTTAAGGGAATGATTAGGACCACATGTTTGACTGACTCTTATGTTGAAGTCCTTGCCGATATTTTTGAAACCAAATTACTAACAGCATACTACACTTATTTCCCTGGTGAAAACCACTGGCTACTAACTTAGTGAATATGAATACATTTGTCCCTAAACATGCAAGTAATCATCGTATAAAGCCAGAGGCCTAAAATGAATAGGTATGGGGCAGATGAGAGCAAGGTTCATATGCAATAGTAACATACTCTATAACCAAATTACTTTGTTTATCTGAGAAACTCAGTATTACATCACTTTTCCTAAAGAGAATATAAACAGGACATTTTTGAAGAAACAGTTACTTAATGTGCAACTTGTCACCACTATCAGCTTTAACATAATAAAATACATGTGGAAAATCCCTTGAAGCAAACCTTCTGCAAAGCAGATTCTTCCCTAGTCTGGGTCAGAGGGTGTGTATGTCTATGAAGGAAATGCTATCTCTCACTCTTTCACACACCCACTCAGTGTAGGTCATACAGCAGAGCTCACTGTTGTGATATTTCTGCTGTGTGCATGGCATCAGCTCTTTGAGGTAAAGAAATCTCCATTGTTTCTTGGGGACCATCTGTGCCTTGTAAAGAAAACCAACAAATCACACTTCAACATATTAAATAGCAGCACTCATTGAGATTTCAGCCAAAGACCTCTAAAGTGTTTGGCAGATCGTGAATAAAGCATGTTTCAGCAAGGTAAATTTTACTCTCCATATTTTGTAAGGATGGAAAACACAGCACTACCTAGCTGAATAATTTAACCAAGGTCACTCTGAAAAAATACAGAACTGACAAACATTATGATCAGCCTCCAGACTCTGCATTTGGAAGGACCAGACTTCAATCATTATGTTTAGATGAAAGTTTGTACAATCTGATCTGGAAAGGTATGAAGCATTTCCGTGGGATAAAGCCCCTCATTTATCTTTGACTCAGTGCAGAAGTACCAAAAATTAATGAGCAGGCAGCTATTCTACTCATTTTAACTTCATAGCCTTAAAATCAGAGCTCTGAATAAAGAATACTATCTTTAAGCCATGATAGTATTTAATCCCTTATGGCATCACAAATCTTGAGACTGTTGAAATTATTCTGAGTCACTCTAATTGTCCTCAAAGTTTATGACAGTAATAGAATAATCGGTTACAATTCTTTAATCAAAAAAATTATGTAGCTGAATAATAAGAGCAATAGAGAAAACAAATGAGGAGATATACAGAGATGTAAATCTTCCATTTACATACAACAAACAAGTAATTTAATGCAATTGCAAAATTATTGTTGCAGTTGACATTTATTATACAGTAGAATCTCTCACAACATCACTGGTGAAAGAATTACGGGTGAGCAGCAGCAATGGGTTAATAAAAGATGGTATGCTGTTAGATAAAGCTTTTACAGGTTTGCATCTGAAAGTCATAACATAACCTTTTATTTCATGTGTCACTGTGACAGAAGATTTTCAAGGCACAGTTCTTGAAATTGCAAGATGTTAAACAGATGTACCGTACAGCCTTCCAGATTTAAATCATGAGAACTGCATTTGCAGCCTGTGTGTTGTATCTCCATTTTTTTTTCCCTTATCAGGTCTGGATGCTTTAAATAAAACCGTCTGGTTTATGTACTTTTTTAAAACTTTTTTTCCTAATACAGTGGACCCTAAAAATCATTTCTTCCCTCCCTCTTTCCTTTTTTTTTTTTTTTCCTTCAGACTTAGAAAACAAGAGTTATTCAGAAATATATTTCTTGTACAGGGAAATCTTTCTCCATATTCTGCAGGTGCTGGCAAACTGATCCAATTTCTTAGTGTAAAAATCATCCATTGCAGAAAAAGGTAGAAGTGATACCAGTAAAAAGAAAAAAATAAAAGCATAGTTTAGAGGCATGTTCAAGTTTCAGCTTGAACATGCCTATAAACTACTGAAATATTGACAGTCCTTCTCCATTTGATGACCTTCTCCATTTTACCTATTGCTTGCACTCAAAATCCTCTATTAAGAAACACTTCCATAGTCATACAACTGAGCTTTCATGCCTACTCAGAGGCCACTACTTGTGTATTTGAAAAAATGAATGCAATCATACTTAAAATACATCATTAGTAGATCATCACAGACCTCTGGTAGTCTTTTGGTCCAATCTCCCTGTAAAGCAGAGGCTGTTCAGGTTCTTGTTCAGGCTTGTATTGACTGTCTTTAAGGATGAGAATTTCACAGCATATCTGATCTAAAACCTAATTAAAACCACTGCAAAACTTTTCTTCCTTATATGTAATCAGAATTTTCTTTGCTGCAACTTACACCCATTGCCTTTTATTATGTCAACATGCACTTCTGGTGCTATGATTTAGTGCAACAAAGAATTAACATTTCCACAAGGCCGTACTGCTGACTCTTGTTCAGCTTGCTGTTTATGAAGACATAAAAACGTTGGGTCTTAATGCATAAATCTGCATTCTATCCAGTCAGTTCCTAAGCTGTAATGCTGCTTGACGCTTTTCTGTGTCAGGTGCAGGACCCCATATTTGCTTTTCTTGGACGTCATGAGATTCCTGCTAGACCACTTGTCCAGCCTGTGAAAGTCCCTCAGAATAGCAGCTACACTCTAACATATCAACATCTCTCCGCAGTTTGGTGTCACTTGCAAACATGCTGAAGTTCACTCAGTCCCATGTCCAAGTCATTAATGAGGAGTTTAAACAATATTGGCCCCAGTAGCGACCCCAGGGAAACAGACAGGATTTTACATATCATTGGGTTTACAAAGGCTGAACTCACAAACTACATTGTATGATCCATGCAACACTGCATGCAATAAAAGAAGTTTCCAATTAATAAAAATATGTAAATTCATTAAATTGGACAAATAATTTTGTGCTACTGAGCATAGTACAATGGCCATAATTTTCACTATATTATAATGGCATTTACGCATTTTTGCATTAATGCATATTCTTTAATTAACATTGCTGGTATTGTTCCTAGGTATTCAGTGCTACAGAGAAATGTGGCATGTAAATGAAAGCTGGAAGCACACCCCTTGACCCAAAGAATTTTTAAATTCTCAATAAAATACACTAGAAAAAAAAAGGCAGTGTAGTGTATCAGCTACCACATTATAAAATTAAATGAGTACATCTAGATACTAAAATTACAGTTTTCTGCAAAAAATAGACACTATATATACTTACAGACACACACATATCTTTAAAAAGGCCCAATGAATTTGCATTGCAAATAGCAGCAAGAGGAACAGACAGCACTTCTAGCAGAGGCAAAGAGACTAGGCATATAAGGATGAACACCACAGCAAACAATTTCAAAAAAAAGGCAACCCAGCAACACCACCTACTTTTTCATTCATTCTTTTGCAGAACACAGGCAAACCATTTGAGGCAGGCAGTCACAACAGAAACAAAAAAACTAAAAGATCTTTTATGTGGGAAGAATATATGAAATTCAATAATGAAATGGAAATTATCAAACATTTTAAAGTGTGGACTAGTAAAGTGTCCAAAAAAAGCATGAATAACACACTGTTTTGAATGCAACATTGCATGAGAAGCATGCTGGTTGACGGATTAGGGTCAAAAATGCTCATCACCTTTCAGGTTGAACTCCCTGGAGCTGTTTGAGTTTAGGAAAAGGCCAAAGTAAGTGCAAGCAGATGAAGACTCCATCTTGTTCTGAAAAGAGAATATATAACTTGCTTCTGTTGTAGCTATCTCTTTCTTGGCATTTATTTTATTTAGCAACAAGAAAATATATTCCAAAGCCCTGCTATGCTAAACTGCTCATAGAACACTCCTTGCAGAAACGACTGATTCTCAGGTGTTTAAAAGCAATAAAATGCACAAATCACCACTCATCTGTTGCCATCATATGCAAAGCTGTGAACTTAGCCACACTTTAAAGCTGGAGTTTTAAATCATCAACTTAGTGGAGACAACCAGCTTCACCCAATCTATGAAGAACCTTCTGCCTCAAAATGAATATAGATGAGATAAAGGTGTTCCTATTCTGCCTTCTGCTGTTACTCATCATTATACTTATCTTGATCTATGGCAGTATACAATAGCACCAATTTTAAAAAAATAGAGAAATGTTTTCAAATGTGTGAGACATTTAACTGAGGTTAAGTCGGCTGTTAAAAAAAATATTCAAGTGTTCCAAAAGCATGTGTTACTTCCACAATACAAAAACGGGACTATGAAGTTAGATTTTCCAGCCAAAAGTCAAATTTTCCTTAAACATTTGTGTTTTAAAACCAACATTTCACCAAAAATCTAGAATTTATTATAAACCTTCCAAAGAATATGGAAAGTTAGAAAGCTCATAAATATATTTAGGGCAATAAGTGAGCTAGACTTTATTAAAAATATGAACTTTACATTTGGCATGAAGTTACTTTTAAAGTTTCTAAATACCAAAGCCAGGCAAGTAATTGATACCCAACCTCAGATCTCCTCAGTATGAAGAAGAATATCTAGTTTGTATGAGATCCATGAGATGTTCTAATTGAACTAAAGACAACCAGTTATATGTCTGTGCTGTGAACTACTTCCATGCTCCTTTGACAGACCCTCTTTCTGCTACACTTGTCAAAAGTAGCTGTAGGGATCTTGCAGTTTTCAGTTGTTTGGTAGGCAGCTCACTGGATCAGAAAAATAGATGGCTTGGATTAATTTAACCTCAGTACCGACATAATTTCTCTTTAAGGGGAAAAAAACCCCCATCTTAATAGTACCAAAATTATAATAAAATATCATAACATTTATGTTACTGAGCATCCATTCTTCAGATCTCACTTTTGATCCAGGATACAGTATATGTAAAAAATGCTTGATTTTCTCCTTGCTACTTTATTCACATTTAAACTTTTGACAATATTTAAAATTATTTCATGAATTTCATATAAATTATGAAGAATTTTATTCTCTCCCAGAATCATATTCTGGTGATTGCTTCACTAAAAAAGTTAGTCCCATTCTATTTTGCATAATTGCTGTAAAGAAGCAAAATCCTAAAACAGAGAATATTAAAAAAAAAAAAAAAAAAAAAAAAAAAAAAAAAAAAAAAAAAAAAAAGAGGGGGGGGGAAGGGGGAACTCAACAACCTGCTTTTAAGTTACGTTTTTCTTACAGGAGCAAAGTCAGTCCATCATACCAGTATTTCAAGAAAGCAGGAAAGAAATGTTTATCTGTCAAATACTTCTCTGCTAGGAAAAGTGCATATCAGCATGACGCTACACATATTTGGAAAAATCCTTTGCTTTGGTAACAGAAAATATTGTTAGGTCAGCAAATATGCTTGGTCTTTTACTCTCCTGAGAACAGCTGCAATGACTCCAATGCAGGGGACCGAGAAGGGAGAACTTTGCTGTTTAACTCAAACATACAGGCACTAAACAGAGAAAACATGATGGATATTATCAGCTACTGCAATCTCCCTACACACTTTTATTACTTTGTGTAACCTCTCTGGAGACTTTGAGCACATCCTAAAATTAAACATGAAACAGGAATTGGGAGCACAATACCTTTGAGGAGATCATAACTTACTTGATAAGCTTATGTAAGAAGATGGAGGTTTTCTAAGAACATATGTCACATTATCCCCTTTCATAATTTCTAATCCAGTTAAATCAAGCTGCAATCTATTTTAAATGCAATTTTTGACTCAAAACTTCAGGCAAATGTGATGTCTTATTAAGTACACCACACAGAGCAGCAGGCAAGATTCCTCAGCAGCAAGACTAAGTTCTCTTATTCTATAATTGGTAAAATAATTCCTAATTACACTATATATATATATATATATATATATATATACATTTCAAGCCTTTAATTGCTATGTATAGATTTTATACTTTGTTATAACATCTATATCTGCCCATTTAATTGGAAAATGTGTACAAAAAGCAGTAAAAAACATTCCTGACACAAACCTGGAAAAATACCATTATTACGAAAACCTAAAATCTATTTAAGAATTCTTTTACTTCTGTTGTGATCTGCTGAGAAGTCAAGACTGAATAATTAACACTAAATTCTCCACACCCCCTCTAGAAAAGTAGCAGCCTCTCTAATCTAATGTTAAATACTCACATTGAGGTTTCTTTCCAACAACTCAAAGGCTGGCCTACCTACTGGAAGTTTCATCAGAAAGAAAGGAAAGTGAATTAACAAGCCAAACTCACTGGCTATCTAATGTAATTTGTTGTCTTTTCAACATCCACATGGCTTGCATATTAATTTTCAATTCATGACATAGCCAAAAACAAACCATATTCATACTTAAGTAAACCCTTTTTCAGTTTCACACCTCACCCCACTGAGTTCTGGGGTTATTTAGGTGGTCAGACAGCTACATCAATTAAGATTGCAGCACTGGCTTTTGCTCCTTCGATTTGACAAAGGCCAAACTGATGCAAATGCAAGAATTTCCAAGAGAACACAACTACAGTGTGAGTTAATCTGTGTTTCCTTTTGAAGCAGCAGAAGGTTTGTATCTACCTAATTTGGTGTGTTCAAAACAAAAATTCACTTAAAACTGCCAAGAAATTTGGGAAAAAATGCATTGTATTGTGAAATCACAGTGACACTTCCTTCTGCACCCTCTCCTAGATGACTTGTGAAGATATAAACTATCTCCATGTGCTTTTATTTCATGCTTATTTTTCCATCACTCATCTAAAAAGTGAAGTAAAATATACACAATGAGAATGAATGCATTTGCATTTTGCCCTAAAATAGGAAATATGCATGGAGTGAAATTTTGTAGAAGAGCAAACATCTTCTACAAGGACCCATAATTTGCTTTTACTTTTATAAACCTGCTTCCAATAAAGAATAAAGTTAGATAACTACTTGATCAGCAATTGCCCTAATCTTGCTGTGCTTTAATTTCAACTACAATGGCTGTTTGGCTGAGAGTAATTTTCATTTTTTCGATTCTCAAAGAGCATATTTAGAGGATAAAGATGTTACTGAAATTTCCAACTATTTTGAAATTTCACTGCAGAGACACTAAATGCCATCTTCTTTTGGTAACACATATTTATAACTGACACTAGTTTTAGCACTGTATTTACTGAAGTTAGGCCTTAAGAAAAAAAGGCAATTAAAGAAATATCAGTCTATATCAAGGATATATATTATGTTTCAAAATACATGACTTAGAAATGCTCAAGTATGAACTCCTATTAAGTGCATATTCTTATTTCCCAAAAATAAGAATGTGTAACACTGAAAAATCCAACAGATTCATACAATAAATAGGGCTTGTCATGAAAAGTATAATTCTTCTCAAATATAAGTTTATGGTGGAGAGTAAGCAATACAGAATACTGTATCTACAGAACTTAAATCCCCTCTAGAATATACCATGCAATAGGATAAGTTGGGCATAAATGCTACATCCAGAAAATATATATTATACAGACAGTTAAAAACAAGTCTCAGATTTAATATTAAAGTCACAAGGGAAATGTTAAAAACAGAGTCAATAGTTAGAAAAATACCTAAAGATGAAAAGCAAGGCCACGAAAGTAGTAGGAAAGCATTTCTATTTTGTTAACATGTCTTGGTATCAGGGTATACAGAAGAATCTACAATGGGCAGTTCAATTTGCTACTGCAGTTTCCAGCATGAAAGAAATCACTTAACCACAACCAGTTCAGTAAAGTCATGGAAAGATTAGGGGATCCCTAAGTCTTTTAAATGCAAGGGACCATAACAACATAGGAATTGTTGGGGGAAAGAGAGAGATAGTTTGCACACTCCAGTTGTCCGTAAATATTCTTCTCACTTCACAGTTTTTCAGGGGAATCAAGAAAAAGAGGGAGAATTTTACAAAATCCATTATTACATAACTGCTTTAAAGGGTTTCTCAAACTCAATGCCTGTATCTTGATGACTGGCACAGAGAGCAACTGTTTTCAAGAAACAGGTGTCTTGAGCATCACAGGAAGGAGTAGAGAAATCCTAATTTCTCTTTCTCATTTGTGAACCCGTGCAAATACAGTATCTGGAAGAACAAGATGTGCAGATACAAAATGGCGTTTCTGCTCATGTCCGCTTTGGGTGTGATTTGAGGACTGCAAGAAAATGCGTTACAGTTGCCTGTTCTATGCCAAGAGACCATCAGACTACATTTAGGAGAGGCTCCTCTCCAAAACCCAGCTCAGTGAAACACATAGCAATTCCTCAAAATGGCCCTTGCAGGTTCTTAGCCTGACTCTCAAAACTCTCAGATGACCAATCCATACAGCCCATCACAGAAGAATATATTATTTGCAACACTGGTAGAAAAACATGAGAGAGCAATTTAGCAGTGTTTCTTTGGTTTTAAAGAGGATTTTTTTAGCTTACTGGTTTTTTCTTAGAAATTAAACTGGGATCCATAGTGTAAATACCATATACTTGGCATCTCAATTTATTATTTTGTTTTTCTCTTACCATTTGTAAACTTGGCTTCAAATTCCTGATTTCTTTCTCTCACATGTGAATCAGGATCTCATATTTAATACAACTATTAATCACCTTTACTACACCAGCTTCATATTGCAGTGACCTTTCATGTAATTGCATTTTAATTTTCTTATTCTGTGAGCTATGAGGAGTTTCAGGTGTGATCCTAAACAATTAAAATTCAGCTGGATCCTCCAAAAGCTCTATCTGTAAATCTGATCCAAATTTGGTTTTTTGTTGATTAGCATTTTTTAATTAGCAATAAATCCTGACTGTTTTCAGGACTTAAAAAAGGTTTTTAAGAACATTACAGAACAATATTAATCAAGACATATATGTAATTCAACAGAAGTTTCACACTTAAAATATATTCTACAAAATCACACAATTTTTTATTTAAATTGTTCTAATTCAATGCTATACTGCTAACTACCCAATTGAAATTGTTTGAAGAAAATTTCAGCACATAGCTGGCTGCTCTAAATGTGGACATCTGAATGCTATAGGCAGTTTTAAAATTAGAATGAATTCTTTAGAACAATGGTTATGTTTCTGGCCTGACTGGCCATGCACAGTGAGGAAACACTTCCTACTTCCTCATACACTGTCTACTTGAATAATAATAGAAACCTACATGAAACCACTCAGAGATGAGAGAGAAAATGGCAATGACAGGGAAAGCTTACCTGACTAATGGCTTTTTGTGATGGTTGGAAATCTGTATCTTCAAATACCCACTCCTACTCAGCCTACACACTTGTCTTCTGATGGCTCAGATATTTCTCCTTGTTACTAAGAGGCATAAAACTAAACCAGTACATTTTCTTTAAATGTTATTGCATAACTACAGTGTAAAATAAACATGTCAGCATCTCATTTGAAAATATCACCCTTTTTTCAAGCAGTGATCAAGCAGTGATTGGGACTCCAAGATGATCTTAGGCTAACAAGTGTAGAAATCTTGTAATTTCAGGATGACAGGTCAGGGTCATGGCTTAAGCCAAGATTTTTAAATCAAGTTGAGTACTCAGGTAAAGCACCTGAAAACCAAATTATAAGTAAAGCCTGATTTGCACAGTTTTTGCAGTTTCAGCACAATTTCTGTCGTTGTCATTGGATTTTCCATTTTATTTTCTTCCTTGCTGGAATATGAACCATCATCTCTAGTTGCAAACATCAGAGAGATTCTGAAATATGTATTCTTCAGAATATCTTTAGTATTTTCATGCCTACAAAATTGAGCTCATGCTACAAAGCTTCACCCTGCTACTTATAAATTGATTAGTTTGTAATCAATATAAGTCATAAAGATCAAGGATAAAATCTAGCCCTTATAGCCTCTGAAAGAAAAAAAAAACAACCCTGCAGGCTATGTTCAATTAAACTCCAAGAGAACATGGTGGCATTTATTTGGGGAAAAAAAAAGTAAGAAACATGAAAGGCAACCCTTTGTTCAAGGAAGTTATACTGAAGCATGTCTAAAATCTAATCTGAAATCACAGTGTTTATTATTGAGTCTACTTAAAATTTGCTTAGTTAATGAATTCACAGCTACCTTAGAAAAATATTTCAAAACAAACAATGTTGTTTTCTTACTTGATGTTATATACTTAGTTGATTTGAGTCAGGCAATAGTCATAGATAGTCTCACTGTTCCCATACTGTGGGAAAAGCAAAGAATGCCTATTTAACCTCACTATTACTTTTTTATATGCTCCAATTTAAGAAAAAAAAATAAAATCAACTTGCAAAAAATCAATTACTTCAGCATATAAACTTATTTGAGGCTAAGAGACTTGATGAGACAGACATATGCTCATATTCCTTTCTTTTCCATACATGTAAGAGTCTTAACACTGATCAGACTTTACATAAATGCAACAACTGGGTTAATTAAAAACTCTCTTTTGACCCCACAGTTACACAGTTTATACAAACAGAAATGAGGGCTGGGCTCACACTCTGTAGGGAACTTCTCAGAACGTACACATATAGCTCAGTAGATCAGTTTGATGGCCTTATCCTGAGACTACTCTGGTAGTGTAAGACGCCAGATACAAATTCTTTGAAACCAATGATGCTGCTTTGATGAGCTGAAAGATTAGGGAACCAATGTGTAACTCCTGCAAGTACAGAAACGAATTCAAGAGTCTGAGACACAAGGGACATGTATTATAAATTCCTAACACTGAGGCCTAACAAAGACTGAGAGGTTTCAAAAACAGGCTTTTTGACACATATGCCCAGAGAGGCTAGGTGGCTTTTCATGTCCTTGCACGGCCATGACTGCAATGTAATTCTTTAACATAATTGAGTACTTTATGAGAATGGATCTCTTTTTTGAGAACTTAATATTCTTCATAAGCCACAAATACTTGGATCATGCACTTCTCAGTGAAAATAGGATTAGCTAAAGACATACCATTCATATATATACACACTTGAAAGGGCACTGAAAAATTGTTGCTCCTAAGCACCACTGGCTTGCACAAAGAAAATGCAGTGCAATCTAAGTGCAGGCTCCACTTTTTTTTGTCAGGCTCCTCCATCATTCAGTAAAGATGTGCAAAAGTGATGCCACTTCTCATAAGGCCTTATTTCAATATACATAAGTTAAATCACATGATAAAAAAATTAATTTCCCAACTTCTGAGGTGCTTTCACATGAGAAGTTATACTTCAGAGAAGCATATCTACTGCATCTTTACAACACTGCTTTGCCAAGTTCCAACTTCATGGCTAAGAAGCCAAAATAGAGAAAATTAAGAATAAACCCACTATGTTCGTCTTTTAAGCTATTTTAACATCATATTTTTCAGGTGCTCCAATATTACTTTCAACAGTTTTATTTACATCCATGAGGACTCAGCACTGCTGTGTGCTTTACATGTGGCATCACAAGGCAGGTACTCAAAACATAAGGCATACACATGAAATGACCTTTTAATATTTTTATTTAAGTGACTTATCCAAACTTATGTGGGAACTGTGTGGCAGATGCAGGAAGAGATTCCTGTCTGGCATTGAACTCCTATAAAAAGGAAGCTATATTTCTGCTACTTCTTACCTTTTTCACTTCTTTTTATACTCTGAATCAAATGAATTAAGAATTTGAGAGACAACAACATGGTTCAGAAGGCAGACTCAATGCCCTCCTATTGACCAGTTAAGTCTATCTTGCATGCTTCAGGAAGATGGTACAGCAGAAAGACATTACCTGTTTTAAAAATATCACAATGCATATGAATTAGAGGTTCTACAGTAAAGTTGTTAGTGAGTTCTCATGGTGGCATTGGTCTTATTTATTGTAGCATTTCTAGAAATCAAAATTCAAGTATGGAAAAACCCTAAACATTTTATCTAATGTAGTTAGACAATTTCTGATCTAGGTCTCAAGCCAAACTGGCACCTTCGGGCTCACAAAATTCATAAAGGGCTTGGGGACCATGTGGCAACAGGTGAAAGCATGCACTGTGTGGGACTCCAGTCCTCTTCACTAACAGCCAGCTTCTTTCCAGTAACCTTAAAACCAGGGAAAGAAAAGCACATGTCTATGACACTGTCATCAACTTTCTGCTCAAGTCTCTTGGAGAAAGAACTAATTCTTTAAAATGGAGCAGAAGAGCTCCCAGGCAAAACTAGTTGTCAGAATATGTTGGTATGGTAAAAAAACCTTATTTTTGGAAACTTTTTATTCCACATGAGTGGGTCATTTTGCCAGAAATGTTCCCAATGTACTTGCGACTTAAGCAGACAACCAGCATTGGAAATTCTCTAAAGCTAAAGGCAAACAAAAACAAAACCTAATAATAGAAATTGTTGAGCAACTTCTTTACTATTATTTTTCTTATAGCACTGTCTATAAGTACTAAGTACTGTCTAGACAGTAGTTGTATATTAAATGTGTGTACAGACAAAATCCTGTCATTAACATAAGCATACAGGTTCTTTTTCAAGATTTCTCCACTATAAGCTCTCCACAAGTCATTGGAACAGAGGCAAGCCATGCACAAACATGGCACAGTCATGGACCAGATTTCACTACAGCCAAAATTTAAAAGACACTTCCTATTACAATGTTCTTCATACCAAATACAAGTGCTGTTTCATTTTGAGACTTTCCTACAACATTTGTATATAGAGTTCTCTCAAACTACATATATAAGGCATAATTGTGTATATGTGAAAATCGCATACTACAAACTGTACTGGAATTGGATTTTCCATTTTACTTCTTCAAAATATATTCAGTTTCTTAATCCATTCCTCTTTAGAAAAGAATCCACTTTTATAAAATTCCTACAGGCCAAAAGCCTGAAAACATTTGTAATTCAGTACAAGAGAGCTCCACTTGACAAAATTAAAGGCTTGGGTATGGCTGATGGTGTGGTGTTTTTCATTGCACAGAAATTAAAAATTGAAGTAAAAATTTGTCTTGAAACACCAAAGCCAGGCAGTGTACATTTTCAACTTAGCAAGATAGGCATGAATACAGCTGAATTTCTGATTCAAAGTACAGTTTAATTTTAGACGTGTTCATGGAGTTGTTTCACTTTTAATGAATTGGCATTTTCAAATGTAAAAACAATCCATTCTAAGGTTCCCAACCAGTTTTAGTACTTACTTAACAGACACATACAAAATTTAATTCCTCTCTCTTGTCTGTTAGGAATTACTTCCAGAAATATTATATTGCCTTAGGCCTTCAATCAGTTGCTTTTCAGTTGCAGAAACCTCTACATGTAAAAAAACCTCCCTATAGGATTTGAATATGAATATAATTTCATTTGTGTTGGGACAGCCCTCAATATGCCACAAACATGTATTTCAACAAAGAATAACAATTAAAATATGGTCATATTAAAAAAAAAAAAAGCAAACAAAATAACCCTCATCCAAAATCAAACCCAAACCAGCACCAAAACCCACAAAATTAAAAAAAATTAAAAATTACAAAAAACTACCACCAAAGCAAAAATACCCTACTCATTTTCTAACTTTTGCTCTTCTATATGTTCACAATACTCAATGTAGAAGATTATACCAGATGCTAGGGAATTCTTTTGCCAGGATGCATATGAAATTACTTCCAAAATAAGAGGCAATCTGAAGGTTAATGAAAAAAAAAAAAAGTACCACCTTTGTAAGTTTTCACAAATAATAAACTTAAAACATCAAATAATTGCCAGCTATCAGATGTTTCAATACTCCATTTACTGTGACTTTTTTTTCTGAGGCATATTCAGAGAAATGGCCAAAGGAACTGTAATAGCCTTCTGGGACAGGAAGACTAAGGTTTCAGTAAAAAATGTTAAATTAATTTTTATAGTGATGCAAAGTCAGGGAAGGGTTGTTAAGGGATGGCCTCTTGCCACAGGGTGGAGTTTTGTTATGGTATCCTTTTAGAGTCTGCAGGTGTTTGGCAGGAGCTGGAATCAGGAACAGCTGTGATATTTCAGCTCCGATATTTCCCTCCCCATATTTCTCAGAAGTGATGCATCAGGATGATGTCTTACACCTGATGTACTCAACTTGTGTGGTATGACTGGAACTGTTGGGGGGGCATGGGGGAAGTGCCACTGCATGGTTTCCATTTTATTTTCAGCTGGCAACATTCATATAGTAAAACTCATCAACATGTATGGATTTAATAAGTAAAATACCAGATTACAGTTTAATAAACTGCCCATTTTTTTACTGAGTTGTTTTGGCGCTTCCTGTATTATGCCAGCCATTTAATGAAAGTAAGAAAAGAACACTCCATAAAAGAATGTTGAAAGAAATTACAGTGCAAAAAAGGTGAAGGCAATGTTCTAAAGAAGAAAAAAACCACTTTCAGTCACCTCACTTAACCAGCAAAGATCTTTGTTCTTGCATACTTAGCTGCAGTACAGTGTGTACCTGGTTTTGTTTTGTTTTATCTTTTGGGAGAATTTGAATAGTTTCTATTAAAAATGGTATTCTCTTTTAAGTTTGTTTTGTTTGGAAAGCTTCAAACCACATTGTATTTCATACACATATTCCCCAGGGTATGTAAAATGGGACCATACTGAGGTCACTCATAAGATTTTTAAATGTTTTAAGAATTCTTTTAATGTTTGTACTGTCTTGGCCTGGTTAAAAGAGCACATTTTTTTAAAATAGTTTTTAAGTTCACTATATAAATTTTCATAGTCTATACTGTTCTATCAGGCATTTGTAAGAACTTTAACACACATTGCTTTCTCCCTCACATTTTTAAGAAATTTGTTCCCTTAACTAGTCAATCTCGTTTTCCTCTCAGCCATTTTCTCCAAATATGTACAAGTACACGCATACATCTCTCCACAGACTGATTGACTTACCAGTACAAATGCCTGTGGTATTCATTTTAACTTCACAAATGAAGAAAATATTATAATCAGTGGGAAAAGTGGACATTTAACTCCATTCATGGAAAAACAGTATCACCTGGCACTCCAACTGAGTAAGAAATTTCCTGGGTTTTGGCAGCTCACTTGGAGTGCAACCGAAGCTGTTAATGATATTAGTGAAGCGTCTTGGGATCAAAAAATATGTTGTTTTATCTCAGTTTATAGAAGGAGTTATATAAAGAACTCCCAGCCTTCAGAGTTCTTTGGTCCTTTTAGTTAAAATAAAATTTGAAAGCACAACCAGCCTGTAGCCAATTGAGTTCCATTAGACTATTTCGATCATCTCCTGTAGCTGTCTTTCCCCCTGCTTCCTCACATGTGCTTCAAGCCATCCCTTGCATTGCTCCAGCTGCCTGCCCAGATTTCTGTCTTCATCTGGTCCAGCCTAGAGCATCCTTTACAGCACTGCTGACAGCTGAGCTGACATCCATGCAGTGCATCTTGTTCACTAACAGTGCAAGACTACACTTACAATGCAAGGTGTTTGCATTATGGATATAAAAATCCAAAGATGAAGGAGGAAAATAATGGCAATAAATGAAGTAAATAAAATGTTTATATGCAATCTTGATGGTAACACACAAAAAGGAAGATGTTAGCTAAGGCTGTGTGTTATCTATTAGAATTAGATAAGAGTTGAGCGAAATTGAGCTATCACTGGTTTTGATGGTTTTCTGGACTCTTCGCAATGGTTGAGAGCAAAGGGTGATGAAAAGCAGTTAACTGTGCTATGATCAAATGGTGTTACATAAAATTGAAGAGTTTAACATGTCATACAGTATCAGTGTGCATGGTTATCATATGCAAATTGACTGACATCTTCTTTGAACAGTAATTTCTGATCTAAACTGAGTCTGAAAAAACCACATTATAGAATGTCAGCACTAAGAATTATTACAAAGTTTTCATACTTGATGAAAATCTGGGTTCAGGTTTATACATAAGAAAATGGGTGGATTGATGAATAGGTGGATAAAGAATTGGTTGAATAGTCACATCCAGAGGGTATACATCAATGTCACAGTGAGACATGATATTGGTGACAAGTGGTGTCCCTCAGGCGCACTTACTGGGACCAGTGGTATTTAACATCTTCATCAATAACAAAGTGATCGAGTGCACTCTCAGCAAGTTTGCAGATGACACCAAGCTGAGTGGTGCAGTTACCACACCTGAAGGATGGGATGCCATCCAGAGGGACTCTCACATGCTTGAGAATTGTGCCCATGGGAACATCACAAGTTCAAAAAACCCAAGCCCAAAGTTCTACACCAGGGTCAAGGTAACCCTCAGGATCAATATGGGCTGGGGCATAGGAAGATTGAGAGCAGCCCTGCTGAGAACAAATACAGGGACCTGGTGGATGAGAGGTTGGACATGAGCCAGAAATGTTTGCTTGCATTCCAGAAAGTCAAACGTGCCCCAGGGTGCATCAAAGGAAGTGTGACCAGCCCATCAAGAGAGAGATCCTCCCCTTCTATTCTGCTTTCATAAGATCCCGCCTAGAGTATTGTTTCCAGCTCTGGGGTCCACAGTATAGGAAGGAGCAAGTTGGAGGAGTCCAGAGGAATGCAGTGGAGGTGATTGGAGGGCTGGATGGAGCACCTCCGCAATAAGGAAAGGCTGAGAGAACTAGGAATGTTCATCCTGGAAAAGAGAAGGCTCTGGAGATTCCCTGTTGTGGCCTTTCAGTACTTAAAAGGGGACTATAAGAATTTTTAGCAGGACCTGTTATGATAGGACAAGGGTTAATGACTCTTAAACTGAAAAAAAAGGTTAATTTAGATTAGTTATAATAAAGTTTTTTACGATGGTCAGAAAACACTGAAACAGCTTGCCCAAATAGATGGTAAATGCCCCATCACTGAAAATATCCAGGATCAGGTGGGATGGGGCTTCTGAGCTATCTAATCTTGTTGAAGATAGCCCCGCAGATTGCAGGGCTGTGGAGTACATGACCTTGCAAAGGTCCTTTCCAACTCAAAATATTTTATGATTCTACGAAAAATCTTGCTGTGATTAGAGTATGTTCTTGTTGGTGGGTGCTGGTTTTCTCCTATTACACCTAGGATTTCTTAGTGCAGAGGATACCCAGATTACAGTCTCTCAGGTGATCAATTTCTTCCCCAGTCAGACAGTCTGTCTTTTTTTTCCCCTGCTTCCTTTGAATTAAAACTAATCTGTGAGAAAATTTCATTTCTGAAAGATGCGTTAAGGTATAACATGCAGCTATGCACAAATATTTGCATTAAATTTCTAGTAGCATTGTCTTGTGCCATGTATTTCAAAGGGTGTAGAAAAGAAGGCTTTAAAACAATTTCATGAGGAAGAGATTAGCATGCCCCTTACAGAAAAATATTTCAAAAAACATGCCATATCTAACTTCAAAGCACCATGGTACCTGTATTGATAGACTAACTATGTCAAGTAATAACCTGACACATACTATAAACATATATATATATATATATATAATATTATATAGATGCAAATGTTATTTAGGTGAATTCTAACAAGAGCAAGGTAGCCAAGATAACCTCTTTCCAATTTGGGAGGTAATAGCCCATGACATATAATGTTTTAAAAACAGTCTCTTTCAGAGTAGACTCAGCTTCTTAAAATTCACAGCATCAAAAAAAGCATGGAATATTTTTCTAATGTTGTACCAAGTAGAGCCAAGTCTGAGTAAAATACTCTTGCTGTATGTTCTTCAAAGCCCAATCTTAATCCCTGTGAAAGTTATGAAGTGAAAAATTTGGCATGATACTACATAATTTTAAGGAGAAAGAGCATATTTATTTAATAAAAAAATATTCTTTCCCTGCAGTCACCTAACAAATATTATTTTATGCTTCTAAAATATAATAATATTTATAACAAACATTTATTATAAATATATATTTTTGTGACAGGGATTGCTTTGCTGCTCTTATTTTCTGAACACTGCAATCACAATTGCAACAAACACTTCTGACAGCAGACATGGACATGTACAAAATCAGAAGAAAATATCAAAACAGTCATTGATCAATCATTTTTTCTTGTGATTCTCTTTAGTAAAAATCATCTTACAGAAGATCCATCACACACTGGAACACCCATAAAATATTCAGTTGCAGTACTCAAGACAGCATAATTCAGTTTATCTTGGGCCCTTTAACACTTCCTAAGCCAGAGAGTCAAAAAGCAGGGAAGGCATCAGGAAATATAAAGATAATATAGCTCTCCAGATCCTAAAGTATAACAGTATTGATTATAATTAAGCGTAGGTGTAATCCAGTGCAATATTTCAAATAGATACAGAGATGAACTGGTTTTAGATACTGAAACCACCAGGCCAAGAAAAGGTTTCCTTCTTTATATGGATTTTGTACTTCATTTTTCTTTTTCCAGTCAGAATGTTGCCCATTTTTTTCAAACGGAATTGATTTTGGTAATCCATACTCCATACAAAAAAATCAGTTCTTTCAGAGCCCAAAAAAGTGCTTTTTCTGCATATTTATGTGATAAAATGCAACTATATACAATATTATGGTTTCTTTCTCTGTTTTATCACCCAGTTTTGAAACATAGACTCTTGATGTGAGACATGGAATACCTATGATTTAATTTGTTTTGACAACATCTGAGTTTCCAAGCACAAAATTCATTTAAACATCTGTATTTATTTCTTAATATGATCTACTACTAGCTGAAACTCAATCCATCATGAACCTCTCAATTCCAATGTTAAAGTAGACAAACTCAGGTGCGAGTGACATGTGTAAGATGTGTGTAATAATGAGCAGAAGAGATTTGGTGAGGACCAACCTGAGGATCTGAGAACACTTGCTGCATGTTGTTGATTGGGCCATATGGAACCCCACTCCCTTCAAAGAGCTGCAACCACTCGGTCGTTGCTTTTTCTGAAAACCTAAGAGCAAATAAGAATGAATGCGGTTTAAGCACTGCACTTTCAGATTCTAAGGAATGTATAGCATGTCTCCCTTCTCTTTCTGCTTCTATACTCCTCTCCATCGACTTCTTCCCAGTCAGTAAATAAAATAATAAAAATGTACTACCTATGTTCTTCAAAAATGCAAAACCCAAAGACATAGGGGAAAGAATATCTCTGAAAGAACTCCTGTTTCTATCTGATCATCTGAAGCAATGCGGGAATGATGTAAAGCCAAATTTATCATCAGTTTCAAATAAGGATCAGTGGGTTTCCTCCCTTCCTTAATTATACTAATGTGCTTCACATTTGTTTCCCATTATGTACATATTTAACAACAAAAAGATGTAGTGCAAGTACCATACAATACTGCTCATTAAAAGCTGATGTAAAGCACAATCAAAAACATACATCAGGATTAAAACCCACTTTTTTAGGTCTGATAACAAGACTGATCACATATTTATTTGTTGTATGGTTGTACAACCTATCCTAAGAACACCCAGTTCAGCATATACACACGGTACCTGTATGCTGGTGAACACATTGCTCCAGGTCTTTGTATCACGTGCAAAAAGCTTGTTTTATTGCTTTCTAAGCATTCTATTTCATAACTAGTAACATCACTCTATTTCCCCGGTTTTGCTAGATAGATTTTCTTTCCTCATCTGCCTAGAGAAGTTGCATAGAAAGTTTGAAGTGAAGTATGAAGAAAGCACACCGTTGAAATACCAGTCACTGAGAGATGGTATTTTCTGCAGTCATTTGGGATCCTGAATCAAAGGTGAACTTACTTGGAGATAGCATTTCAAGTTTCAAGATAGAGGTTTACCAGTTTATTAGAAAGCAAAGGTTGACCTCATGATAGAGGCAACACTGAAAAGAAATTAGATGTGATTTAAAGACTAAGGGAAACTGAATTAATAGAAACCTTTAAAAGGGACACTCAATTACTGGTATTCTATAGCTCTCAGTTTGCTCTTCCTTAAGAGTAATTTGGAACAATGTCAGTAACATTCAGCTTTATTCCCAGCACAAAATATGGATGGCCCTTTCTCAGAGTTAGTAGATTTATTCCTGAAATCAACAAGCAATTCTAGAAGAAATGGAAGGAGTAATAAAAAAAAATCAAAATAAAAGGCCTTAAAATTTCAAAATGTATTATAAAAGGAAGCATGACTCATGAAGAAACAAAGCATAATGCAGCATAGCTTCTAAATAAAAGAGATATAAGAATACTGCAATGTACTTCACTGAATAGTAAAGTAATTTCATGGTAAAGATGAAGTCAGCCATAAAGACAGTGCTGCTGTTAGACCTATCTAGGGTCTATCTAGTTTAGTACTCTCTTGTAGCCATACTTAGAACCAGGTACATTACGGGAAACTGGTAACGGAAAAAGGTAACTCTAGAGAGGCAGATAACTTTCCTTCCTCAGTGATTGCAGGTATTAACCATGATTTTAGTCTAAAATACAATCTGTATTTCCCTTCATTACTCTTCATTCAACAACAGTTCCCATTATCTATATATTCTTGTTATTTGCAGCCTTCTAGGTTTGGGGCTCAAACTACTGCACGATGTAAACAAGATTTGCAGGAAAAACAGTTTCCCTTCAGTTACAGATGCTGTTTATATAAAATTATGCTGTTCCCTGCTAGCAATGGAGATGCTTCATATTTCATAGCCCAATAAACCCTTTGTTATAAATGTAAAGCTTTTTTCATCTACTACTTTTTGACACTTCAAATTCTACTATCTCATTTTTAACAGGACAGGACAACTGAAGAGGAATCTTGGACTCAACTTCATAACCATGGTGCTGAAGACCATCACTAGGAAATTATTGTAATTCTCAATGTATGTATCCCATTCAATTGATCTGTTAGTAATTAATAAGTCCTGTTATGTTCCTGCACTTCTTTTTAAGAAAGAGTTTATAAATATACTCCTGAGTCTAACAAACCAAAACTTTTGCATTTAAAGGATAGCCTGAAAATGAAGTCTTCTCAACAGGAGTGTCTGTAATCTATATCTGCATAACCAGCAGGCTACTTTCTGATATTTTGGTAAACCTGAATAATTTTCAAGACATATTCTTCTTCAGTTACACCACTGTGAGTGACTTAATATATAGTGGAGTTGTACATGTTAAGCAAAATTTCTGTGATTGTATGTGAATTTCTACAATTTAAGGTTGCACTTAGGTTTTTCCTTCCTACGTAACAGGAAAAAAAAACAAACCTACAATTTTGTAGAAAACAAGAGATTGTCTATTATCTATTACCCTCAAGGGACACTCAGAGCATTTCTTCTTGAAATTGAAATTCTAACTCTGATGTAGAATAGCTTCCTTTATTTGTTTTAAAGAGAGGCTGTTGAAAACATATTGTTAAGCATACTGTTTAAAACCAAAACAGAACACCACCACTGCCAATAAAGGTCTAGTATTCAGATTTTGAGAGCAACAGCATGGAACTATTTTGCTCATTCAACTATGTTTTATATAATGAAACATCTGCTATACATCATTAAGGGAGAAATACTTTTTAAAATGTGAGAAAATATAAGCCATGGATTAAAAAATGTTAATTTTTACCTCTGATGTCAGCTGTACAAACTTGAATTTTTTTTTTAACCAACCTGTATGTATTATTCCCCTAACTAAATACAATTTGTGATAATACTTGCACAAATAAATACCATAACCATTACTTAAAGCGAAGGGCTGATGTCTAGATTGCTAAGTACCCATTAACAACATGCTCAGCACTCCCAAATAACAAGAGAAGACCCTCATCAAAAACTTCCAAGAAGAAGACGACTAATGTTCTCTCCCAAAAATGAAAGCCCAGCCAGCAGGAATTTAGAGGGTTTGGCCAATCCTTTTTCTCTTAACATATTTTAAAATGTCTTTCTATGCTTTTTCATTGTTTTTAATAATCCTACTTTGTATATTTTTCAGTTAAGAAAAAGAAATTGTTAACTTACACATACATAAATAAAATCACTGTGATGAAAACACATACAAGGTGAAACAAAGGTCCATCTTCCAAACCTGATCTAGTAGGGAAAAAAAGGAATCCAAGACTGTAGAGCATCTGAACTCTGAAACATGACACTTGCAAGAGGATCTTTACCTCAGAGATACTTAGTGGCTGCAGGAGAGCTCAACACTGCTCACATTACAACCTCATTTTTTTCAGAGGTGTCACTTTTCCTATAAAATGTTCCATCTGCCACACATATATATATAATCACAGAAATGCCCTCTAAATTACCTGTGATTTATTTATAGAGATGTTTTAAACCTGTAGCTTAGCTTTCTGCAATTACTACCAGTATTTTAGAAGTTCAAAAGGATTTGCTTTTTACTGTACTACTTTGTGGTATGAAGGTCAAATTCAGGCTCTTTCTGAAAGCACCTCTGAGAAAGGAAGGATATGTACCTCAATGAAGAAGAAATCTATTGCTAGGACGTTTGTTGCAAAGTCTGAACTGAGGCTTACTTCCTGAAGAGGTCAAAGTCTCCATGATGTCTTATTTGCATTTTAAGCAGTACTAAGCCTCCTCTGCACTCACGAAGATACTAAAGTTGCAGTATCAAAATGAGGCATCAAATTCCAGAACATTTAACATTAAATACGTTTCATGCTTTACAATATTTTAAGAATAGAAAGTGTGGCATAAGCTGAACTAATTGAAATTGGTAGAAATCCAACTAAATATATTTTTTCTTCAATTAGTAAATATAGCAGGCATCATTAAATGAAAACATCTAAATTTAAACTATACACTCAGCAAATTCATCAAAAAAATTACAGCACAATATAAGAAAAAACATCTAAAAGGCAAAAAATTAAATACAAAATAAAGTTTTACACATCGTTTTCTCACATAAACTACAAGTGTAGTTTTGCTTCTTGAAAAGCAGGATCTGCATTCCCTTTTGCTTTCTAACAAATTCTAATTTAAAAAAAACCCAGTAAGTAATGCATCTTTACATGTAAAACAGAAAAAGAACGTCTGCTTGCCTTGTGCGAGTTACACAAAATGGCTTTAATATGTTCATATATTTTAATAGCACTTAGGTGAGTTTCTAAGTTTCTCATCCTGATAATTATTAAAATAAAACGTGGGGTTTTTTTAGCAATATGTTGTCTTTCAATGAAAGACTTTAAAAAGTTTGAATGAATCCACTTTGAGTGTATTCCATTTTCTATGTTTCCTAGGAAATCTTCCATCTTTGCTACATCCTACGTGGAAGGGCAACCATGTTTCTCTAATGGATAAAAACATCCAATTCCACACAAAGTTTAGAAGAACTACTGAAGCAAAATACTGCTCTTTTCTATAGGAAACTTATGGCAATTAATGTAGAGAAGCAATTTGGACAGCTACCAAATACAGATGGAACAGCAACCTCTAGGATTAGTAAGAGCTTTCCACATGTGGTTAATCATAAAAAGCTCCTCTGTTCTTGCTAAAGTCCACAAGAGCATTCCTGTGTTTTCTAGAACAACCCAAATCTGCATAATAGTTTTTGTTTTATTTGTTCTATCAACAGTATCTTCATTCCCAAATATCTATGATATTTTTTCTCTTCACTACCAAACACCTCTTCATTGTAGTTAAATGAGTAAGAGAGCTGGTACAGTTTCTTACAGTAGCTTCTATGGAAGACAGTATAGAAAAAAAAAGCCCTAGAAAATATTTTCTTGGAAAATTCAAAGAACGGTTCACTGTACACCTTTAGTGTACAGTGAATACAGAATTAGTGTTTTCAAAGTGAATACTGCAGTATTTACTCAATAGTGTGTAAATATCTCTGTCTACTCTTCTGTTACTGGTGAATCACTGAGAGAACCACAATGGACAAAATATTAAAATAGTTGTGATCAACATGATTGTACAGGTTTTGCTAAGAGATATTTCAAATAATTAAAAGATGCCATATACAGTAGATTATAAGTAGTAGCTACATAAAAAATACCATCCAGAGATTTGCAGGTACAACAAATTCACCATGAAAATTCTTCTATATTTCTGCATACTATATATTGTTACCAGTTTTATAGAATTATTAATAAATCTTCACCTTTATGCACTAAATTTGTGCCAGAGGTTAATGGACTTTCTCATTCCTCTATCAAGAATTGCATGCTGCTTTAAAACTATGTATGATTTTAAAGGAATGACATACCACACAGAGGGAACATGTCTATCTTGCAAAATGTATTTCTTATGGCTACTGAGTAGTTATTCCAGCATGTAAAAGAGCTTGTTCTTTTTGTAGCCATATAATTTTAAGCTATACTTATTAGAAATATAGCACTTTTCTCCAACCTTCCTCTGTTTTACTCAAGTACAAAAAAAGGACCGTAACTTTTATAATTGTGACAAAAGAAGTGCAAATTAACTTAAAATCAGCTAAGTAAACACACATCAATAAACACACCTTGTGAAGGATGAAAAGTTTAATTGATTTTATTGTTGGTTTTTCTTTTAACCCAAGGGTTAAAAGGGATTAAAGAGCTAACAAAGATCAGGTCAAAAAGTTCATTTAAAAATCACTGATTTCAGTAGCCTCAATTTCAAAATGTAAATCATTAGAAAAGAGATGGCAAGTTCCTTTTCAGAAAGGATCTTGAACTTCATACAGATATGAAAATCTTAGAAGGTTATTAAAAGGTAAGAAAAAACCACAGAAAATGCACATTAGCTTACCCAGTCCAAAAAGCAGATGCTTGGAACATTTTAGATCTCTCTCATTTGTGCACACAGAAGCTAGCATAAAATAGCAATTTACAACAAAGCATTTTAAAGCAAAATATGGCAATTTGGTAGCCAATGTCTACACAGCTCAACCTTCAATGCACTGGTGGTAAGGTAGGTAACTGGGGAAAGTAAGCCTTACCAGCTGTGCCACACTGAAGTCAACTGTCTTTCAAACTTCAAACACCTGTCTTGCTGAAGCTGTAAACAACTAGATGCTCATGCCTGAAATGTTATCAAGTGACTTCAGTCAGCAAGGCTCTTGGCTTAGAAAAGGAAATGTTGGGGATAGGGAAGGAGATTTACAAAGACTGGGTGTGTCTCAACAAGTGTGAATTTAACAATGCTTCTCATCAGACAAATTAAACATCTTACAATACTCTTTCCCCTTTAGGTGCCTTCCTCTTCTGTTACTAGGTGGAAACCATTTAGCAACAGCTTTATTAACTGAGGATCAAGTTCCTCTGTGTTTCCTTCCTGCTCATTCCTTTTCCCTTCACACTTACATACACAGCATGCAGCTGTAGTGTACAGTCAAGAAGAAGGGGTTTAAAATATAAGTGCTAGGAATAGAAGTTCCACTCTGAATCATTTCCAGTCCTAACGCTTCTGAGTCTACAAAAATTCAGTTAGAGCTGCAGAAGCACTAATCATACTGAATTTATGTGTTCTTCATTATGTGAAGCTGCTTCAATTTACAAGCTGAGGGCACATCTGCTACTCACCTTCCACCTACACCTATATGCCCCCACACACTCTGTTCCACTTACAGGTTAATTTCCCAAAGTGCCTTGGAGCACACATTTAGCTGCTCTTAAAATGTGTCTGCATTACTGAGGTGCATGGTGGGATTAATGTTTGAATTGCGCAATAATTTGAAGAGGAAGGTCAGCAAATTAAGCCCCCTTTCTCAAAGCAGTTTCTTTTAAAACTGGTATTACACTAGCTTTTGCACAGATGTCAAATTTCATGTGTAGTCTATATATGTGTCTTGACATATGCATGCCTATATATACACATACAAACAATATGCATTGTGTCTAGTACTATTGTGTTCTAGTGGAAGCAAAAGTGAAAGGGAGGTAAAGGGGGAAGAGAGCAACAATTAAAACTTAGTTCTCTTGTTTGTCTAATTCACAAGCCAGAGGTTTTCACTGGAAACTTAAAAACCAGAGTGCTCTGTACTCTGTCAGTTCTCACATGAGCTGGGAGTCTCAGGGGCCGCAGTGGTAGCCATTGAACCTGACCTCCACCCAGGTAGGGTCATTTTAAATTGACTCTTGGCACATACACAAAAAAGGAAGGCAGAAGTAATTTGCTTTTGTCAGAGTTCTGCTTTCTTGACATTTGGGGAAATGTAACCTAAATAAAGAGGCAGATACAGAAGTACAGAAGGCACCAAAACTTTTTTTTTTTTTAACTGAAGAGTTGATGTGTAAATGCCAGCAGTGGGAGGAGAAAGAGGAAATAAGATGAAGAGAGGGAAGAGGGCCTACAGGCAGTGTAGGAAGACGATGGGAACAGGAAAAAAAACAGCATAGAAGGAAGAGGACTACCAGTAGCTAAACAAGTTCAAAATGCCCCATAGGCCTATATCGTTCTTCCCTGTGAATATTGTATGAAGCAGCATTTTACTCATTTCCCCATAGAGTATGGAACTAAAAACACTCCATGTCTCGAGATGGAACTGTTTTCTGTAATCCCTCCTATTGCTTCAGTACGAGAGCAGGCTCTCTCAGAAGCAGCATTACCTTCCCATCACCTTTATCGACATCCGACATTCTCTGCGGATATGTGAACTTATCCTTCCTTATGTACTCTCCCTCTCCACCTTTCATTTGTGCCTTACAGATGGAATTGAGATGTTCAGAGAGCAAGCTGGATTGAAGAGTTAAGGACAGGCATGCTTCACTCTTTGTTTCTGTCAGAGAAGAAGGAGCATGAGGAAATTCTTTCTGAAATTAATGGAGCAATTCACACCCTTCAGAGCTGTTGTTTCAAGTTGCATATATGTCTGAAGTCATATTCATCCCCATCTTGTATTCTCACTCAGTTCAGTATATCTGACTTTGATGAATATATCATTTCACACCCTTCTGAAAAGTCTTCAGTTTAAAGGTCAATTTCTTTGCAGTGCTGCATAATCCCCATGGTTACCTGATTGCCTTGAAATCTGGCATGGTTACCACAGGCAGTGAGTAGAATTATTGATCTAATTTAGAGGTCACATGAGTCAAGAATTCCCAATATAGAGCCTTTTTTCTTAAAAAAAACCCAGCATTCTTAAACATTGACCAATTGTCCCAATGTTTCCTTTGTGCACACATCTAGAAATAAAGCTGTGACCAAAGAGTCTCAGTTGCCCAGTTTTTAGCAAATAAAAGCCACCAAGTGTCTCCTTGGTATTCAGAGTTCAGATGCTTTCTAAACTTTCAGCTCCACACATGAAGCAAATTAAATGCTCAAGACTTCAGGGAGTTATTGACCCTGTGAGTAGGTCCAAACAACTCCTTCTATTCCTATACAAAGCCTGGCAAACCCTTTTTCTTAAGGGTTTCTTTTTCATACTTTTTCTTAAGTAAATAATCCTTCTTTTTGCGCTTACTGAATGCTCAGAAGTTAGAAATTAATTGCAGGTAGTTTATTTTGAAAATTTAGAAAAAATTCTAAAGGTGACACACAGCTCCATAAACAGATCAAAAAGGATAAGGGCAAGGAAACAGAGTATATAGATCAATGGAAACCTGCTCTAGGCTCTGGTGGAGCTTTGGTTTATTAGGATTAGAACAACATCAAAAGCTTGAAAAAAATATATGCTTATATCTACTGTGCAACAGCAGTGCTAAATATAAGCAACTGCAGAGTACCAAGCATCTGCCATACATGCTGCTTAAATACCAATGACTTAGTGGAACAGAAAGGGTGTGTAAACTGAAAATGGCAGTGGGAGAGTTTGGGGAAAAAAGAAGTGGCTCATCTTAACAAAACTACTGTACTTCACACAACTCTACTTCATTTGCTAGACTGAGAAAATCAATGTCTAAGAATATGTCTTCTAAGCTGCTCCAGCTTATGTCTCCACAAATTCATTTTAAAATGGACAGCAGTGCACATACAGTGAATGAATAGAAGAGTCTGCAGGTGTTTTTGTCCAAGTAATGCACCTTAGGGTTATATTTTCCATGTGCTGGAAGCTGTAATACTATCAAGCAATCAGTGAGTAAATTAAGGTACTTTTCAATGAAATTCTGTCATTACTATTTTGTCATTTCCCTTCATTTCTCAAGGGTTGACATTTTTCAGCACTGAGAAACTATTCTTTTAATTCTCTAAGTGACTTCAAAAATAAACCACGTACAATTTAAAAAAAACACTGTGCATTAGTGAATTAAAGTAAAGTTACCATGGAATGTGTGTGGAAACACATTCAACTTCCATTAGAATACTGAAGGTGTTTGTTATATCTGTGTTTTATAACTGATTGCCAGATGAACTCACAATAATATGACATAGCAGAATACTTTAGAAATGTTTACTCTAAAAGTGTGTATACATTTACATGCTTGCATATAATATGCAGAAATTCAGCCTCAATTATAATAATAAAACAGAACACAAACTCTGAAGAAAAAAAGACATAAAGCAGTAATTAGAAGAGCAATAATGTACTTTGATTAACTATCAGCTACAGATATAAAACCAAATTGTAATTCTGGCAATTTAAAGAACAACTGTTCCTTGATCTTTATCTTCTTGTTCAGATGTTGCCCATAGGAAAAAAAAAAAAAAGACAACATCCAAAATCAACCAGAGGCAATGAGCTATGAAGTAACTGATCTATGGACGGCAAAATAGCCTTCTCACAAGATACCAGAGTACATCAGACAAATTCCATACTAGATGAAGTCCAAGTAATAAGTCAACATGAACCAACTTTGAAACTAAAACTATGCATCAATAATGTAAGAGCTCAAAACTAGGTCAAAAGATAAATTATGGCCTTTTGGGGCTCAAAACTTATAGCAAGAGTGGCCTTGTTTGTGCTATCACAATCCATTTGTTATAGGAAGATAAAAGAAGAGTTCCAAAAGTTAATCAAGGTCACAATTATTCAAAAATGCAGTCACCTGGTACTTTGTTTTTTCACCAGGGGCAGGACGTCTGAAAATAGACAGGTAAGACAGAGACAAAAGTACAAGTGCAACTGAAAGAGATAAAATAACTCTCTACACTCTTTAACGACTGATGACTCTGGTTCTCAATATCCAAAAAATGTGGGATTGACAGTGGGGGGAGGGGTGTCATGTGCTACTTAAACTCTTTTTCTTGGATGGAATGAAAAGGGGAGACATCTGACTTCATGCTTCTAAACCTCCCTATTAAAATTGCCTCAATGATAACTGTTATGCATTTGTTGACAAAGACTAGCACTGGCCAAGTGTCAACATGATAGTATGACTTTTTCTGAATAATTAACCACCTTCTGTGCTCATCCCCAGAAGTATGAGGTGCTGCCAAATACACCTTTGGGAAGGTTTGCACAGATTAGATTTTTCTTTCATTACCTAAATTTATATCATCCTCTCCATTAAACAGAAGAACACTCCACAGATATAAGGCCTTCTCAAACAGAATGAGAAAGATAACTAAGCTATTTTACTCTCTCAAATAAAAGGATTTTTGAGTTCTCTCTTAAAAAAAATAATTAAGTATTTAAGAGGATGGTTCCCAAATGAAAACTAAATACATATCATTTTGATTTCAAAAGGAGTGGCCTAGGGAGAACTTGTGGCACAGAGTACTAAAATACAGAATCAGTAGTAAGGGAGAAAAGCAAGTTGAACTCCCCTAGATACAGAAACACTCACTGAAAATTTAAAATCCCACAGCAAAAGCAAATGATGCTCCAAGCATTTTTTCCAGGTGCTACATTCATCCAGGAAAGCAGAAAGCACTGGTTTCACTAAAATTCAAATTAAAGAGAAGTTAAAATGGTTTTTGAAAACTTTAATCTGTGGTCTGGCTTCTTTAGCTCACACTATAGTCTGTGTGCAAAAGGCAGACTATTTAACATCAGTAAGCTTTTGCAATACCTATCATAAAAACTAGAGTATCTCAAAAGAGTAAAACAAAATTTTCACATGATGAGGGTTTATTATGCATTACTATTTGCATTAACAGATTAAATGTAGATTCTTCCCTTTTAATTAACTTACCTGGTTGATAATATGTCAATAAGTTCTTTTCTGTTCTGGACTCTGAGTGTATTAGTTTTGTATCTGGAATCTTTACTAACTTCAGGCAAGTTCAGGATCTAAGTAAAAATAAAGGTAAGTAAGAAATGTGCTTGGCAGGAGATACAGATAGAGCAATATAGATATAGATATAGATGATATAAATATAGATGATATAGATATAGATATGGAACAAAATAATTACTTATTTTTTAAAATCACTGATTTCTAGTAATCACTATTTATCAATCATTTAATTTTAAAAAAATTAATTATTATTTCTTTTTGTAAAAAGCCTCCTGGTTGATGTAACATAACAAGTAAAGGAAAAAGACAGAAATCAGACTGAAGATTCACATTTTAGCTAACAGCTTTTGGGATTAGCCAGGAGAAATTCTTACCATAGAACACTAAAAAAGTAAGTTATTAACATGGGGATGGATAGATCTGTGGTATTATCCTGCACTAACTTATATGTCACAGAACAAGAAATATGTCTCTATTTCATAAGCTAGACAAGGAAAATATATGTCTAAGATTATTTCTTTCCACTTCAGTAATGTCTGTCAAAAAAGCAAAAATGAAAAGGAAAAAAGAGAAAGAAAAAGAAACAAAAAGAGAAGGAAAAAGAAGAGGAAAAGAAAAACGAGAGGAGAGGAGAGGAGAGGAAGGGAAGGGAAGGATTTTTCAATTGAAACACCATTGGTCTTCTTTATTATTTTTTTCCAAAAGAATTAATAAAGAACAGTGGCTGTAAAGCCTCTGAGAATGGAGAAATACATCTTTGATGTGTAACTTCCACCTGCCACATTAGAACTTTAAACAACATGTGAAGACCATGTGTATTATACTATAAAGGGAATCAAATATGCAAAATAAGTCTTAGAATTTTGTACAGGCATTCATTAGAAAAATCAGCTGTGTGGAAAATCAGTATAATTTACCTATTTGTGTCACAATGACTTTCTATAGAACATAAATAAACAAAATTAAATGTGATTTCTAAAACTACACCAATTACATCAGCTACAGAGAAAGGCAGCATAGAATCCTATAAAAAAGAGACTGTCACATATTCTTCATGTACTTTTACTCACTATTACACACTAAAGCTCACTTTTTCTTATGATGAGTCTTATAATCATTCTAAACATGCTACATTTTTATAGGCCCATTTATAAGATGGCTTTAAAATTACAGTGGCTCAAATCTGAAGTTCCTATAGCCCATCATTCTATCTCTGCCTGTTTTCTGATGCTTAGGAAGAGTTTAAGAATAGGGACAGTACATACAACACTTCCTTAATATTCATCCAAACTCCAGTCCTCTTTTGATTAGGACATTTCTGAGTGGAAGGTGTTTTCTACATATTTAGCAATCATCAATAGATTATGTTTTATTAACATGTTCAGTCGCTCCCTGAATCAATATGCTTGTGTACTACCACAGGGTGTCAAGTTGGTGTCAATCTCTCTGATATTTGCTTCAAATATAACATTCTACTAATTCCTCTGACACTGCTTTAGACCAAGGCCACAATCATTTAATGACTCCTGACTTTGCTGGAGTGAATAAGGATACAGCTTCCTTTACAAGTAAATAGCTGTTGATGACATAAAACTATTAGCAAAACAGATATTCTTTCAACAGATATTTAGAGATATTAAAAACAGATAGTCATCTTTGAGATTATTTTCACCTAGAGTAACAAAACTAAGCATGGAAGCTAGGTATCTGTAAGTTATGCTAGAACAATGGTGATCTTACAAAACTTTTCTGCAAATTTTTATCTGCAAGGTAACATAAAACATCAATCTAGCATCTTCCATCAATATTTAATTCACAGGATATTTTCTTTTCCTTCTGCATTTATATAATCTTTTCCTTTTGCATTTATATAAACTATATTATTTATATAATATAGTTTATGGAAATCACAACATATCATAAATTATCATTCGGAAATAGCTAAATTTTTCTGTATGGAAGTTTATCAATACTGTTGGTACCCCTTTAAATTATTTCCTTTTGTTAGTACTGCTGGTTTGGAGTTACAATTCACTGCTTTAGAAAAAAAACCTGTAAGGTTGTTCAAATTAAATGATAGTGAATACTTATGTGAGCTCAAAAAAACCCCAAGAAATTAATCAGAAAGCTATGGTTCCATTTGATGAGTTATATGAAAAATGATCATATGGAGTTGCTCACTCCGCTGTTTTAATTAATGTTACTGATTTCAGCTTTAACTTAATGTCCATCTGGTGTAAAGCTGCATGTCTATATATGTTCTTCTCAATTTTTTTTTGTGACTAACAAATGCACACTTGAGAAGTTATTCATTAATGTACCATTCATCTTTCTGCATCATGTTGCCAATGTTATTTTCTTTATTTCACTGTGAACACTTAGAATGAAATGGTGTTCTCTATTTGAGGCCTTGTTCAAGCTCTACATACACACTCATGGCTCACACTCCCTGTGGTTTTTGTCCTGCAGCACTGGCAAATCTGTTTGAAATCTCCCTTGCTGTACACAAAACTTCAGTTTTCTGAAGAGTCTCGCTCACTATTCCTAATCAGACCAAATCAGCCACAGATCAGGATGTGCTGCTGTAACACTTGACCACAATGAAATGCATTTTAACCAGCAGTGTTACGAAGTTTTTCTTCAATTATCCAAGTCCTCAAACAAGCTGCATTAGTTTTCATTGATTTTGAAAATATCACAGTGAATTATTCCAGATTTTTGTTTCTGCTTGCCTGAAAAGATATAGTCGAAGCAGAATGTTTGCAATTGTTTACAGCTTGAGCCAGCTGTTACATCTCTATAGTATGTGCCTTCAGGGCAACAGCTTCCATACAGTCTCTATTTTCAGCACCAACTCAGCTGAGAAAGATTCTCAAATAGAAATTCCAGTGTTAGAAATAGTTGTCTCTGTATTCACTAGGATGCTGCAGGCCTTCATGTATGAAAGTTCTTTTCCCTTTTTGGCTTTCCCTCTTCACAGTGTTTTAAGATCCAAACCACCTTTGACTTAGCACAGAGCATATCTCTAATAATGAGTATTCATTCCAGCATTCCACTGATTTCTTCATTATTTTTTTTTTCTGGCAATGTAACAGCCCAAATCCATACCTATAATATCCTGATAAGGGTAAAAAGCATTCTTTGTAGAAACAGATACGATAACTGGTATATAGAAAAATCTAACAATTACTCAAAACTTGAACTATTTTTTCTGATTTTTTAATCCCTTTGAAATGTAAGCAATCATCATTTTTCCATGCTCTGTATCTCTTATTTTCAATTGCAGGAACAAGAGAACACATTTATCAAGATTACAAAAAAAACTCAACAGCCTGCAGACCAGGGCTAATATTAATCTCACTTAATATTTATCCTATACATTCTGGAGTAACACAAACCATTAAAATCTTGTTTCATCTTCTGGGGTTCCATTCATTCTTTAATGATTACAGAGAGAATATGTAGCAACAAGGCACACCGTAATTCTCTCAGCAGCACCCTAAAATCAGGTATAGTACATGATCTATAGATTTAGTGCCTGCTTGCTCACATCAAGATGTCAGAACCTACTGAGATGGATCTTCAGCTCTGTCTTACTCAAGGATGGCAGGACAATAAGCATTTGCTACATAATTCTTCACTTTAGATGATAAAGTACCAAAACATTCACAGCTATGTCCTGGGACACTCTGGAAAACATTCCTTTAGAGATAATGAGTCTTTAATAAAACTGAGTTGTGCCAGGTAGACACTTATTCAGCTATTAGTCTTCATTCATATTAAGATAATGATGACTGTAGTTGTCAGATACCTTTATGAAGAAAACCCACTGAGCAAATTTTGAAGAGGTTAAGAGCCAATTCAAAGTGAAAGCAGAGCCCCTCCACATAGTGAGGTGGGGATACATACCCCAAACTGTACTAAAAGAGTATCAAAATAGCACAGTCCTCTTACTACATATTTGTTATAAGTGGTGAATTTCCACAGAAATGTGAAATATCTGACACGAACAATTGGAGGAAAATAATGCTCAGTTTCCTGAGTGTCATTAATTTATGTTAAATATCCAAGTTCCTAGAGAAAAAACACAATGGCCAATATAGCTAGAGCTGTAATTTTTTTTAATGTTGTCTAATGCTATATGCAAAAATTCTCTTGTCCCATCTTACATGTTACTGGGGTCTTTTATTTGGAATGTTGATGCATTTCATTTAGAACAATTTTTTTTTAAGATTGTTTTTCAACATCATACGTTTGCACCACTCCAAAATCAGCCCAGAGTCCTGTAACATTTCTTTTCTGAGAAGTCCACAAGTTTCTCAGTGAGCACGTGCTAGTGCTCTAAAGGACAATGTGCTTGGATAATGATTTAAGTAGAAGTAGATTCAATCAGATGTGCACAGACGTCAAAAGGAGTGCAGTACCTACAAGTTTTAGAACAGGTGTGTTCTGAATTCAGAGGCAGAACAGCTGCAGGTTAGAATTTATACTCACCACTTATTTCCATACAGAAAAAAAAATCATAAAGAAGAATCAGCGTCTTAATTTTCCTAGTGAAAATGGAATCTATTACATATTTCTGTATTCTTGCCCAACACACCTTGCACACAGTGACAAACTGATGATCATTTCCAGCTCCCACTACGATGTAGCCATCCTTGGTCTTGAATGCCTGGAAGAACAAGGACAGGTGATAAGCTGTAACTAAACTATAAAATATTAGCACACCTTTGAAGTGAAACTTTGTAAATAATGTTCAAATTACTTCCTTAAATACTTCCATTCAGACTCAATCTCTTGTTCTATAAAAGTGGCTCAAAGTCATGCATTCACAAAAATGGATGAGGCCCATTTTGAATTTTCTTCCTAGGGCTGAGAAGTTATCGTGGTTAATAGTTTATTTGCTAAAAATGTGTCATGAGCCACCCTTAAACTAAATGTGTCCCACATTCACAGGACTGAGGATTACCATGATAATGTTTACTTGCCAGGAGTTATTTATTCAGCTTCACTCTTAGCCTGACTCAGAAGACAGCTGCACTGAAATGTTACAGATCCTGACCAAAATGTTACAGATCCTGACCAAAAAAAAAATTGCCAAATAGTAACTAACAATTAGGAACTTCCATGGGAATGAAAGGGATAGACTGCATCTTTACAGCTCTTCAACTGGAGATAAGGCTATCTTCTTAGTAGTCTCAAGATAGATCTCATGGAGGAAATGGGACTTCTTGTCCAACTTTAAAGATGTAAATTTTACTTTTGACTTCATTACAGTGGCCTTAGTGGCACATTTCATGGTGAACACAATATCGAACTGGGTAGGACATAACAGCTTTCATTTCAGTCTAAGCCATCTCACTTAGATTTTCACTGGAAAAAAGAAAATCTGTAATTGGCAACATCCTCATTTTTTTCCATTGTGGTAGGGCATCTTCTAAAACTGATAATGCAATTCCTATTTTCTCCACACCTCTCTCTTATAAAAAAGGTGTATAACTGCAGTTTCAGTCATACATATTACCAGCCCAATTTTTGGAAACATTTAGGAAAAATTCTTTCACCATTAATTTAACTTCAATGTAAGAAGCCAGCATAGGCTTGTGCACTAATGGTGGCAAGAACTTGCAATCCTTTGCAGAGAGCAAAACTCATCTTCCATTCCTAGAAATCTTTCTTTTTTTTTTTTTCTTCCTCTTTTTTTAATGAGCTATCGTGTCCTCATTTACAGGTGTGAATTTTCACAATAAATTTGGTAAAATAATACACAAATATAAGTCCTGGAATGGAAACACTTTAAAATTCTTCCCATACCACTGTGGCTTATTCTTCTTCATAGAGAGCAATATGCTATCTCAACTTGCAATCTTTCATATAGATACAAATATGTTCACAAAGACTCTTTTACCATCTGGTACAGTCAAAGTTTCAAAATTGCATGTGGACAATCATATCCTCTCAAATGCAGGTAACTGTGCATCATAGTTAAAATATCACCTGTTTGCTCTTTCTATGATTCATTTCATTGTAAATACTATTGTCCAGTCATAAGGTTTAACACTTTATTTTTCACACATTTTATTAAGTAGTTCAGTCTAAGATAGCAAGCAAAGATAAAATTCAGCAACAATTAGTCTGAAGTATGCAAGAAAGTACCACTGACTTTGCCCCAATACAGTAAAAGTTTTGTAAAATACATAATGTAAAGGTATTACATACTCACACTGAGAAGAGTAGTAAGCAAAGAAAAAAGATTGGAGAAAAGAATACAAAAAGAGATTTGTATGTGAACACAAATATTTCTCAGCTAAATCTCTTCATAAAGACCTCAGTCTATAAAAATAATGGCAGACCCTGGTAAAAGAATATGTAAGACTCTCCCTCCTAGTAAACGGCCTTTAGGAGGAAAAATTATCAATTAAAACTGTCCAAATAAACTTACTACCTTTAGTTACAGGCAAAATCTGTTTTCTAAACCCCTACCTAAATCATGATTTTTCTTTACTGATGTGGAGAGTTCTAAAACCAGCCTCATGCAAGTCACACAAATTATGGGTCAAACACTGCATGCATCAGTGTGCATATATATCACAGAATAATTTTTATTGGTGCAACTATCTACTACTTCCTGTAAACACAAATCAGAATTCTTTTGTACATTCTTTTAAGGTTCCAGTCTGGATGCCTGATACACCTTACAAAGTATATGTCATATGTAGAGATCCCCCTCCTCGGCACTCCAAATTGTATTTATATTGGTAGTGTGGGCAAATCTTAGAGAGTTTATTATTTATCAGCAACTCCTGTTGAGACACACATCTCTGTAAGAAGGCTGCAATCACACAAAGGCTGCATACCACTGTGAAGCATGCATCTGCACCCACTGGCTGCCCATGCAGCAGCGGAAGTCACTCTAAATTTAAGGGCCTGGTTATTAGCATGCTTCAGTTGCTTTGTGGAATGTGTGGGAAAACTGATTATTCTTAATTGCACTGTATGTCTAAAAAGCTAAAATAACAATCATGTCATCCTTACACAACAAAAATGGTATCATAATAAATGCAGCAGTGTCTTTTTCCATGAAGCTTAACTCAAATGTCTTCAGCTGCTATTTTAAGCTTCCCATTACAAAACAGCTGATTATTTGCCAGTCATTGCTGCTGATAAAGCAGAAACTTCCAAATGTTACTAGCACAATATTGATGCCAACATTTAAGGGTGACAATCGTTTTATTCATCACCCATGAAAGTACACACACTACAGGTTACCACAGGTTACCATCTGGTCACAGAAAGCTTCACAATCTTATTATACAAAGGAGAGTAAGGGCAAAGTGCAGACAGATTTTAATGAGACTTTGTTTTGATAAACTGCTGTCCATCACATCGAATCATTTCACATTAGTGCAATAAAAGGCACTACACACACAAGGCAAAAGTCCTTTTCCCCTTCCCTTTTCTTCTGAAGAATGGGGCCTTCTGATAAGATTCTTCAGAGTACAACCATGAGTTAACCTGCTACTCCCATGAGGTAGGATATCTTGAGCAATAGCACATCATTTGTGCTATTTCTTGTGCTACAAGAAAAAAATACTAAGCAAAAAATTATTTGAAATCTTATTCATGGAAAAGGCTGAGAAAGATTGTGAGCATTCAAAGGTGTAGCTTTTTCAGAGTGATGCAAAAACTTGAGGGTTTCCAAGAAAATAACTGGTAAATTCCCATTGAATGATATTTAGTGCATGACATCAATAAATGCACGTTCAAAGGCAGATCTCAAGTGTATATGCATCACGACCTCACACTGTCAAATGGATATTCCAGGACCTTATTAAGACTCAGCACTTTTCCAGCTTTGATCCTAGAACACAGTATATGCCTGAGATACTTTGTGTATTAAAATACTTTAATTTCCCTAACATGTGGCATATAAACTCTATCCACCTTCAGGAATGCTTTATGTGGTTTACAAGTATTCTCCAAATCCAAATATGTTACATAGACTACACAATAAAGATGCAGGCCAAACTTAACCTAAGTTTTTACCAGAGTAAGCAAAGACTTGCTGAGCTAATGAGGCCAAAAAGGCCTTTCTTTCCACTGCTCTAAGTCAATAGCCTTTCAAAATTTGCCAGCTTTGAAGGCACTAATCTTTGTATTTATTTCCTGCTTTAAAAATTTTAAGTCTATGTGTTCTATGCCAATCATCAATCATACACAAACATATTTGCATGTGTTTCTATCTGCATGTTGATTCCACACCAAAACAAACAAACAAACAAACAAACAAAAAAAGAACCTTTAAAATATAAGGGGCCAGTCAAAAAATATGGTAATTCCAACAAAATTATCGGAAGTCCAAGTCAGTTTTTGGGTTCAAAACATGGTAACCAAAATAACTAGAACTAGAACAATTTGCAGATATGTATGGCAATGGTCCCCTTAATCTGGTATTTATACACATTCAGAAGATCTCCTTGAGCCTCCTCTCTGATCCTTTAGGCTACACAGTCCCAGATCTCTCCTCATATGAAAGATGCTTCAAGCCCTTAATTATTTTCTTGGCCCTTCACTGGACCTGATTCAGTATAAGCATGTCCTTGTCCCAAAAACCCCAGAATGAGACCCTGTTGTGAACCCATAACTGGATTGAGTGGTTATTCATCCTCAGTGGTGCTGAGCAGAGGGAAGGATCACCTCTTTTGACATGTTGACAATTTTCCTACTAATACAAATGAGGTTGATGTTTTTGTCAAAGGGACACATTGCTGGCAAAAATGTTCCATTTTTTGTTCACCAAGATCTCCATGTCTTTTGTGCAAAGCTGAATTCCAGCAGGTCAGTCTCAGTCTGTACTGATGCATGGGATTATTTCCTATCATGTGCAGGACTATATTTCCCTTTGTTGAATTCCATTAGGTTCTTGATGGCCTGACTCTCTAGCCTGTCACAGTCCCTCTGAATGGCAGCATGATATATCTTGGTAGATCATGTATCAACCACTTTTCTCTATTTTCCACATTCCACAGATTTTGGAGGCCAAACAATACTTGAAGAGACCAACAGAACAAAGCATTGGGTTTTTACAAATTGTAGAATTATTCCATATTTAGGAGAGGTTAAAAGGAGATGTTAATTATCTGAAAAAGTGATTATATTCATTACCATTTAACATACTGTCCTGTTTACCGATAATGGCTGTCAGTCATTGAAATATTTGAATGTTTGCAGACTTCCCCTTGGCAGAACATTTGTACTACATCAGATATGGTAAAAATTATGTATTACTCATATTTCTGAGTTTTCTTATCTCATATTCCAGTGTGAATAACAATTAAGATCTGTGGAGATACTTAAATCCCTTTTCATTGAGAATACCTGATGTTAGATACCCTTGGATTTGAAGTATCTTTCAAGACAGTGCTGCCTTTTGAATCATAAATTTGAATAGTAGCATTCCTAAAAGCAAGCAACTATGAATCATGAGGGGAACAGTTGAAAATTATGGGATAGTCAATATGTATTGGCGACTTCTGGAATGGGACTTAAAGGGACTTGAATTTTTGCATGCATTCCAGCTGCTCTGGGTCTTACAGAGCAAGAGGCTGATTGCTTCAATTGGCATCATCAAACAGCTTGCTTAAGATTTTGGAATTATGGTATCCTTGTATAAAGGCTAGATACAGTATTCCTGTAAGTCAATTGTTGTCAGCACAACAGGCAGCTCTCTCAGATGGTATTACAGCAGAACACTCCTCTGAGCTCCCTCCCAAGGCTGACATAGGAGCAAGCAGCTTCATGTGGAGGCTGAATTAAACTTTGGGACCAGCTGGGATCAATGCAGAACAAAGACACTTTCCTGTGAAGTCTTAAACATAACACCAGAAAAAGCCAAGCTGGTATTTTCAAACAAAGCTTTGAAACATATCATTAACATTTTTAAAAGAGATTGCTTTTCAAGCATCACTCCTTCCTTTCCCTTCCATTTTCTCGTTTACAGAATCATTGAGACGCTAGGTGACCATACACAGGTCTTTGTTTACAAGCTTGAAGTACTTCCCTGGTATTCATGGGTGTGGTCAAACAGAAGAGCTGGTCTCTTGCAGGCTTGGAACCACAAAGTTTTATTACATAATTTGCCCTCAGACTTTGAAGTTTTCCAGTGCAATGTTCAAGTCAATGTAAAGGTAATTTAAGGTCAAGCACTATCTAGTCTTAATGCAGATTAAAGGCTACAATTAAGAAGGTGATGTATTCAGGATTTGACTGATCTGTACAGGCTTCCTTGTCCTTCCAACCAAATGTATCCAGGGTATATGTTGATTTTTCACTCTCCAAACCAACTTAATGAACTACAGTGTAGGAGATTCTCAGTTTTGCTTCAGATCCAGAATCATTACGTTCCTTCCATATGGAATAAACTTTGCACATAATTTCTCTATCTTTACACATTAGTTTGAATAAAACATCAGCTGTGCCACAGAACCATGTAGGAGTCACATTCTTTTTTCTTTCAAGGGAACGGCAGAATCCTTTCATAACAACTTAATATTTAATTACTGTAACAAATGGGAACAAGACCAAGAAGTTTGGTCAGTGGTAGTTCTGAGCAATACATATAAACCATAAAGACCACACACTTTGAAACTATTTGCCTACATTGCACTCTCTTCCAGTGAAAGCAAACAGTAAAAATAAAAAATGTAAATTTCATGGACTGGATTAATGAATGCTGGATGTTCTCACCAAGCAAACTGATGAAGGTCATTCCACACAAAGATTTCACTTCTCCTCTCTGATCTTTTCAACCTACACTACTTATGTCTCACTTTCCTACCATCTTACAGGATATGCTACCTTGCAATGTTGCAGCTGTCAGTCTACCAGACAGATTAGCATTAACAATATCTGCAAAAATTCTCTTGCCAAAAAATAAAAGTTTGACTGGACACCATGAGCTCCTAGGAAAGGTGTTTATGGCAAGAGTGGGAATGACTACTTTGGTCCCTGAGATAAGGCAGAACACCAGCACTGATGTCAAGGAAGGCACACCACAGACTACCAGCCAGGCATATGATTCACTTCTACAGAACCTACAACTCATTAGACAATTTTCCCGATCAGCCTTCAAGTTCCATAAATGTGTGAATCCAGAAAAAATGATGTTGTCTAACTGATCCACAAGAAAAGCTGATTAACCACTAAAAGTGCTCTGATTGCACCTTCCTGAAAGGGGCAGCAAAGTTTAGACAAAATCACAGCATCAAACATACCTGTATTTGGTAATATAGTGTATTACTCTCAACACTCCTTCAGGAAACAGAAGAGCTTAGAACTGCTCTCCAGACCGTGTCATGTTTTTATCCAGTTCTTGCCTAATATAAGAATTATAAACTGCTGGAAACAGACTGAATCCAAGGTTTCTCCAATCCCAGCTCACATTCCTCAGAAACAGGTTGGAGACAGGATCTTTCTCTCCCTCATTTACTCTTCATCTGGCCTTATGATATTTGCACTGTTCATTTCCCAAATGACTAGATGCAACACATACGTCTGTAATCTAAAAGTACCAGTTAAGCAAACTATTTGTCAAATAGACTTTTGCAGTTGTTACTTCATATTCAATAGTAACAGAATACCAAGGTTGGATTTCATACCCTCATACATTCAGAATTTTATCCAGAATATCTCAAAGAACATATGCTACCAAGGAAATGAAACCATTTACTTAATTTTCTAATGCAATATACATTTAGTCTCACCACCCAAAAAGACATTTAAAAACTCCTGGAAGAACAGTGAACAGTTTCCCACTTTAAAGTGAACAGCTTTAAAGTGGGAAACTTGTCACTTTCCCAAACTTCTAAAATTTTAAATACCTAAACTATACCTCAATTAAAAATAAATTATCTGGTACTGTAAATCGGCATTTATACTGTTTCTTGCTGTTGAAAAATATCAGGCACAGAATCACATTCTCCATTGCCACATTAGTTTTCCATTAGGTTTTCAACAATGAAATTACACACACACAGACGCACACACAAAATAAATAAACTTTAATCACTGTATCGCACTGGAGCCAGTGTAATTAATGTTGTGTCAGCATTTCCATTTAAGCCACTATTTTCAAGAGGTTTATAGCAAAGCCATAAAAATTCAGTTAGGTTGAAATTAAGCAAACACAGTCTTACACAGCAAGCAACATTTAAGTATATATACAGACAGCAGCCAGTTACTACTTATATGGGAATTAAAATAGATGCTTACTGATTTTAAAGGGCACTGCAGAGCCAGTTTTTAAACAATATTTTTTTCAACATTTATGTCTCAAAAACCTTAATCCAAGCTATGTTTCCTTATTCTTTTTTTCTTTCTCACACAATAGTTCACACAATTTCTTCCAATTTTGGGCTTGTAAGCATGTATTTTTGTTTCACTTTCAAAGCAAAAGAATGCAATGAAAGCATGTCTTTTGAAAAACAACACACGTGACAACAGTTTGATCCTGATACAGGCCTCCAGGCATTAGTGATCCAGAAATGACAAATATTTCTTACATCTTCCAATAATCATAAGCTGTAGCTGTCTGGAAGATCTGAGTACTCAAATATGAGGCTTGAAAAATGCTGTTTTGAATGTAATTATAAATAAGGTCTTATTTCTGTTTTTTGTAGAACTCATGAGAGCAGGATTTGTGTCACTATTTCTCTCCCTTTTCCCTCTCTACTCTTTGAAATTAAGTGTTGCAGCGGTACAGTTTCCAAAGGTGAGTTTTATAATACTGACGACCTATTTGACTCATACTGAGTCAGGGACCATACTGAGTCCTGCAAGCAGTCTGGGATTTCAAGCTACAGGTGACCCAGTGCAGGTAAACTAGAACTGAGATTGGGCAGGCAGTGCTATGGATTTAAAAATCTCAATAATTTACTGTCCTGCTATAAAGAAGGCTCTTCAAAAAACTGAGTGAAATAATTTGTTTTTCAACAACCAGTCAACAGAGAAGAGCGAGGAATGAAATTAGCAATGATGCTGGTGAAAATCAGAAAAAACACCAATGGTGACACAATTACAGGAGTGCAAAATTGACCAGGTTTCACAATTTGGCACTTTCATAACTTAAAATAAACAGCAGTCTGTTGCCATGATATTTTAGTGAAAAAGCCTCTGCTAGGATTTTTTCTTTCCTGAGGCTCTCAGCTCCTCAGGACAGGAAAAATCCTAGCAGAGGCTTTTTCACTAAAATATCATGGCAACATCAGTCCTGTTTGTAAACTGCCATTTTGCTGCAGAGAGCAAAACCCCAATCCATTCTACTAACGTACTTTTGCCCCTATTTTACTTATCTTTCTCAATAAATATATCTGTCAAATATTATGTGATCCTATCTACTCCTCAATAAACAAAGTACAGTGAATTAAGGATGGATTTCAAATATTTCAACCTTAACTCTTCAGTATCCTTGATTTGTGGTTTCAAGTCAGATTCATTAAGGTTTATTGCATGCAATCTGTTTTAGTTTAAAACACTAATTTATTTCTAATCAAGGATTTAAATATTGAACTGGCCAGACATCTAGGATACACATTATTTAAAGTTATGCATGTATGCAAAAAATTCATTGCCATGCCATAAGAATAGTGCTGGTGAGATCTATTTAAAAAAAAAATAGAAAAATAACATTTGATTAATGGAATGCTTAATGTCTAAAAAAGGTCAGAACCCCACTTCTTCTTCATTTTCCCATGAAGTTCTATTAGGTTTCCTTAAACCAACAAAATTTAGACCTTTGTTTTCTCCAGTATTTTTGTAACCATGTCCTTTAGTCTGGAAAATATTGAAATTGAATCTCACATTACTGGAATTAAAATTCTATCTTCCTAAAATTTAGCATTATTTAAATTTTTAAATTTTGAAAATCACTACAATTAGAAACCAAAATAGTATGCCTTTTTTCAACTTAGTTTTTTCCTGGCCAATATTTAACCAATTATCATTCTATGACCTAAATCGTCAAATTATCTACCAACAAAGAGCTGCGGAAATCTGTCTAGTGGAAGCTTCTATATTAGTTTTTATCACAGATCTTCATGTCTACAGCTTGAAAAGGACTTTTGCATAACAAACATAATTATCCTTTACAAAAGAACATGTTCTGGAGAGTCAACACAGTATAAATGTGCTTCTATTATCACACCCTAAAATCTACATCCACCTTTATACAAAATCTCCTTGCAACCCCTGTCGCCCCAAAATCTGATGGACATAGGTATGCCAGTAAAACTGTGTGAAAAGACAATAGGAGGAAACAAAAGAAGTCAAAATTTCCAATTTTCAAAATTGATCCCATATTTTTCCCCTTCAGATTTGAAAGGAAAAAACTTTTAAGTTTTCACTCATGATTACTCATGGTTTTCTTTAAAAAGCTATTCATTCTTATGAATTGTTACATTTATTTTGAAGTTTCATCTTGCCTTATGCTGCCATACTATTTTTTTGTTGTTGTTCTGGATGGGTAAGGGGCAGCATGTTTCTCACACATGACAGTATGAACCCCCAAAGAACAATCCTGATTTAATAATGAGAAATTCATAGGAGTCTGAGCTTACTTAGAGCAGGATTCTGACTCTGAAGACCACCCAGTACCATAGAGTTTCAATTTCTTGGCATGACCAGCAAATTTACTTTTACTGTCAATCTAAACCCTTTTCACTTTCCTAAAGAAAAGCCCAATTGTAAACCAAAGTGGTAAATTCAAAGGTTAAGGACCTTTGCCAAACACTGTTACATCAGGAAAAGCGCTAAATTACTGCATGGGGTTTTTTTTTTGTTTGTTTGCTTTTTTGCCACAGATAATTGCCATAAACTGTTTATTTTAAGTTATGAAAGTGTTACATTTTATACAGCCAATTTTGCACCCCTCTTACTTATTATGTCCTCATTGGCGTTTCTACTGATTTTCACCAGCATTAGTCCTAATTTGATTCCTTGTTCTTCTCTGTTGACTGGCTGTCAGGAAACTCACAAATTCTTATTCCATTTAGGTTTTTGAAGAGCCTTCCTTATAGCAGGACAGAAGACTGTAACAGCATCACTGCACCTCAATCAACTGACAAGTGAGCATGAACACATACTGCTTCTGCTGAGTCTCTACGAAAAAACACCATTGTTTCACACATTTTCATAAAAGATAGTTTAGAGAAAGTAACCCAAAGCAAATATACATAGCATAAAGTTAAATTAGTTTAATTAGTTAGTCACATGTAGCCAAATAAGCTTAACACTATCCAGCTACTGCAATCCGAACACCACAGCACAGTCACGTTACAGTCTACGTGCAAACAGCAAAGATCTCCTGTAAGAGAGAACATCTCTTAAAGAGTGAATGAGTCTTGCCACAGAAATGTTCCCAGCTGCAGAGGGCCCCAGTCTGGTGACAGCAAAGGGATGGTGCCAGCAAGTCTGAAGAAGCAGCCTGGCACCTGACCTGCATCCTGCTTTCTCCTCCCTTTGTTGCATCGGCGAAGTCAAAGGGCCGGTCTCCTAATGATCCAGATGGCCTTCTGGTGACACTGGGCTTGGCATCAAATGGGCAGCAGCAAGCCCAGCACACAGACCTGTCATTGTACTGGGAAGGACTAAAATGGGCTGCTGGCAGAAGCTTGGCCTGCTCTTGCATCCCTGATGACAGCCTGAAGTGCTGCCTGCCCACTGTTGCCTGGAGTTGGCTATGAAATGACCTTTCACAGGAAAAAGGTTCTTGTCCCTAGATTATATGAAACTGATATCTGATTGCCTCACCTGAGGAGGAGAAAGAAGGAGCAAATAAGGAGAAGAGGTGCATGGATTAGTAAGGGCACTCACTCTTCCTCCCCACAGTGGGCTGATGAAAGCATATGGATGTTTTAGACCCTCCTTTTAACAGTATCAAAAAATAATACATAAAGTAACAACATACTGTTAAATGGTTAGACTAATTAGTACAGAGACAGTTTCAGTAGTAGTGGGATTCTGGTGTATTTAATTTTCTTCCAATATACATTTCTTTTCACAGTTACAAAGCCTGGGCATCTTATTAGACATTGACAAAGCTGTGCTTAAAAGTGGGAAGGATGGCTGCTAGAGAAAATTATGCAGGGAGGCATACCAATTTTCACATCAAGTTATGTACTGAAGCATAAGATTTTGGACACAAAGAATGTATTTCTCCAGCTATTTGATCTGTCTTTTTCTTTTCAAAATCTGCACAAGTTAAAATACATCAAGTAAGCAAACAAAGCAACCTTAAGCTGCCATAAAGAATGCAAAATCAACTAAAACTAGTGAGGCATATAGTTGTGTGCTGGACTTCAGCTTCCAGATGAAAATGAAGATCCTATTGAGTAATATTTGTATTCCTTTCAGATACAAAGAAAAATTTGGGTTTCAAATGTATAAAACAGGAGGGCAGCCTTCCATCAAAGAAGATTAAAACCCACTAAAAATCTTTTTGGACTTAAAACCTGAGGAAACAGAATAAATAACACAAAGTCTGTGGTGGCATATGATTGCCTAGCCTGAGAGTCTGGGCATTTCAATGTTTAGGCTAGACAATTTCTGTTTCTTTATAAGAAACCGTGCAGAAGTATCAAGGCCAACTTAGAATAAGGATAACTTCCACTTCCAGTGGAAAGTGTTCCTGACCATGGCAGGGAGGTTGGAACGTAAAGATCCTTCAGGTTCCAACCCAAGCCATTCTGCAATTCTATAACTAACCTCACATTTGTCCTGATTTTCACCAGATTGCAGAATGTGAACTGAATGTGAACTCTAAGAATCTTCCTGAACTTCCTGAGTTGCTACAAGTACTTGTAAAATGGAATCCAGAATGAATACACTGCTAATAGCATTCAGGCTGGGACCTAGGGTTATTTCAATAATAACAATGCACAGGAGCACACATCCCTCTGAATAGCAGTGCTCGTCTCCTACTTGGATGTCTCCAAAAACCTCCTGCTGCTAGCTACTGTTGACATCAAGAATCATGAACTTAGACAGCAATGGGAAGGGAATGAAGATTTCCACAAATCATTATTACAATTACACTGTTAAAATGCCACCTATAAGAAGTGGTTTGCAGCTTCAGAGACGGCTTCAGAGGGCACTGTTAGGTTTTCCCTTTTCTCTTCTCATGTCACTTAGCAGAATGTAAACTTACACATCACAAAGAAGTCACGTCACAAATGTGTGTTAAAAAATGATCACATAGAAAGCACAGGTGTGTCAGGAGAAGGAAAGCAAAAGCATTATTATCATGTACTTGGGATCATATTTGCTCCCATCCAGACTACAAAAGAAGTACTGAACAGTTAAAGTGAGAGGACTGGAACATTTTTCTGGACAACATTCCAATCAAAACACCTCTTCACATAAGAAAGGGAAGGAAGGACATGGGAATTCTGTGATGGGAATTCTACAAACCCTAACAAATTATCAGTCATTCTACTAACTGCTCTGCAGATTGTGCTTTCCACACAATTGTCCACAGCCAGATGTCCAAGACAGAGGTTTGGCAAGGAAGTATTTTGTGAATACAGACCAGCATCGGTTTGAATAATGACAGACACAGGAGTTCCTAAACTTTGTTAGGTACACAGAAATGAACAAACATCTGATTCAAAAATTATGTACTTATTCTAAGACAGACAGCTAATTTAAGAGTTAGATCTGGATACTGACCTTTTGGGGGAGAAGTTGACTACAAGTGCCTTTGTTGTCTAGAGTGGGATAGGGTTGTCAAGAACCCAACAGAAGCACAAGAAAAAGTGCCATAATTTCAGAGATGAATGTGGCTCTAAACACAAACTCGGATTAAAAAAGTTATGATAATATTTAGGAGATCAGTTTGTTTTCCTGGCCCAGCTGGCATTTAGATGAAAATAAAATACAAGCTCTAGCACTGCTTATTTCTTAGTATGGTCAGAGTCATAAACAGCCTGTAGCCAGATTACGGGCATGAAATCCATCCCTGCTCCCCCTCAGATATGTCAGAAAGCTAGGGTAGTTCTAAAGTGAGCAGACACATAGGTACTTAATTGTCAATTTAATTGGTTGACCATGCCATTTTGCCTCAGCTGGCTGAGTCATACCAACAGCATGTAATTATATACTGCTAAGAACACCAAAAAAATTTCTGCTGACAGGTGTTCTCACATTTGGAGGCAGGGTGGCTGAGAATTCCTAGTCCATTAAACAACTAAACTTAGTGACTCCACATGTGAGGCAGAAATACAATAAGCTGCTAGTAAATTTAAAAATAATAGAAAAGATGGGATCTCCCGATTATTTCTCCATCACACATTCTTCCCCCACACCGCCATTCAGGGGCCTTTTATCTGGATAACCTCAATTTGACTAACTGGCAAGTATTATCCTTTCTAGGTGAAGGCTGGCCAAAATTGTGGCTTCAACAGAACTCTCACACTTCCTCTTTTAAAAACAGATGTAATTTCAGAGAAATCAACATTTCTCAGCCCTCCGGCCTTGAAGAAGTCATTGAAATATATAATTACACACTATGGGCATCAGCAAATAACTGGCCAAAAACAAGTAACAGTAAAGCAGCAGTATAGCTTCACAGCAAGTATAGGTAAGTTAAAGCAAATATAGGTGTGTCAAAACAAGGATCACATGAAAAGCACAGGCGTGTCAGGAGAAGGAAAGCAAAAGCAGGTATTGCAAGTATCCCCTTCATCTTTATGTCCTTCTTATGCGCAGGCACACAAAGCTCTTTACAGAGGTCTAAGAGCATGTCCTCCAGGCTGGAGAAGAAGCTGTGCCAGATCCAAAAGAAGATGCATAAGGATTCTGCAGCAACTCATCATATGGGGAATCAACTGCCTCCATATTTACACAAGACACCTGGAAAAACATGCTGCTGACTTCTAAAGGCTATGAGCTACTCTTGAAATGGTTTTTCACTGCATGTCATGCCCATTTAATGTATTATTAAAGAGATTACAGAACTAGAAGGGAGAAGATCCAAGACATTAAAATCCAACATTCAGCAATTCTCTGAGGCAACATTTTGATGGCTGAACTGCATTGTGGGTCTAGCATGGTACTATCATTCTACACAGCTATTATCCATATTGCTCAGTGTAGCAGTATCATTCATATTCACAGAGCAGTTTTCTTTGTCACTCTGTCTCCATACTTTTCTTTTTCATGTGTACATTTTTTTAGTGATAGCCACAGTTATGGGGATATCTGATGAGCAAAAGATTTATCGCAGAACACTTCAGCTCTCTCATCTCATGGGCTGTAATTTTACAGACTCTGGGTCAGGGCCCTTTCCATTTCAGTGAAACACCCAAGAAGCTAGTTCAATGTGAATTTCCCATACCTTTAGTAATTTCTACTCAAGAGAAGATGTAAACTACCATTCAAAACTGACTAGAGCTCCAGCTCTAGCAAGAAAGCTACAGTATTTTAGGCTTTGTCTCTTCAACTCCCAGCTCTACTCCAGCGAATCCTTCCAAACCTGATACAAGTCAGAAAGGGTGCAAGTCACTTAAATACTGTTGTGGCTTCTTGGTACAGTGACAGAATTAAAATAACTCTGAGAAAACCACAAGCATTCCTCTCTCAAGTCAGCTTCACCTTGTCAGACACTAGCTTTTATTCTTTAACTGTTTGGCAGGTCACATCTGGCTTTTGAAGTGCTGAAGGCCTTTCCCTGTCTTGACAGGAAATTGCTAATCTTTCCTTTTGGAATCCTTGAAGCAATGTCCTTAGGCTAAAATGTCAAGATAAGATGTTATGTTATTGCCTATTCTCTTCTCCATTCTGCATCCACAGTTTGACATCCTTTAAAGCAGTTTCTGCTACCCTCATTACAATTTCTGAGAACTAGGTGGAGTAGAACTTTTTAAGCAAAGTAGAACTAAAATAGAAGTTCAATCAATTGCAGATACTTTAAAAACTCTGCACTACTTTCATTATTCTGTGCTAACAGTACTATTAACTACTTCCTTCATCAGTTAAGTGTTTGGATTCTTTTTTTTTCTAATCGAGCTTCTGCAGGGTTATAGACATTAGAATTTGCCACAAAAGTTCAACATTCCTGAAATCCAAGTGTGACACTGGCTTTTCTTCACAATTTCCCATTTTTATTTTAGCAAAATGTTATGTAGCAGAGTTCTAAGGATAACTTTTGAAAAAAAGTCAAACTATTTATTAGGATTTGTTTTATTTCAATTGGCAAGAAAACATAAAGAACACAATTACAACTGATTCAAAAAGTCTATTCACTGAACAAAGCCAAGCATTAAAATAAAATTATTGTTCTGGTTTCAGCTGCTAAGAGTAATGTAGCTCATCATTCAGGATCAAACCACCAGTGTCTACTTATAACAGAGTACTGTTATGTAAAATTAAGGCTGGCATTGCATTGTGCTCAGATACTTGAGGTCTGGATCCTTAACTATGAATTTCCTCCCTTTTATGATCTTAAGCCAGAGAAAATTCTCTGTGTTTTAATCTTGCCTTTTGTAATTTTCTTCCTCTTTTCTTTCAAGCATTTACATAGAGTGATACAACTCTGAGTGATGCCAAAAAATAACACAACATCCAAATCTAGCTGTTTACCACAGATGCTATGATATCATTCAAGGTTGAACAAATTTATTTATTTTTTTTTACCATGGAATAATAATGGATTCTTAACAAAGAAGTGATTTTTTTTAATTGTCATTCACCCATGTCTGCATCAGACGGCATGCTTATGATTAAAGGCTTTAATATTGTGATTCACCAAATTTATTCTAAATTATTTTCAAATGGAAAAAGAAAAAGATATCTGGAAAGAACCTTCAGCAGCATGACCAAGTCCCTTTGTTCTTCTTATATTATAAAGACTATATGACTGGAATTCTGCACTAGATTTTCTTCAGTCATTGCAAACTGGTTTGACTTTACTATGGTCAGCAAACAATAACAAGACATCATTTCATTAAATAAAACAAATTTGCACAAGCTAATTGTCTCCTTAATCTAATATTTTTTTATTATTACAACACTGGCTGTGCTATTACAACACTGGCCATACAAAATATAGGTGCATAAAAAAGAAAATTATGAAGATGACAAAGAAAGTTAAACTCATCTTTTACTAGTAGTAAAGACTACAAAAAAAAATTGTTTAGAACTTCACATTTCCAGAGGAACTTGAACAAAACCACTTGCCTTTATAAAACAACATAGAATGGGGACTTCTCTTGTTGATTGGGCAGGAAAACCAACACTACTCCCTTCCTCAAGTACACCTCCTTTCATCTTAGACAGTCAAAGTACAAAGCTTCTAAAAACATAACATTATGTCATAAATGTTAACATACTGTTCGAAATCATAAATATTTACCTTATGTTTCACCTTCCTATTGTATCTGATCCTCATTCTACACTAAATATTAGTGCATTACATAGGGATTTAATCTTCCTCAATTTTGACAATACCATCTTATAGATTCAAAACTATGATGCTGGTGCTGTTCAAAGCATGCTCTCCCTCTATTTTATTTTCCAGCTAAAACTTTACTAACAGCTAAAAAAGCACCCACTGCAAAAAAACAGATTAAAATAGCTTTTAATCAGTTCTGAAACCACAGTATAAACAGAATAGTACCTTAACCTTCAAAATTTCATTTAAGACTATACATTCTATAATATAACTAAGAATAGCACAACCAGTCTCTTTGCTTAGATTGTCATTCCATTTTTTTTGCAGACAGCTAAGTCTCTGGACTGTGTTGTTTTCACTCTTACAACATTTCTAAACAGAAGACAGAGGTGTCCACTACTTAAACTTGTTTCTATGGCATGCACAGAGAAATACAAAAGTATTGTTACCCAACGAATACAAAGCCTGTCATATGCTAGAGGTGCCCATAGTGTCAGTCTTCACAAAAAGGAGGTGAGTTGAAGTGTGTGCTTTCTGTTCCGCCCTTTCAGGAGGAGAAGGCTCCACTGTGCTCTGTGTGTGTAAGAGTAACACTGGATTGGCATTCAGATCTGACACAATCCATAAATCCATGTTCCATTTTCAGTGTGACTCTCAAAATCAAATTCATTGTCATTATGGAGGACTACCTCATTTCTTGTTTTTGCCATGCTTGGCTTTTGCTTGGCTCCTTTCATGTTGTCTGACCATGTGTAGGGACCAAACAGATGCCATCATCTTGCATAATGCTGCTATTGGAATAACCACATATAAAGTTTTTTTTAAATATTAAAAAATAAAATTATGGCTAAAGAAGTCTAAACTTTAAATAATTTGAACCAAAAAAAAAAAAAAACAAGGAATAAGGGCCTGAAGATTTTTTGCTTTTTAGATTTTTTCCACCTCCCACTAATTTTTATTTATTGCTCTGAATATATTATTCTTGATAATAAATGTTTAAAAAAAGGCTAAACATCCAACAGAGGAAACATTAAAGAAAGAATAGATTATTGCTACACGGATCATATATGCTGTTGTTAAATATATAATAATGCTGGAGGAATAGGCTAAGGTATAAAATAATTCACATAAGTAAGTCCTACTATATCTTTTCTTTCCATTGCACAGAAAAACACAGTAACACAGATCTGCTTTTCTTAATGCATAATAGCATTATTGTGCAATGTGAAATGCAATCTTTCTATTTCTTTAAGTAACTAATTATGTAGGAATCTAAATCTAGTGTTAAAATATAGGGTGCTTTCTCTCTACAGAAGTGTAACTTAAGGTCTTCAGAGAGATAAGACAGACTAGTTGACCAGCTCCGGCGATACTATATTTCCAGGATGGAGGATATCAGTAAACTATGATTACTGATTACATGTAATTTCATTATTTAGGAACCTTCCTGGAAAAACAAGCAAACAAACAAAATTTTAATCACCCTTTCAAGCTACATTAAACAAAAGATGTTTAAATAAATGTCTGATGAATAGCTATGCAAAAGAATTCTAATGCAGCTTCTCTCACCTGCTTCAGGATAAACTTAGTACAGCTTTTTGTTTTTAAAGAAGAAAACCAACAGATTATGTGGCAATCCAAATTGGCAGAAAATCCAGAATTATTTATTTTTATTAAGATAAATGAATCTACAAACCCATGGTGGTTAAGATGACAAGAAAAACCTAGAGGAAAACTCATTTCAAAATTATTTTTAAATCTATTTCTGCTAATGCTTTTAGATTTTTGTACAAGGATATACATCTTCGTTAAAAGGAGATTTTCATAGTTATTTAAAGAAATTAGCCATATCCCTAGAATGGTATTAATTAATTAAAGTTCTCATTAGTCTTCATGTTTCATTCTTGAAAAGATTATCTTGTTCTTGTTTAAACTTTGAATCTCTGTTCCTTTGGGATAGGTACTACTATCCATATACAAAAGGAGCCTCTGGCATTGCCACATTATAAACCAGAAATACCACTGAAAACAGATCTGATCATTTTCTTGTTTTCCTTTGTTTTTCCTTGTTTTGTCTTTCCTCAGAAACCAAAGAAGCTATCCACATCCTAGCACTTCATTTCTATCAACAGCTTAAGAAACAAGTCCAAGACATTCCAGGCAGTGGAACTATGATAGATCTATGCAAGAAATTTTTCTGGTGGAGTAAGAGTCTAAAGTGTAAGAAAAGTTATTTTGCTGGTATAGTTTATTTGAGTTCCTGAGATAGCTACATGCCAGGAAAGCAACCCCACTTTCCTGTTTCCAGTGCAGCTTCTGCCAGTGTGGTTGTGTCAGGTACACTGCGATTTTCCCACATATCTAACCAATAGGACTCTGTTGCTGGCACTTTAAAGTACAGCCAAGTTTAGCTTGTGGAGCAATTGTAAAGATCATCTTTTTCCACATGTCCATGTGATATGATTTTGTGTCAAATTTACTAAAAATCTGTCAACCCAAATGCCCTGTTTGTCAACTGGAGGAACACACCACAAAAGATACACAGAACAACAGTCAAAGGAAAATGTTACTGCATTTTCATCATATGAAGGAGGATTAGCGGGTAAGCATTTATTTTTTTTAATTACCAGTGTCTTGCTTGTATTAATTACAAGAAACATTTGAGTCAACATTTGAGTTCCTGGATTAGATTAATTTCATGATTCAAATTACCCTGAATTTACTACACATTAGTGTATGAGTGTTTTATATTGGGATAGTTTAAATCTTAGTAAATTAAGAGCTTCAGTCTGCTACATTTGATTGTTTTCTGTTCCACTTTGTTCTCATATAAGAACTGTCCTTCAGAATTCAAAAGGCTTATCAATTTGATCTACAGTCAAAAATTTTAAAAATTTGGGATGTGACTCACAGCTGGATTTTCTGATCCTCTTTATTCATGATGGAAGTATCAGCCAGCTTTGAGGCTACTAAATTTTACATGTGCACCAACCTTGATGGGAAGTGTTCTGAATGGTTTTTTTCTCTTAGGAAAAGGATATGGAGGATATTAGGGATATGGAGGACAAGGAGGGTATGGAGGATATGGAAAAAGTATCAGTTGCTTGACACAGAATTAAACAGTTCTGTGCAGCTGCGGTCTGCAATGAACACGACAAGAGGACATAGTCTCAGCCTGTGCCAGGGGACATGACAAGGAATTTCTCCACAGAAGGAGTGATTGGGCACTGAAATGGGCTTCTCAGGGAGGTGGTGGAGTCACCATCCCTGGAGATGTTTAAGAAATAATTGAATGTGGCACTTGGTGCAATGCCTTAGTTGCAAAGGTGGTGTTTGGCCAAAGCTTGGACTCGATCTCAGAGGTCTTTTCTGACCAAATTGATTCTGTGATTCTGAATAGAGAAAGTCACAGACAAGCAAAAGTGAGTAGCAAAATTTACCTGTGTGCATGAGTCTTTCCTCTGTATAATTCCATTGGCTTCACAGACATACTGCTTCCATGGTTCCCAGTAACATTGTTACAAAATAGTCTCATGACTGTATTTCAAGGGAAAGGCAGGCCTTCTTTTAGATTAGTTCTTGTATCACTGGAGAAAATCCAGTAGTAAATTGAATCAAATTTTAGTCTGAAACCTGTCAGACTAAAATATTACAGTTCTTAAATAAACAAAAACCTAGACATACAAATTGGAGTTTTAAACACCCTTTAAACATTCTTTTCTTAGTATTTGCTCTGAAAAACAAGTTGGTTCATTCACTAAGGGTCAGATGCCCAATAACTCACACAGTCAGCACATAATATGACTCATGAGCAAGACCTATAATTGCCACAGAAGCCAAGACATCTCATGTCCCAAGTTATCTTCAGATTCATAGATTATCATCAAATTTTGATGATAAATACATCCATGATAGTGAATTTTTGCACAGCTGTCAAAACTTTGTGAAGACTCAAATGCCTTTTGAAATATAATTAGACTAGTGGACCAAATCATTACATTGATATGCTCACCATCTTAACAAAAGTTTATCTGTCACATTTAGTAATGAACTAGCTTTGATACACATATTTCATCAATCACAAAAGTATCAACATCATTTTATGAACTCCTTTCTGTATCATTTCTGTATCATGAAACACTATTTATGACCGTAACTTCAGCATGGACTGGAAAACCTATATGCATACTCTTCCTAAGGGGCCGGAAAGAGTTATCATGAATGCTTTCACTACTGTATACTTCCCTCCTGGTAGAACATAAAGCTGGCTCTGAGATTAAAAAGTCAGGCTCGATTACCTTTCTAAATCAATTCAGTCAGGACTGTGACAATGGCATTCCTATTTCAGATGAAATTATTTGTTTATGATTTGTATTTGTAGGTTTACCTGGCTACTGAGAATACAAATATGTAACAAGATGTATTTCAGGAAAAGCATACTCTCTTACAAAAGCAATTGAAAATCTAGTGGAATAGTCACTCCTAACCACTACCAAAACTGTGACCTTTACTGTTTTCTACTAGCATTGTAGAGAAAGGACTTAGCAGCATTTTCAGTGTACAGAATTATGCTATGGTATTATGTGGAACCAGATCCAAGGACCTGGACAACCCCGCTGCAGTCCTTGGGATTTTACAGTGCAGTGATATAATGTTCTCCCACAAAATATTGCTCTCTGAAGAGCCTGATAAATGTTTATCTTGGGCTCTCTTTCCTTCCTGTTTAAACAGTATAGTCTCTATACTCTTCAATAAATATTCTAGTTTAAATCTAACATTTTCATACCCAGGCTTCCAACATTTCTATGCTTTTGAAATTCATTCTGTTGTCTGCTGTAACTACACAGATGCCACTAGACAACATTGCAGGCTTGACTGTTAACAAATTCAGCTGTTCCTAAAACACCTGGGTCATACAACCCTGTCAGATTAATTCAGAATTCAGGTTCAGATTTTATTTCCTTTTGCAACACCCTATCATTAATAAATTGTACCAGGTTGCACAGCCTGGAAGTCTATACGCTTTTTTTTTTTTTAATTGATAAGTCTTACTTTATTTGTGAGAGTACAAAACTTGCATGGGACTCTTTAGCTTGAGACAGAAAGACTTTGGTGATGTTTGGATCTTCTACATCTTTGCACTTCCCACCAGGTCAGCAGCTGAAGGCCTTGCACTTTCATATGAAATGTAATAAAATTATGGAAAATGACAGCAAAGAGAAAATCTTAAATATATTTCAAGACATGATGGAGTCCAAATGGGAAAAAAGAAAATAGAAAAATGCATGAAAGAAAAGGGGCAGGCTATGAGAAACAGGAAGTCTACTGGAAATAATAAAGCATATAAGAAAAAAATTGAACAAGCTACACAGAGAGAAAAGATAACTGCTTTGAGAACAGTAATTGCTCAGGTTACAGTTTGACAGTCACTCCTAACTCACTGAAATGTGTTCTGGCTGTGGTATCCTCACCTCAGAAGAATAGCAGTCCTCTACATTAGAAACATACACAGTTCAGAAAATCAGACATTCCTGTTCAGGGAAGTCTAGGACTTAAACCTGTTTAGAAACTCAACTTCCTGTCACCCCAATATGGGCGCATCCCAGTGAAGATGAGCCCCAGTGAATCAATAACTTCTAGAAAAGTTCTAGAGACTGTCAGTTGTTTTTTTTTTTAAAACGTACTTATGCTTTCAAAGTCTACCTTCCTTCTTTTTCAAAACTGTTTACCATAAGTAATCAGAAACTGGATTCATACTACTACAGTTTTTTACTTGAAATACACTAAGCTCTACAAGATAAGCTGATTGCACTTGTAAACTAGCAATTAAACTGGAAAGAAAAAAATACATTCAAACACATGAGCTATCAACGTGAGAGAAAAATGCTGCAATGGCTGAAAAGCAGCTGACCTTTGTTTTGTTTCTTTTCTAAACATCATTATCAGGGGCTGTGTCGATCATGTTGGGTAGGGTTTTTTCCTGCTAATCCTAGTTTATTCTCTATTTCTGCACCTATGCTTACGGGTACAGTAGATACCTATGCTTAGGTGCCATCTGGATATTCAAAGCCAGATCCATCACAATACTTCTAGGACTGAATTTTTTGCAGTGCAAAAAATTTTATTTCAACAGCAACACTCACTACAACACACAGTCTCAAAGAATAAGATATATTTTAGGCAAAACTGAAATCAATAGTTGCAATAATTTAAAACATTTGTGATTTTTACTTTTTCAGAGTTAAATGTTTTCCCTTTGAAACAAATTTCCATTTCCATTTTATTCATATGGAAAAATATGCTAAGTAATGGAAAAAGTAGAATCAAAGAGAAATATTACTTCAGTAGAATGGTAAAAGTAGAATCAAAGAGAAATATTACTTCAGTAGTTTCAGCTTGTGAAAAATAGGGTTGCAGTTCTCTTCTCTCTGCTCCATCATGCTCCCGAACTTGCAGTTTAAAGCTATAGGGCTCTGTCCCATACAACCCACAGCACTACATCATGCAGCTTTTTCTCACTGCAGAGCTGAGGCACAGAAGGCCTGCAGCATTCAGCTCTGCTACACTAATAGCTTTCCCACCATTGCAAACTGAGCCAAGATGCACAATGAAATCACAGCTATGTTGGTGCAGGGGTTTGGCTCACACCTCAAGTAAGTCCTGATCTTTATTGTCCCCTTTTTTTCCAAAGGGCTGGAGTCACATTCTTATTTCCCATTTGCTCCCTATAAATTCTCCATTCAAAAGTGTATGACTGAAGCATTGTCATGGAAACAGTAAAGGATAAAACTTTACTTTAAAAACAATCTTGAACAGTTTTGTGCAGTTTTTCGTTGTGAAAATATTATTGTATTTGAATATCCTTCTACTGGAACATACTCTTAGGCTAAGCAATCCTCATAATAAGCATAAAGAATAAACTTATTCTTTAAATATTGACCTTACCACATGAATGAGATGCAGTGCTATTTAACAGAGAAAAACAAAGTAAACTGGTGACTTTTTGGCTACTTGTAATCAGACATTTGCTACCTGGTGGCTGACAGTTTACTTAACTTCTGTCTCAGCTTCCTCATTTCCATAGAATGAGATCTATTTACTCTAGAGATCTCTAGAACCTTTTGATGTAGCTAGAAAGTGATAGGAAAAAGGGTAACTTTGATAAATTAGTAACTACTATTAAAATGTTAAAATATTAAACTATTTTATATATATGTGGGTATGTATGTATGTATGTATGTATGTTTATACACATACACATGTAGTTCCCAGCATAGCTATAACCATCCTATCAGTAACTGCTTCTCAATTAACCTAATTCAGACAGGTGATATCTAAATCCTACAAACATACAAGGTTATATATATATATATATATATATACACACATGTATGAATACCTATACATACATATTAAAAAACTACATAAAAATTATTCTGCTTTGTGTGTGCATATGCATCTCCTCACTTAACTTTAAACTGTGATGGTCCTAAGAGCAAGGCTGCCCTTCCACAAGACAAATCAAATTTCTTTACATTCTACACCCTCAGGGGAAAAAAAATATCTATAATTCTTGTTATTATTTTGTTTCCAAGGTCACTGAAAATACAGGAACTGAGCAGTTTGGTCAGAATTCCACAGCACTACTCCACCCCTATGACAGAGTATGTTGAATAATCTTTTTCTCTTACCCCCTTGGAAGACCGTCCTAGACAGATTGTAAAACATCACAAAGGCTTAGCAAACCAAGCCTTCAGAATGGTGACAGATAAAGCTTTTTATTCTATAAGGGGCTAAACCAAGGATGATCTTAAGAAAACATTTGTTACTTTGCAGCTTCTACAGAAATCATCTTCTTCCTAAACAAGGTTACACTAAGGAAGAAAAATAAAGCAGACAGATTATTAAAAGACACAACAGCACAGACATTCAACAAGCAATACAGAATCACAGTACAAGTTGTTAATAGAGGCCATGTTAAGTACTGCTCATCACTTAAAAGCATTGCTTTATAAGGTTACCACTGAAAGTGCACTTGTACATTCTGGCTCCAAGATCTACTCAAGTGCATGGTCTAGATTTCTTGCCAACTTTGCTACACAGACCTTATTATAGAACAAAAACATCACACCCATAATCAACAAATACTAGACATGCTGTACCACTCTAATGATGTTCATACTGAATTTTCTTTAGAAGAGTACACATTGCTTTCAAGCACACATATCTGTATAAAGCTTACAGAGTGATTCCTTTTAACCATTACTTAACACATTAAATTGGATGCTTTAATTTATACCTTTTATCAACCTCTTCCTCAAGACAAACAAGGAGTATTTTCTGCTGTCTAATTGGAATGACTGGGAAAATATAGTGAGAACAGGTAATTTATAAATGTATCTATCAGTGTAGATTTAAAATTAGATATACATGTAATACATGTGTGTGTGTAAGAATGTGCTGATTGACCAAAATTCAACTTTTTTCTTAGAGGTTATTTTTTCATCACTACAGGAATAATAATGTCCTCATTGTCCATGCCACTTTTTCTACATACTGAAAAAAAAAAAAAAACTCAAAAAAAAACCCCCACTATCCACTAAATTTCCCTTCTACTCTTGAAAGCATGTATGCTTCCTCATTGGATGGATTCATAGAAAAAGAGAAGTGGCCACAGGAGGGATGACTTCTGTTAGCTTAAAGAAAAAGCATTTCAGCCCAGTTCCAGATCAGATCTTCCTCCAACATTTCTCAAGCAGAGAGGATTTTTGGATAGACTCACTTTGAGGGAGGCATGGGAGAAAAGTATCTCTGTTCAGAAGGCACAGAATATAGTAGGAGTGTAGTGTGTGGAGAAGGGCACAAAACTAAATGCCATAGATTTCACAATAGGAGGATGAGTGACAGGACCTAAAAAGTTTGTTATGTGCTTCTGAGTATTTATCACATGATGCTGTCAGTCAAGCAGCCAAGCACACAGCACCAATGTAGATAGGATGAGATATGTGGATCAGTAAAATAACTAACATGACAGACAGAAGCTTTCATCATGTTCATAAGACAACAAATGGAGACAGACATTTCCAAAATGACCGTGGACACCTTATTAAAATATTCTCATTGCAAAGACCTCTTCTCACCCACACTGTTCCCAATGACAGTGGGAGCAGCAGGTATGAAAGCTGTTTTTACTGGGGTGTTTAAATATGGCGCTCCTATTTGAAAAAGCTGACACTGCCTTCCACAGAAATTGATCCATTTGATTAAGCATAACATATTTTGGACAAGTGAAAACATTTTGATGAATGCTTCCCAGAAGGAACATGGGGACAAAGAGGCAGTTTAAGGGAAGTTGTGAGAGAAACTCAGACTGAAAGGGAAGGGGAAAGGAAGGACACAGGGCCTGAGCCAAGCCCTAGTTACTGCTTTTAACATGTGCCTGGAAATGTATACATGTGAGTATAAGAGGGAAATGAGCCAGAACAAATAAAATTGCAAAGTAAATGCTAAACATGTTTTTCTTCTCCATCTCATGGGAGAATAAATATTTTATCCTGCTACAGTTCTATTATTTATCTTCTTCATACCACATCCAATTGGGAAGTGAAACTGTTAAGACTTAATGTCAAGGTTTAAGGGAACTGTTTCATTCTGAGTTCAAATGCTACACTTTGGCAGTAGAACATCTGCTTCAAATGTTTCAAAGGCTCTTGACATTTACAACACTATGCCCTGAAAAAATCAAGCAATTGAGAGCATCAAAACCTGAACAGTCTTTGCAGTGTGTCCCTTGCACATTCTATGTTGTCTTGGTGTAGAATATAATGTACCATTCTGCACAAAGAATTTTATTTCATGATGTAGTAATAACACACTTTTTTATTAAGGAGATAAAAATATCTGTCATTTCTTAGTATAAATAAATCTGACAAGTTATACTAAAAAGGGTGGGGGGAATGGAAAAAAGAGATTTACAGGAACCACAATCTGCTTTCAGTGTCACCCTTCAGCACTTGCATTGTCTGTCACTATTTGTCTGGATTTCACAGTTGTAACTTTTCCACAGTGAACACCAGATTTAAAAAATAATTAAAAATCATGTCTTTTCATACATCTTATGGGTGTTTCTGAGATTACAAAACAAATGAAAAGAGTGAAATTTTCTCATTGTAATAATTTTCTTATTCACTGAAAGTGACCTTAGAGCTCATAAATTTAAAAACTGTAGAAATACATTTTAATTGAATGTCTTATATAATAAAAGCAGCCAAAAACTCTTAGCATCAAAAGAACGCAATATTTACTTCAAGGCCAAATTTACTATATTTGCTTTCTCTAAATAATAAAAACCATCATGAGAAAATTCTTTGTTTTTAAAGGATAACAAACACAAATCACATGTCAAAATGATAACTAAAAAACAATTTCATAATTAATGTGACAAAATAAGCAAAAATAACCAAGTCCTACTCAAATTTACATGTCCCATATGGACTGGGTGGGTCAGTACAGCTATATACCTTATTTCGTGACAGTAAGATTGAACAGCATCTGTGGGCTGTTCAGTGGTCCCAATAAATAGTTCATTTATGTTCAACAGCAGCTATGCAAAATAGCTAAACCGTAAGCCCCACTTAATTTCTACTTATCCATCAACTCCCCATGAAAATCCTCAATCCAAACTGACACCCCATGCCAAAAAACAATGCAAAAGATTTTCTGGGCTAATCATCATTTGCAGAGACATATTCCTTAAAAGATGGAAAATACACGTATATGAATATGGTCTTTGAACTTATTCATTGTGTCCTTTTTGCATCATAAGAACATTCAATGGAAGATATGAAATACTAGAAAGATCTTAAATGCAGGCAGCTGTTCCCTGACAGGATGGTAGTGAGTAATTTTAAGGGTGTAGAGTGAGGAAGATGCTCATGTGTCAAAGGAAATGCTTTCATTGCCTAGAGAAGAGTGACCCACACTTAATTATACTGGCACCAACACATCATCTCTAGAGTAAGAGCTGCTGCAAAAGATTGTAAGACTGGTATACCTGGCCCAGGCTTTTACTTTCAAGGAAGAAAAACAAGCTCAAAAGGGCATATGCATAGAAAGTTCAAGTCAGCACTAAGTTAGGACTCATGTTATGCAACCAATTCAAGTGGGAAATTTTTCACACACTCAGGCAAATGTCATAGCAGGGAAAAAGATGCTGACCAGGACATGAATGATGCCAAGTCACTCTTCCAAAGAACTCTGCAAAAACGGCTTCATAAGAAGGATTCCAGTTTTCAAACACAGATGTTACCAAAGGAGGCTAAAAAAATGAGTTATAGTTGTTGACTTAAAGGAAGCTCTCTTGACTGAAGTATCCTGCCAAAATATTGTAGTATGCCAAATATACTTTTTTTTTCTTCTAGTGTTCAAATGCACAGGTTATTGTTCTGCTGCCTATGTACCACTTTGTGAGATGTAGACCTGATTGAGTGCGAGATATTCAACAGCAGATTCCAATGCAGTATTAGGTAATAAAGATAAACACAGGGTACTAATGACCATTTATGTCTCTCCAGCAAGAAATGAACTACAGAAATTTATTTGCTTTCAAATTCAGGGACATTGTGAAGAAATTAATGCCATCTGTATAAAAAACTAATTGAAAGTGTAGTCTAAAATAGTCTTATTTGTCCTATTTTTTTTAAGCTTGGAAATGCCATATTTAAGCAAAATTCACAGTACCTTTTCAAGACTCATTGCTCAGGTTGCCATTTTGGGTCCATGCCAAACTGTTAAACCATAGATACAACATCTAAATAAGATAGGACACTTTTAATATATCTAAGCAAATGACACAGTAAAAGAAAAATATGTGGACCGTTTGTAAATGAAGCTGAGTCATCCTTCCAGAGAACTTCCCAAACACCACTTTGTAATTCTAACTACTCCAAAAACTCCAGCATAAATTATATTCTATTTGAGATAAGAATCTCAACAATGTATCATATGATCAGATCAACTTTCTACAAGAGATGACTATACATCAGCTAAGAAAAATGTTACAGAAGCAAAATCAGAACAGCTTGTGACAAGTGTTTCTTGGGAAAAAGCAGGTGTATTTGGTTACCACAGCAAAATATGAACCTCCACTTATTCAGGTCTAAATCTATTTTGCCCTTTTCCCTGTATCTAAGGAACTATAAGCAGGAGAAATGAAAGATACTGCAGTTATAGAACAAACTGGAGATTAAATATGGAGACCCTGAGCTAGCTTTCAGCACAAATACTGACTTAGTCAACTGCCATTACAGAAACACTCACTAGTGATAGAGCAATACCAAAACTTAGAGCAACCTGTCTTAAAATCCAAAAATAATGAGTACAATGATGCTATGGAAAGGAAAATGTTTTTGGCCGTAGAAACAAGGGTTATTTCTTTGTTGATAAGTACTATTTAACTTCAGATAGATTTTTCTTTCATGTCTGTTTATTGATGTTGGAACATTTTCAGGTGAATCCATGTGAACAGTTTCTAGAGCTTTCCAAACTTGTGATTAATTTAGTTGGAGACCATCTAACTGGCTTATATTTTGAGTATTCACATTGTGTTTGGAAAAAACAGTGATTGCTTTGCTTTCCTTTAAGAATCCTTCAAAAACCATTCTTTAGATCTTTATTGAATTCTCATGCATTTTATCTGTCTTAACAAGATGAGTGTGAATCCCACCCTGTCATCTAGAGTAAAAAAGAACTTAAATAAATTCTTAGATCTATTTCTGTTCTGTGCAATACTTAAACCAAAGTAGGTCTCTTCCAACTGAAAATACTGTCTTCTTGTCTTCAGTAAGAATATATGTGAATCAAGTATGTCTGTAAGTTTAAATACATAAGCATGTTTGTTTAAATCATTGTTGATTGTAGCTGTTCAACCACCAAGTTATTGCAAAAACATCTTCCTTTATATCTTTACACCCCCAGTTTTTGTAAAGTTTCTACACACTGAGTGCAGAAAACACAGTCCTTATGTTCTTAACATATTGAGTGACTTAGGAAAAGAGGCTAGATTTTTTTTCTGTTCATAAACTAAACCATTTTTTCCAGTTACTCATTTTCAGGGTCACATGGCCAAAATCTGTAGTTCTGGCAAACACACTCTCACTGAGTAGCACTGTTAAAAGTGCTCATACAGGTGCACAAACTTCTGCAGTGGAAGAAATAGCACATCTCTGTCACTTTCACACTCAACTTTTGGAAAACCAATCAAACATACACATGGATAATCTTATCCACATGTTAAAAGTTCCCATTATTAGGGCAACACATCACAAGTGCAAGCATAAGAACACGAATACTGCCACAACTGAGGTATGCACACTTCCTGGGCTGACAACACCAACGAGGCATGCAGAACATGGGTAAAGGACTTCCAGAAAATTTGCACTACTTTGAACAAAGTCAGACTGACTTAAGTATCTAAATGGTCTATTAGACAAAGAAATTAGACATGAAAATTGATTTCAAATTTAAAAAAACCCACATAAATCATTAATCTAACATTTAGGAATTTGTTGGTTTTGAAATAACTTCTGATAAACACCAGTTCCATGAAATACTTATAATTTATTAGCCATGCACACAAACAGATACCATGTCATATAAAAACTGTACTATCACTGCCTTGAAGCAATAACCTTGCTTCAAAACTCAATTTTCTGAAGACTGTAATCCAGCTATGAAAAAATACACTCCAGGCTGAAACCCCACATTGAGAAGTTTTAGTCCACAAGCCTTCTTTCAGTTTAATTTGGTTTAAATTAGTCTTTTCATGTTGAAAATTTGACAAAAAAAGTTCTATGGTTTTACTTTTTAAAAAAATATTCTTGTTTCTCAAAAATAGCTTTGAATTTCCCTATTCTATTTGACTTGTGAATGACTAGAACAAAATTGAATGTGAAGTTTTAGGTTAATTTACCCATCAAGGTCTATCTGTGAACTGAAACCATTCTATAGAAGCCACTGACAAATTCAGTCTATGCATATTTGTTGACTAAGAAATTAATATTGTTGAAAATACATAATATATAGCTACTACTTTTCTATAAAGATGCCCAACATGGTTCAGTGTGTATAGATGCATTATTCCAACAATATTTCTGATTTTTTCTGGCTATGTACTTCTCTTACCTCAGCAGTCTCCTCCATTTTCTACTCCAATTTAAACAGACAGTAGTTGTTTCTGTCCTGACGTCACATCCACACATCCCTCTGCCATATTGTATGTGGTCAATCAACAAGTCCACTATAGAAATTCATAGTGTCCAATACCATTATGCTACTCTGAGATAAAATGAAAAAGCAGTTGTGAAGCCTTAAAAAAAAATTAAAGCCACACATGACCTACTTTTTGTTAAGGGATGGAATGAACCCTTTACAACTTGCAGTCCCGCTCCACCTACCTAGACAGAGAATTTTCTTATAACTCATATATAATACAAGAATCATTCCTGAAGTTAGGAAAGTCATTATTCTGTACCTGACACACAGTTCTGACTAAGCAGGTTACTGTGTGGAATGGTCCAAATGGCAGATGCTATCATGCTTTAAAGCATTAACCAATAAGCCTCCTTCTTTTGCCAGTTAAAAAAATTAGTATGTACTACATATCATACAGAAAAAAATCTTTTCCTTCAGAAATATCTCAGAGTTCGGAACCTAACAGTACAACTCAACTTCCCTTTTTACTTTTACATATATAGCTAATAAAATTGAGGAAGCACTTGTTTCCAGTGGGGTCTGTCTAATATACTAGTTTTTGATTCCTAGCATTTAAAGAAAAAACTTGAGTATTTGTGGCACTTTCAGAGGCCCAGCTTTCTTCCCGCTGGGAAACACATTATATAATTCAGAACCATTTAAATTACTACTTGCAAGAACAACTGAAAGTTAAATAATGAAAGACATAGCAAAACCATAAATGATTCAAGAGACCCTTCATGTATTTAAGGAATTGTTTTTCTGTGTCAGAGGGTTAGTTTTTCTGATAATACTATTAAAAATGGCACTCTTGTAATTCAGTTTTGCCTATTCTTTCTTTCTTTTTGCTGGTGTTTTTTTTCCCCTTCATTCTCTGTTTATCCAAAAAATAACTGTTACAAAATACATTTAAAAACAGAGAAAGTTATTTATTTGCTCATGTCTTCTGGAAGAGCTTTAAGTCTTCCTCCAGTGAGTAAGACCTGTTTATCACTTACACTTTCTATAATTTTGCTTGTATTTCAGTATTTCCTTCCAACTAGGCTTGCCCCAGCTCAGGTCTAGATTTATTAATATAAAAAAGAACAGATCTCCAGCAACTGTTACGTATACTACTTGAGGAGAAATGAGTCTGACTTAGCCTTGCTCCTCAAAGAGCCTACAAAGTAAAGGAACTTTCCAGCAAATTTTTTTTCTACATGCACTTCTGATTTAGACATGACTATAAATAGTCAACAATATGGTTTTACAAGTATCCTTCAAAGCAAAACTTCTGAGCCTCATTTCCCAGTTCTTTCTTTTAACCAGGCAGTATCAGCCTTGCAGGGTATCCCTCAATATCTTAAATTCATAGTATAAGAGGATATATTACACAACCATCACCCTAATAAAGCAAAAGAACTTCAAAATCAGACAGAAAGCAACACTTCATCTGAAATGGAACAAGATATTGGATAAGGTACAGCAGGGGAAAAAGAAATTTTCAAATCTCATACATACATGCAAGAAGCAGTTTTAAATGTATTTTAGAATCACATACCTGCTTCAAGGTTCCAATAGGCTACAGGTCAACAGTTCACTAACCACTTCTTATTCATGTCCCAGTATGTCAATGGGATAAGAAAATAATTCCCAATCAAGCGTTTTTGTCTATTTGTCCTAATTATGCAGAGGCTTTGGAGAAAATATTTTGGCAATATCCGGTAGAGTATAAATATTTTAAGCCTGCTCTAACCAATAAAATTATGTCTTGTGTTTGATTTTATTTCTCACAAGAAAATCTGCAGCTGCTTAATTTTATGTTCATTATGTACTTCCATAGCACTCTGTCCAGTTGTTTTTTTGGAATGACAGCAAGATGTTATAAGTGAAACGAACCAAGGAAATAAAAGGTATCATATATACTTTATCTAAATCAGATATGTAAATCTTATCCTTTTTCTATTCATTTGCTCCTTCCTGTACACCTGGATCACATTACCTTCATTATCCTTGTTATATATTCCAATTATCCAATAAACAGAAATGAAAGTGCAAAATTTTTCAGTTTGATGAACTCATCGAAGGTCATCTGACAAACTGGATATACTGGATATACTTTCTTACATTTCCTGGATCCTTCCACTGGATATACTTCCTTACACTTCCTTTCTACTTACATTTTTTAGAATAACAAAAATTCCATTTCCCATAGCCAATCTTCATTGTTTTGTAAGCCTGTTTTATGTAGCTTTAATTAATACTACTGCAAGTTCTCAAAATCATTAATCATAATTCCTCTGTCTTCCTGGCTTTTATAAATACTCAGATTTTTGCAGAATGCCATAGAAACCTGGCAAATCACAGCAATATGTTTTTCTTAGTTAAAACTTATCCATAAGGATAAAAGGAATCATGCACTTAGTCAAATGCTTGAGAAGGTATTTAGGTCTGATGAGAGGAGAAAAAGGGACTGACTTGTAAGTCCAGATGCTAGAATCCCGTAACAAGGAATAGGTTTCCTAGAACTAGCCTGCATTTCTTATGTAACAAAATAAATATAAGTTGAAGTGGCTTAGTTATTCTTTTTTGTTATACTGATAAACTGCAGTAATACCAGATACTTGGTTGAAATTTTATTGAGGAAAAAGTAAGAAGGTACTGAACAAATAAACAAGAGAATAAGTTAAATTTTAATTAAAAAGGGCTGACTTGATCAAAGCTATGAAAACACCTGTGTTTTGATGACATATAGGATTACATAGCTCTCTTTGCAGGACAAAAGGTGCTTCTGCTTGAACAGTGCAGCATCAGTGATTATGTCAGTTAGTTAAACTTAGATTTTTTCTTTATCAGTTCTTTTATTTTGGTATCAGTAAAGTTGACTGAACAAAATTACATCCTTCTTTGCACATCAAGATGAAAGCCTAGGTTTTCGATCTACATAAATGTTCGTACTGCAAACCATTGCCTAAAATGATGTTCCTCTTTTTAACCACAAATAATCTGATTTTGCAATTCATAGTTGCTCTCCACTGCATGTCTCCATGTTTCTTTCTGGTCAACACTTACTTTTCAGAATATCACCATGTTGCCCCTCTGAAACAAATCTGTTTAGCCTTCTCACAAAACTCTTGAAGGAGAGTCTCAGGCAGAATTATCTAACACAATGCATCCTTAAAACACAAAATCGCTTACAAAAACACATAGCAAAGAAAATTTTCAGATGAAGAATCGTTATGTCTCTTGATAGAAACTGGTCATGGTATGTACCATGACTGTAAATCAAATTAGCAAATTTAACAAACAACAGTTGGCAGGAAATGCACAGTGCTCTTGCCCCTGGGCTGCTGTCCTTTAAAATAAAACAGCTATTTATTAAATATATTTAACATACATGAGAGCAGTCATAACCACCTCTACAGGTTCAATTCACTTTTTTGTAAGAGACTGCTCCTTGGATATAAGTTACTGTCCATAGCAGATGAACACAAAATGATACAGTTACTAAGCCTGGATATTTTATTAAGGAACAGAAAATACACCCACTAAGAACTATTACTGAACAACCAGAGCAAAGAACATCTACAGTGCAGGTTTCAGTTTCTTGTTCTGTCTTCACTATTCTATTAAGTCATTATTGCCTTGATTCACCAAGTTAGTTAAGCATATGTCTAATTTTGTGAACATGAATAATCCCCTGAAGTCTAATGACTATTCACTCAATTAAAGTTAGACATATGCTTAGGTACCTTGATGAATTGAAGCCCATAATTGCCTGCAGTTGTTTCTGCCAATTTTCTGCAAATAAAACCCCAGAGTTTTGCCAATGAAAATGTGATACTATAATGCTTTTATCACTGAAGAAATTAATTTAATTTAATTATTTTTTAAGTCTGATTTTCCACCCATGGTTCTAGGTGAAGTGGTCATTGAAGTAGATAGAACAAAGAAAATTGCATTTGAAATGTAAAATAAATATGAGGGTTTGGTTTCTCTTCAATTAATTTCTAGAAAAAAAAATCTAAAGTATGAAATATAAATCTTGGAAAAGACATAGGAGACTTGCTATTTCAAGTAGTTGATGTTGAATTCATTGGCCAGAGTCATAAACTGAGGAGCATGACGAATAATGGAATGAGTACAAAGAGGAGTTTCACTTCAGAAGTTTTCCGAGATAGAAAGCTCTTCAGTTCTTGAAAGAATTAGGGTCCTGATCTTACTGCAGCACCCCATGAAGTCTAAGGAAAGATTTACGTCAAATTTTGAGAGGTGTATTAAACTTTTACTCCTCACAAACTATCATCTTCCCCTTGTTTCGAAAAAAAAACCCCACATACCTGGCAATACCTGCTAAAAGTTGTTATTTTTTAATGATTCCTAAAAGATAGGCTTACAAATAAAAGTGAAGGGGAAGGAATATTAAAAATATATATCTTTATGCATAAACAGAATTAAGTCCTTGTAAACTATGTTCTTTAGATCTATTAAGACTTATAAACATACTGTTAAAAACACAGCAACTCTAAACAACTTATAACACCACAATTCACAGCCTTCCTGCCTGATCTAAGGCTAAGTCAGAAAACCACTGTTATTCTGTGGCTGCAGCTTAACTAATTTGCACAAGAAAGACATAATTATCAGTGACCAAAAGGTGAGAAGCAAACATAGTGTGTTATCCCACCTAAAAAGTCAGTATTCAAAAATTTGCCAATGGCAGCACATTTTACTGGCAGAGCAATACTGTTGGTGATGAAGAACGCCATAGATAAGTTATCAAAAATTCCCACAAATTAGAAATAAAAAACGTTAAACTGAGAAGAATTTGAGCGATTCCTATTCCTTATTCTCTGGCACTACATCCTTTAAAAACACCTACACTAGACTCACACCTGTAAACTACAAACACATATGGCAGCAGTAGCCTACAAATTTCTTGCCTCATCTGACATTTTTGATTAAATGAATTTTAAAGGCTTTTCAACTCTTCATAATTAATTACTTGGACATATGCTTTTTAATTTTCTCCCTGGAAGTCCTAACATTTCCTTATATAAAGACAACATGGGTACAGTCCACATTTGCCCAATAGGTTTAAAAACAAGTAAAATGCATGCAGAAGTACATACATACTGGTTCTATTTTTGGAATTATATCCAAAGGTTCCGAATAAAATTTACAGTTGTATATAAACCACACATCCTGCCCCCACCAAGATTATCCACCACAACACTTATCAACTTCAAAAATAAAAAAAGTAGCTACAAAAATCACACTATGGAGCATTTAAAAATTTGATTCAAAGAGAAAAAAAGGTACTGGCACTGCCCATATACATATAAAGAAATGACTACTACTTCCTACAAACTGGTCTCAAAAATTCACATTCAGAATTCAAGCCCTGTTCCTGGATCATATGGGAGAAATGGGAACATGCAATCAAAGTTTTCAGATATATGTACTTATAGAATGAATACAGTGGGAAAAAAGAAAAGGTGTGGTGGAAAACTGATCTGTACTAGCTTAACCTGCTTACCCCTCCAAGATTACCTAGTAGAGGCAAATATGTTTTTATTAATCTAACACAAGAATGACTTCACCAAGTGGACCTTTCAAACTGTGTTCAGTGCTCCTAAAAACACCCTTCCACAGCAAGTCCTGCTATGTGCAGCAACGTAACACACAAAGTATTTCTCATGGCAACATATGGTCACTTAATAATTACCATTTTGGGTTAACATACTTCAAATACCTCATAGAATGATGACTGGAAAAATCTCTTTGTTTCACTGAATCAAAAAACCTATAAAGAAATACCTATCATATTGTTGTTACTACATTAACTCACTGTTTACTCTTGAGAAAACAAGAGGAAACTGACCTGATTTTCCACTTTAAACTATGTTCTCTGAGCAACTTTAGTGTTAACATTTCTGCTAAGACTATCACTGCTTCCAATTTTCCCCTGAAGCTATGACTGTTCATGACCACAGTTTGTTAGAGTGATATACTGAAATTTAAACTTTTAAGAAAATGCCACAAACAAATCCAAATAAAGCAAGTGTGCACCTGCTCCCATACTAAATTTTTCTCTGCATTTGGTGAGGTTGTTGAGTCCTCTCGTTAAATAATAGCTTGAATCACATCCTGGTTAAAAAAAAAAAATCCACAAATAGTTCCTTAAAAATCTCTGTTCTTTTCGTTTAAAAGTTTTATAACTAAACCGGTTCAGCTCCTGCAATAATTCTACAGATTGTTTCTACCCACACAAAAAAGCAGCCTACTTACTGCACAATGTATACTCAAAGTGTGTAACACTATTTTCTAACTGAAAACAAAATCAATTGTGTGAAGTGTAGAGTTCATACCAATGTAGAGAAAATAAAATCCAATATATCTTGTTCAAACAGTAAATGAAATCAGGGAAGCTCACAAGAAGCAGGAGGGGAAGTTCAGCCCTCAACTGAACTGTTACAAATGGCAAAAGTAAATTTAGGGCCTTGAGGGGGTGAGAGCAGAGAAGGATGTGAGGGCTGAAATCCTGCAGCAATTTTACAATTGCTTTTTACAAATCATTCATTTCCAGATGACAAAAAACAACTTTTCAGACAAGGCAAGAACACTTGAAAAGGAATAAAAAGACACCTTCCCTACAAATTTGTCATCTTTTCATTTTTAATTGCCCTCATTACTGAAGTTCAGAGAAACAGTAAGAACATATAAAGGAGAATAAAGCATTTTAAAGCCCTTCCTACTAGCCCATAATCAGAGAGAAAATCACCTTATTTGGAATTTATTTTTCTTTATTCTGAGATGTATTCCTTAAGACATGAGTTCCAGAATCTACACTATTTCTGGTCACCCCCACACAAACAGAGCCCCAAGCAAATAAATACTTTTCCTGTTTACGTTAAAAAAATTGCGCAGGATTTCCTGAGAACATGATTTTCAAATTAGAGACAAACCAAACTGAAGAGTATGTGTTTCCTTTACCACAGGAAATGTAGTGGATTTGGTTTTAAACTCAATTTATATATCAATTAAAAAGCTGGAAGTTCTTATCTGTGACTGAGTTGTGGCAACTTTTGAAATTTGAGGAAAACAATTCTCTAACAAGTATTTAGCTGTTGAAAATATCTTTTAGAAATGTTAAATTTAATAACTCTCCAGTGCATGTCTGGGATTTCTTTGTAATCTTCTTGAGCAATGTGTAATATTTTGGCAAAACCACAGACCCTCTCAGTTAGTAGTAGTAGTAGAGCAAAGGAAAGATTATTAAAGTGAATTTGCTGTCTCTCTTTTTTATAAGTTTTAGAAACTTTAAACATAAAAGAAATCTTGCTTAACATTAACTTCACACTCTTGCTGCATTCCAAAAACTTGGTGCAGATTTGCATGTGCTCCATATGTATCTTTCCAAATCTGCCTTACCTGCCCTAAGTAATTATTGTGCATATGCTGACCAGCTGTGAAAAAGAGAGAGGGGGAAGGGGAAAGGGAAAACAACTGAGCTGCAGACTTGGAAAGCCAAGAGCTGAATTTCCTGGCTTACCCTGTGGCCCACTTAATGTCTCCAGTCAGGTGACCAAAAGAGGCAAGTAAATTACACAGGAGCAGGCACTGGATGTCAAACAATAGATTATAGCCACACAAAATTCCAATTTCCTTTTCTAGTCACTGTAGCCTCAATGTGCTTGAGTTACACCCTAGCTTGGCAAATTTTTGTGGCTGCTTCTCCACACAGTTGATTTCTAAGAGAACTGAGCATGATGTTGCAGTCCATATACTCCTTATTCTAGGAAGGTGGTGAACTTGAGATTCTTAATTTTTTGACAGATTAATCTGAAAGGACAATACTGGCCTCAGAATGTTTCCCTTACTACTAACATGTGATTTAATGTGATACAGCTCAATGCAGTATGATATCAATTGATTAAATCCCAGTTATATGTAGCTGCATGAACAACAACCAAGAATTTGTGTTCTTATAAAGCAAATTTTCTACATAGTAAAAAGAAGTTTTTACAATCATTCCACTAGTTTTTAATACTTAATTGCATTTGCAGCAAGGTATGTTCTGTAAGGGAATATCAAATATTGGGCTCATTGATGTTACAAAATTAAAGAAAAAATGTCTAGCTTCTCTGAGTTTATTCATAGTTTTTAGTAGTCATGTTAGAAGAAAACAGATAACTAGAATGATAAAAAGTAAATTCTGAATTTTTAGAACTCTATCACTTCCAGCATCCCCTTTTCTCTAATACATTTCCACAATTTTATTTTCTATCACTGGCTGCTATTCATGAAGTATGGACTCAGAAATGTATTGAAAATAATGGTTATGATACAAATTAATGTTAAGCAGAAAAGCTTAGTCCAAATGGCAGGGAGATATTCTTGTCTCTCATCCTTTTCCTGGTTACTTGCTTGAAGGGCATAGCTCTTACTTGGTATTTTAAAAGTCCTATCATATGCATTGGCAGTGTTTTAATTTCTTATTTGATGCTTCCCAGCTATAGCTTATGAGCTATAGTTTAGCTCATCAGCTCAAAAAAGCAGCTGTCTGCAATATGGGTTCAGATATTCCCCTATTCTGATATACTTCAAATATTTTTTTTAAATGCTATGCTAATCCCTCAACAGTAAAAAAGCAGCACTATATTAATTCACATGTGGCAAACACAGCGTCTTCCCTGCCTGAGCTGAAACTGCCATCACACCATCACTCAGCCACCAAGTGTTGCCAGTTCCACTGCAGCCACTTCCACAACGGTTCCAAAGACATTCAGTCTGCAGCTTTTCTAATGCTCATTACAACCCTTTTACTTACATGCTTTAAGACATTCTTGGAGTGCGACATCAGAACAACTACAATGGATTTGAACAGTATTTTAAATTTAGTGGATACTAGCTTTGTCTCAGCAGCCTTTCAGACATGAATGGTCTGCTTATTCCCTAGAAGACATGGGTGCAGACCTTGGAAGCAATGTTATCAGAAATGGCTTTGGGGAAGGGATGTCAAGGGGAGCATGTTTTGATGGAATTACAGCAGATGGTACAGTGAATGATTACATTATGCCAAGCCACATAGTGAGAATCATTCAGATCTCCCAAAAATCATAAAGCTGGCTCAAAAGCCATGAGATGCTCTAAAACAAAAACAATCAATATTTTTCACTTTCAGTATTTTTGGAGCAGGGAGAAGCTGCCTTTCCCTCCAAGTCCTGATGAGTTGCTACATTACTGATGAGTCTGGAGAGTCTGATATACATTACCAAAAAAATACCATTTACATACAGACTATAAAGTCTTGCTAAATCAAGAACAGGGTCTTGATTCCCTCAAGGAACTAAAATCAAAGATGCAAAAACCAAATAACTGACCAAGCTTTTATTAAAATGGAGGGTAGACAAAGTCTAGCATGCGGCCAAGTCAGCTTCGGTAATTATATGAAGGAGTCAGCTGTTTTCCTTCTTTTTCCACTAAAGCAATTTTTGGAACTCATAATATAGGGGGAATTGGCACATTCATCAAGAGGAGATTGTTTTAGCTTCTGTTTCCAGGTAAAATTCTTAAACCATAACACAGAAATTAATCAACAGGTCTTACATGCCCTTGAAACGGTACTAAACCTGCACTTTTAAAGGATTCAATTGGATTTGGGTGACTAAGTCTGTGTGTCTATGATGCTGGGCAGAGTAATCCATTTTGGTGACTAAGCTGGGATGTCTAAGATGCTCAGCACAATAATCACTGCAATCTGAAACTCACTCATGACCCTCTTGATTCCTATGAACATTGACAATCTCCAGGAGCAACCCATCTGCCTACTATTTACAGTCTGCAATGTGTTACTATTTTAGTTGCCTGGTTTTGCATTAAAAGAATACCTATGACTCTATTCTGCAGTACACAAACATACTCAGTGAATTTGTTAGCAAGGGTACAGTAGCACACCAACATGGCTACAAACAATGAAATTTGAGATAGATTATGAAAATGCTGTGTTGAGCACAGCATACCTCTGAAAACACTTTTCAAGTGCTCTGCTAAAGCACTTGCTAAGATATTTTTTCTAGAATCCTTGCAGTAGAGTCTGAGGAAACTACACACTATCATAATGGGGACAGAAGAGAGACACTAGAGATTAGAAATGTGCAAACAGAGTGATTGAATTAAAAAAAAAAATAAAATCAGGCAAATTATATGTCAGCACTTCCCTGTCAGAAGGACACACGTGCATTCGCCACCAAACAACCAGAGGAAAGGACACAGCCAATAGGTCTTCCAAAGTTCAAATATATCAACTAAGGTGTCTGTCTCTGCACATCAGCCTACAGAGAAAGGCAGTACCATTTAAGTAAAACAAGAAAACACAAGAAAACAAATTATCAACTGGTTGGATATCACCCAAATGGGTTATGAACTCTTTGTCAGTGTGAAAAAATACTATCAACTGTTCATGGATCATTTCAATATTCTCATTAAAAACACAGATATGGAGAGAGGAAAGGATGTACATCAACCTTGAAGATCCACAAAACTAGAAGGAACTGCAAGTACTGGGCTGACTAGATAGAACTGAAAATGTTTGTAGCCAAGGGCGAGATGAAATCTGAAAGCAGAAGGTAAAATTCAAGAATGAAAATCAGCTGGGAGGTTCTACAATTAGGCATGTAATTAATTTACATGAATAATTTGTATGCAAGAGAAAAGGATCCAGAATCTACATGTTTCACAAATTGAGTATGAGGTGAACAAAGGCTCCTTTGCAACTGCAAGGTAACATTAAAGTGGAATTTTAGATCATCAGCGAACCCATAAGATTCATAAAATATTCTTTCTGTTGTACTTCAAGATAATGAACCTGGAACTGGACTAAGGTACTGCATTTGGTTCTGGATGCCACAAAACTGCTATGTTCCAAAAGGAAAGTACAGAGATTAACAATAAATTCCAGAACATGTGATCCAAGGGGAAACACTGAGAAAGCTGGGAATGTTTTGCGTAGAGAAGTATGAGACATACCAGCCTATAAGTTCATAGGAAACTACTAAGAAAAGGAAAGAATGTGTCCTCTCTATTAGAAATCTTTTCTTAATGTCTGATCTGAATATTCCTAGCATACTGCCTTGTGTGCCTCTGAGATAATAAATAGTGAAGCACTAGAATTAACTGTCTGAGGGGTTGTGGAGTCCCAGAATAAGTCAGGCAAATATCTTTGTAAAGCAATACTGTTAAAGATGATCTTATGTAGGGAAGGGATAGCCCCATCCAAGACTGTTTATGATTGTTCCCTGCTTGCAGCATTGAAACTTGCTCCTGTACATTGCACCATTCAGTGCCATGCAGTCACAGCCTGCAAGACACAAATCATCTCTTTTCAACATCTTATGAACAGCCTACTATTTAAATGGAGACCAAACAGGAGAAAAGCAAAAGGTCAGGTCTTTAGAAGATGAAGCAGGGACATGCAAAAGTGCCCTACTCAAATCCCAAACACAGTCATCAAATCTCAAAACATAGACAGAAATGTGATTTTTTAAAAAAAGCAGAACAAATTCTGCAAATAACTACCACTCTGTTACTTGCTGTAATCTGGAACAGGTGATTTCAAGAAACTGGTCTACCTTGCATTAAAAATGGATTAGGAGCACTCTCCCAAAAATCAGTGTCACATTAAATGAAGTTGCAACACCCAAAACATAAATAACACAGGTATTTTGCAAGCAAACAGAACTAAATGCCTTAGTTTCAGTCCAATGTCTTGACTAGAAATCACTTATTTTATCTTTTTTAATCTGACAAAGGCTTATACGACTCAAGCTTAAGGAAGCTTGCACAAGATGTACAGGAAACCACTATAAAAACCACTGACATTCTCAGTTGCTTTCAGCACCTGGTACTTGAAAAAAGAAATTATTTAACTGTTTTCTCATCATTATTACTCAAAACTGTTAAATGGCAGGAAATTTATTACTTAAGAATCTCCAAGGGTCTTGAAAACGTAACACTGAAAAAACAGCATAATTATGCAGGAGTGCTAAGAGGTTTCACTAATAACATTCTCTTAAGTGAGCTACCTAATCAGACTCTTAATACAAATATACATATTATTGCTGTCCATGGCCTTCCTTATTATTCATGGATTAAATACATCAGTAAACACTGCAGGTATTAATCTAATCTCAGATTGTTTCCTAATTTCAACAGTCATATGATGGCCATTTATACTTCCTATTTGTATCCCAATTTTGACAAAATGGGGAATGTCAACTGAGCATGTAAAAATGGGTAACATCAGAGAAAAAAAGTGAAATCATAAAATTACGTCAAGACATTCAGACCTATATAACACCCTCAAATAAAATACTTTACACTTGTACACAAAAGAGAAAAAAATTATTCTTGGTTCTGTGGAAGCACTAAAATAAGACTCAGGGTCCACTGTTCTAAGCCTCAAGCCAAATTAAATGCAGTCTCTGCCCCAATGAGCTAAGTTAATAAGTTGTATATACTACAAAAGCCTTTGTTGCATTGTTACAACTATTATTCATGGTCAAAACTCTCTAGACACTACCATAACCACATAAGCCAAAAATAAATTTGACAAGGTTAAAACATGTCTCTGATGAGAAGAGACATGATCATACATTGGAATTTGTAGTATTCTATATTCCTTGTCTTTATGTGAGGATTTACCCGTTACATAGATTCAGCTGATGTTTTTCTACTTGAAGGAAGTCACATCAACTTCTTATTTGTTTATTATTATGGCCATTCCACATGAAGACCAACTAATATTAACTGACAGCAAATTAAAGGATAACCTTTTGTCTTTTATTTTTTTCTAGACAAGAACAGTCTTTCCACGAAAATATTTTAACTTCTGCTCTTTGCGCTGGTAGCTTTCTAAAAAAAAAATATAAAAAACATAAAATACAAAATATGAAACACAAATTGGGTCTTCCATACTGTGTACAACTTTTTGAAATCTCTAGCTTCATCTACCTAGAAACACCCAGGAAGAGACAGATGACTAATGATGTGAAACTACCATGCCAAAAATTAAAAAGTTCACCAAACCACCCAGGGACATCCCCATTCAAAATTCAAGTACCCTCAACTTGCTGTAGCATAAACCAAGATCACAGTCAAACAATTTGTTTGGTTTCTGTTACCTCAGACTTAGAGGTCACTCCAGCAGAGTAACCTCACTTCTGCAGGCTTCACTGAATTTGGAGTCATCAGTGTACCTGATAACTAACAACTATTGTGCAAAATGATCCACAGTGAAACAAAACAAAGAACATGGAATACAGACAAAGGAAGCTCAAGAACCTTTTAATGGTAAATCAAAAACAAGCTGCAGCTGGTAAGCAATCAGCAAAGTTTAGGCATTGAACTATATGCTGTTCTCCTGCCCTGGCAAAAGAACATGTTAGATAAAGGAGACATTGCAACACGTTGCAGTTAAAAACCTAAAGCAAGTTATTCTTGGGTGCCTTAAACACATGTGAAAGTTCTTTGTGTTACTCAAAAACATGTAGAATCCACCTAAGACACTTGGTGGATCTGGACACACCACTTGAAGAGGTGATCAAAGTGGAAATCATATCAGAAAGAAAATCAAAAAGATACAAGAGGTTTAAAAAACATAGCCTTGGGGGAAACATGAATGAACTGACTTCACATAATCCAGGGATAAGAACACTGTAGATGTACATATATTTACGTTTGTAAAGGCTTGCTAGATGCAACATTGTGATTAACTGCCATAACACATCACTAACTATATAACCAAAAACCTATCTCTAAATTCAAGTTCTGTCTTCCTTATTGAAAATAGAGTTATTTCTTTTACTCCTCTCAGTGGGCCTGAAAAACTACATAAACAAGACTGCAGCACGTACTGCAAAACTTCTGGTGAATAGAAATTGGAAAAAACATCTGTCAAAACTACCCTAGATATAAGTGAATGAAGGTGAAGGTGTAGACTGGATAAAACTAGCTGAGGTTCTCTTGGGGATACAGATGTAAGATCAATTTCTCTAGCTTAATTTGTATTAGAAGAGTAAATTCCAGACAGTGAGTACTGCATGTTTTAGGTGATGGTCAGGAAGTATGATTTTGTCAAAACAGAGAACTACTTAAAAAATTTTTTTTCATTCACCTTCACCTTAATCCCTCTCAATACAACAGAATTACTACTTATTAAAAAGTAAGGAAATAAAAAAATTTTGTAATAATAGTGGTTTAACAATAGAAAAAGCTTTAGATTACAATTTTAAAGGTTTTTTGCCATCAAATTTTATTAGTGAAAGCATTAAATAATTAATAAGTAATAATTAAAAATACCTATGTTAGCATCATGCAACTTTATATGTATGTTGAATGTAACAACGAGCATAACAAACAACATTTAAAAACATTGCATAGTAAAACTTATGTTCATAACCAGATTTAGCATTTAAATCTTCAATACTCTGGAAAGACAACAGGACTGATACTTCTTAAGTTCATATGTCATTTCTGAAAATAGAACAGAAGTCCCCTCACTACCCTTCCCATTAAATTCTCAGGAGCGACAGTGTACTGGAGTACCACAGTTGTGATTCCAGTGGAGCTAACCTTATTGCAGCAGTAAGGCAATAATTTTCAAGAAGACTATATAGCCCATACAAAATTTATTTGCAGGCATCAGTGCTTGGAAATTAACTTAATGACCAGTTTTGATGAAATGTCATGTCACTTTCATGTCACTGTGAAAAGAAGGGGTCATCTTGCAAAGTAGCAATCAGGTTGTACACCAAAACTTTACGAAGCAGTGCTCTAATATCAAATATATCTAGAGATACCAAACAAGCTTCACAAACTCCACTGACAGATTGACCCACTCTGTGAACATCCTCACCACATAATGCAAAGTCTTCCATCAAAGAAACTAAAATAGATGTAGTTTATATAGCAACTCCGTTCATTAAACTACCTCTGGAGAGTCCTGTTTCAGAGTTTCGTGGAGATAAAGTACAGACTTCAAACACATGCATTAAATGTGAGCAGAAATGCAATTCTCATGCTGGGAGAAAGAAGAATGTCGTGATGGGATGTGGGGAACAAGCCTTTCTTTAGGGAAGTAAATGCTATGGGAAAGTAAGTGGTTTACATTCTTGAGGACAATATGCAAAAGAGTGAAACAGCTTTGAACAGCTTTATGTTTCTGGTGGCAGATGGTTCCCTCTTGGCTGAACAGTGGTAAAGGTTCTTAATCAGGTCTATGAGTACAACGAACCTTCACGTCACTGAAAGAGAAGCATCACTCTATTAAAAGCAAGTTCATAAGCAAGTGTTAATCCCCATGCAAAGTAGCATTTATCATTTTTCATGCAAGTGCTCATTCCAAGAGGATTATCACTTCCCCATCTTGCCCTCTGGCTGGCTACACAGGGCAGAAAAATTCTTTATTCCATATGGAAGAGGAAAGGGAGGTTGGAGGAAGCTGTGATCTTCAGCTTCCAGTTTCACTGTAGCTTCTCCAAGCTGAAAGTGGGAAAGAGCACAGGCCAATGTTGCAGCAGTTGCTCTTCAATGAGAGTATGGATATGGCTTCCCAGAAGCTGTCTAGCAGTTACTAGCATGTGCTGTACTGCAAAGATGTGGTGGAGAGAGGCAGAGGGTGAAAAAATTCTTTGCTAATATCAGTCAGTACAGATCCTATCAGCCCACCCAACTGAATACTCAAACACATTTCTGACCTGTCCACATACAGGGTATTTTATTTAAGGTAGATGAAACTGATTCTAATTTAAGTCCCTCAGATACTTAAGCATCGTTATGTGGCAAAGATATGTAAGTATATAAATCCACTTGTGTAAATTTCAAAAATTTGAGTTCCCTTTCCTAACTAGATACACACTTTTCTAAAGAACTGCTTTTTTAGTTATATAGAGCTTAGAAAAGCTCTATAAAAAAAAAAAAGCTCCACCATTTGGGGTGAAATTATATTAATCATATGATATTTTTGTTTTCCTGTGGGGCATAATGCCCTGACATCTATACTCATGTCTCTCCTTGCAGAGAGTTACCAACTACATGCAGCTCACCTGGGTGCTCTTATATAACACACCTACTCATGCAATAATGAATGCTATCGTAAGAAAAATAGGCAAAGATGGGAGTTCTAGACTGTGGTGCATCAAACCCATCACAGAGAGAATCGTAATATTATTTTGTAACATGCCACACATATAGAAAGTCAAAAGCACTGCATATAGAAAAACAGCTAATAATGTGGCAATTTGTATCCACCATCCTTCATGTCTCTTCAGAAATAAATGCTGCAACAAAAACTAGATTACATGAATGACATCTAGTGGACATACTTCTCCATAACAATCAACTTTTCCCAACCAAAACTGACACAAGATTTACATGGTAAAAACAAGCACCTATTTATGTACATGTGTATATATATATATGCAGGACAATTATGTCAGAAGTCATTGAGCAATACTGATACACAGAATTCTGAGTTCTCTTTCAGACTGTTTAAATATCTTTCAGCTAATGAGTGGCTGCAATGTATAATAATACAATTACTATGAAACATATGTTAAGAAAATGAAAAGCAAAGCTCATTCTTCTGCCTTGGATTCAATAAAAAGATTAGAAGAAAACAGTGATCCAGCTGCAGTCAATATCTCCTGTACAATCACACAGATCCTGCTTTCATCACTTTCCAACCAGCTACAATGTGAAGAGCCCTCTACTGATCAGAGCTCTGTTAAACTGCTCTTCCAAATAACTAAATTTGACATGAATACATAAATCTGTAATATTCAGTAGTCTTGTAACATGTTTGCTGTAAATAATACCAACTAGATCCCTCGCCTCAGCAATGGGCAAATGTGGAGGAAACAATTAACAGTATACATAAAAGACAAACGTCCATCAAATGACATTGAACATGAGTATACTTGTATTTCTATCCTAGTTTAATTAGAGTTTTTCTCATATATCCACAGACAAGAGACAGGTGAATAATCTTAATGTACATTGCATTTAAATGAGTGTAAATAAATATGTCAGTACAAACACATATTCGAGTACATGTACAAGAATAGCCTGTGACATTTCCCAGAAGGAGATAAAAAATGAGACTCTCCCAGTTGTCAACTATCTTTCCTTAACAATAATTGTGATTATCCATGCCTGTTTTGAAAATTCAAAGTATAAGTGACATTAAAAAATACCTTGCAGGCATTGCTTAAAATGAAAATGTGCAGGAGGATTTTCTTCAGAAAAAGAAAACTCTGTCTTGTTTTCAATTAAAATGCATTTTATTTCAATCTGAAAATTCCCTTTGTACAAGTAGAAGCTGTCTGTGTGCACACAAGGTCAGCTTCTTTAAAGTGCTGTCTCTGACAAGAGAGGATATATATGAATGAATTTCTAACTACATCTCATATCATACACTGAGAACATATCTAAAACTGACCATGGCAAATCTACTGGAATGGTTTCCAGATAGCTGCTCTGCCAGGGGAAAGGCTTGACAAGACACTGAAGGACAATCCCTACAAAATTATCAGTATAATGTTGCCAGGTTTGAATAACTAGAATTAATTACTCATCATTTATGAGCTTTCTATAGAGATTGCCACAGATGATTACTATATTTTTTTTCAATTACTAAAATGGCAAGGAAAAAAATCCACACTCCAGCACTTCTTACCAAGCAGAGTGCCATCTCTAGTCCTCTATATTCACAATAAGACGAAATCATCTGTGTAAAGGGCACAGACCATACCCTAGTAGGTATGGTCTCATCATACCATAGTAGAAAACATCTGGGAAAAAATCTAGTAAGGAAATCTACAAATATAAAATTGTTCCAAAAAAAAAGAAAGAAAGGGGAAAAGTCCTGCAAATTGTATTCTTGTTTTCTTGTTTTACAGAACCCATTATGACATAAGCTTTTCTGGTTTCACTCTTTCTTGTGCCTTGTAAGATAAAGATAAAGATAAGATAAAGATAAAGATAAAGATAAAGATAGTTAAAAAACAACCTATAGGTAAGTAGATCAAGGCCACTAAAGTATGGGGTATTCCTCATATGAGTAAAGACATTGATCATGAGGATGGCCAACAGTTCTTTGGAAATATTATCCATATAGTGTGATAGAACAGGCTTTGCTGCTTGAGAACACAAAGTTTCTAGTCAGTTGATCTGTGAATACATTTGATTTTCATGTTTAGTGGTATATATGCTTGGAAGAAAAATACAGGAAAATGGAGCCCCAAGGTAGTCTAAGTAGTCCAGATGAGTATTAGGTAGATAATGTTCGCAGAGTAAGAAGGGTCATCTTGCATTTCCTGAATATAAAACTTCCCCCTCCACAAAAAAATCTGTATTTTACTATATTTCCTGTGCATAAGTTCCATCTTCTCCTAGACTGGGCTAATATAAAGCAGAAAGATTTTCTTTCATTTTGAATTTAAGGAGAGTCTCATGTACAAAACAAAACTTTGCAAATAATCAAAGTTCTATTCTTTGTTGCTTTTGATTCCAAGAGTCATTAACTGCAGAAGTATCCAACAAAACCACATAAAGACAGACAAGAAAATGAGTACATATCACCATTCTTGCATGGAATAATCAGTCTGAAATTTCTAAATGATTGACATTATTCTGCTGTCCTCTTCACTGAAAGAAAAAATAAAGGAGACTGAAGTTCTGAGAGATTCTCTAGACCTGAGTTAGAAAAATTGATACACACTGTGCCTTTGTGTGAAAAGCATCTCTGCCAGATGAATTGGGTCAATAATCAAATTTCTCTGTTCCTGTCATGAGACACAAGTGACATGTGTGAGATTTTCTTTGTATGACAGTATGAAACTCTATGACGAAAAAGTATAAGATGCAGAAGATAAAAATAATGCAGAGATATTTTATCTAAGACTGTGCTCATCTTCCTAATACCTCATACCTTTCACTTCCTTGTGAGCTTATACTTTGATTTTCATAATATATTTAACTGACTTTGACACCGAGATAATTTCTTTATATGAAGGAAATTTTATGCCTAGCACAAGCAGAAGCTGATGCTTAAAGAATCTAAGTCAAATTTTAAAAACAAACCATTGGTGTTTGGTCTGATGAGTTATTAAAATGCATAGGTCAGTCAACAGAAAAGGTAATTGGTTAAAATAATTTCTTTACTGTCTCATCTTTTTAACTTCCATTTAGAATGGCAGTGCCCTGCCCTTTGCACATTCTGAAAATAAAATTAACTGCACTTGAGAAAACCCTGTGAGTCTTAAAATCTGGAAGAAAAATAAAATCATATTCATTAGATATCTGCAAGAACTTGATTTCTCAGTTTTCTAAACACACTTCCATCATTATGGCCTGAGAGGAAACAGCTCTATACATTTGCTGAAAGTTTGCCTCTGCCCAGTTGCCCAGGGTGTCTGATGGCAGGGTGACAAGCTGCCACATGAAACAACTTGCAAACATTCCAGTTAGATAGATTTTCTCAGGAGAACGAATTCTAAGTGGGCCAATTGAAAGATGAAAACGTGAATGTCCAGATCTCATGCATGGTACAGGCAAGAGAGCTACATTACTGAAACCACTAGAATGAGGGAAGACCTTATCACCCCAAGAGAAAGACAGTAAGAACTTTACTTTTCAGCACAATTATGTAAACCGGATGCTTTTAAGCTTTGATTTCCTCTGGATAATCATGGAGCAGCTGTTGATAAACATGGTGTCTCATTATAGAAATTGGTTTTTTAAAAATTGTACTAATTATATTTAAGATACAGCCCAGAACTTAAGGTTTGTGTTTTAACACTTGAAACCAAGCAAATTGGGATCTGATTACATTAATTATCACTGGAGTGACTTACTGAAGCTACATTGCTCTGATAAACAGCAGATATCCTCAAAGTAGGTAATCTCTCATTAAGGTTTCAGGACTCAAAAAACTATTTCTGATTTTGGCTGATAAGAATCTAGAGTACTTCATCTTTGTGGCACATTGCAAATTTCACCTCCATTGAAAATCTATGGTAAACCTTTACAGTTAGTTTTACAGGAACCCTGGGAGACATTACATACTCAAAAGACATTCACATCATTTTATTTGGCTTCTGGTATTGAACACAGAGAACTGAAAACTCAGACATTTCAAATGATCATGTCACAAAGTCAGCACATTGTCAATGAATGAGAAAAACCTTAAAAATATGAAAGCCCTTGCACACCAAACTTAACATCTCAGACCAGACCAGAAACAGATTTCCAAAGACGGTAATAGTTTCAGGGAGGGAGAAAACCCATCTTCCCAGTAATACTTAATTTTTACATATTTAAATACAAAGAAAAGTAATGAAGGTCACTCTAGAGAACACATTCAGGGACAAATTATGCTGCTAAGTGTTTCAGTCAAGAAGCAATAGCGAAATTCAGTGAAAAAACAGAGATACAGTCAAAGGTAAATTTGACTTCGTAAATAGAAAAAAAATAGATCCACTTGCAAAGATATTTTGAACAAATTTATTTGGGTGAAGCTCAATAAAATAAAAGCTACCACAGAACACTTATTGTAACAATTATAGCAAAAAAACCCACTTTTTGTGTACATTTTTAGGATGCTTTTAACTGGGTTTTTTATTTTTTGGTCAGTGCTTTCGTGTAACTCTGATCAGACATCTCTCACACTGAAAAATTATGTAAGTTATTTTGATTTTGCCTTTTTAATATCTATAAGATGATCTCATGTTTGCTTCCCCAATCCTCCATGATTTAAAATAACCTGACACTTTTTACAGGACTGCATGCTCTGTATCACTTCATAATTTATTACGTGTAAAAATACTCAAAATACAGCAAGAGAAAGCAAAATAAAGGACATGTGAAAAAAACAACCAACAGTTCACCACTACCTAATTGTTCTGAAATATATAGAAATTCAATTTTCTGAAATGTGTCTTTCATTATTTGAACAAATTGTAGTTCACTTCCATAAAATATCTTGAAAAAAAAATTTTAAAAATTAGTGTAAGTCATTAGCTTAGTAAGCATATTCAGTAAGTAGAATTAGGACTGAAAGTCAGGTATCAGAGATCAATTCTATATTACAAATTGCAATATTACAAATGAGCTGTATGAGAAACTGTAAAACTAGTACAATAGCAACATGAGGGTTAAGTCAAGTTTGTTAAGAACTTTGCAATCTAAGTATAGCTTAGGTTAGTAAAGGGAAAAAAAACCTCTGAAACCCAAAATATTCTTATGGTTACAATCATAATTGCAATGATGGTAGCTGATGCAATGTTAGGCCATAGGCACATACACACACAACTCCATCCATAAAAAATCCACCCTAATTATTGGTTTATGAACAAGAAAATTAGATTAAATTTATTTATAATATTGAGGTAATATTTCTAATACCTATTACAGAAATAGCACACAGAAACATAGGAACCATAATTTTATTAGGATTTTTTTTTTAATTTTTATTTCACAATGACTAATCAAGATTACATCAAAAAACAGCTAAAACAATCTCCAAGACCTAAAGAGCTGGCTACAAAAAAAGAAACAAAGCATACTCAATGTATGTTTTTCATTTTGACTGGGGAAAAACAAAGGCCAAAAGGACATAAAAGAACACAAGTTTCAGTTATTCACCCAAATGCCACATGATGAAGATAAAATACTTTGTTTAGTCAGGTTTTTGGCTTTGCTTATACAAACTTCAGATACTTCAGATCTGTTTTGTACTTTCAACATACTAAAGTTCAAAAGGCTTGCACCAAAAGGTCACATCACAGAAACACAGCAGAGTGTAAATACTTGGTTACACTGGGTCATAAGAGCTGGCTCTAGAAAACACATCCATACTGCTACACCAGCAGCACTGGAGACAAGAATACTGCAGGACTAAACTAATTCTTGCAGAAAGAGCCACACCACCTCCCCATTGGTCTGAGACAATTTGCCATTTGTTGTACCTAATGCATAACAAGATAGTTGATTGTGCAGTAGTACAAGTATTGGAAAAAGTCTCGTAGATGAAGTAGACTTAGTCCTTCCAAAACCAGCTCATTTTGGTTTTAGACCTGAGGAGGTCTGGCTGTTACTAGCTAGTGAAAGAGTTCTGCATAATAGTAGAAAATTTTTGCATCAGATTTCATGGCCACAAGGAGCTAATCTTTCAATTATGATCACCATGATCTTCACCACTGGGAAGACTACACACTAAATTTCCCTCACCTCCTCTACAAAGAAAGGAGAGGGTAAAGATACTCAGCAGTGTTTAGGTGTAGTTTTCCCAAGCAAATGCTGAAAACTGCCCCTCTCAAGATTTAAAGGACTCTGGACATAAATTAAGAAATACAGGCTTTGCCTAGCTAGATACAAACATGACCACTTGATAAGAAATGCAAAAAAAATTAAATAAAGAATAGATTTTTCTTAATTAAATATATGCTCAATTTTCTGTAAGACATGACCTCCATCTAAGAACACAAAATGAAGAGCTAGAAAAGAACAAAATTTTTTGTTTACTAGAAGAGATTACCGTACTGGTCAAAAGTAAGATAAAACTTGCAGTGAGATTTTTTTTTCCTGTGTTTGTTTATATGATGAAGGTCATGTTATTTTAAGGAATGTCAGCCCTTCATTAGATGTAGCAGAGTATGAATTCTGCTCAGGAAATCTGAGTTCTGTTTAATTCCTTTTATCAACCTGTTGTCTCACTGAGGCAGTGATTTGTAGCAAATTCAATAGGAAATTACAAATATGTAGCACTGCCAGATTATCTTTGTCATTTAGATTGCTCTTGTAGGCTCAGAAGATAAAAACACCAACATTCAGAGGGGAAAAATTGAAAGATCTCAGTTTATAACTGGTATGGAATGGAAGTCAGGTAACCCTTAAAAAAAAAAGGTTCCTGTGTTAGCTGAAAACCAATCAAGTCACCATGCTAGCTTTAAAGTCATCCAGTTTCAGCAAACACCTTTGATCTATTTCAGTGTTCTGTTACTAATCTACTGCTGATGAAGAAATATGCAAAATGCAGAAACAACAATGAACAACAGAACCTTGTCATGCCTCTACACAGACACATTACAGACTACAGGTCATGGGAAAAGTCAATTCTCGATCTCAAAATACACAAAATAATGAATTCCAAGGGAAAAGACCCTAATGCTTTCTGCTTACCTGATATGGAACAATACTCCCATGAGCAGTACCCCAGCGTTTTGCTTCAATTTTGCAATTAAGGTAATTAGCTGCTACATGAGTGAGACATGCAACCTGAAAACAGAAAAAAAGTGTAGTATTCAGGAAAGATGAAACTTCATTGACAACCTCATTTCTTTCTCTGTGCTTTAGATACATAAGTTAACATATTTATGTCACAAAAGTATCCTTTAGACATTACATATTTTGCAAACTTTTTTACTGCAAGAAAACCTCAGGCTACAGTGCTTGTTTAAAAACAACTCCATAAACTCAAAAATTAATATGTTCCCCATAACACCAGTAATGCTGGACATATGTAGCATTAAACAACCCTGAGAGATAAGAGAGTGTTAAATATTTTGCAGAATAGTCAGCTGCAGCAGTGTCTTGTCTGTAGTGGGAAGCATGACAGATTTGTGGGATAGAACTCACCATTTCCTGAACCTCAATCCCATGCTTAAATCACAAAGACTTTTTCCTCAGTTACAAGATTATCTTTTCATTTTCTCCTATGCTTCTCATTTTACATGTCCAAGCTATTGAAAATATTTCTGAATTCTTCAGCTCCCCACATGTTCTGTAATATTAATTAAGTCATGGGCCTTGATAAATCATCTGTCATTAGAAGATAAGGAGAGATTTAGGAAATTATTAGTCAGACACAGTTGGAAAAGTATTAACTTTGAAGAAAATATAGCACACTAACTTAGGAACAAGAATGTGAGAATATAAATAAATATATTGTAAGTATGATTATATCTTAGGAAAAAGAAATTAAAATTTGTGATGCAGTAATGCATGAAAATCAGTGGTTCTTTTATAATCTATGGCAGATTCTTTATTCTTTATTCTTTATTCTTGGAGGGAATACAGTGTTTGACGATATCTGAAGCCAAGTAACACAATAAAGCATTACAGTTACCATGGAAGGTTATCACTCATTCATCAGACACAGTGCATTTGTTTTATTCTGTTAACTAACTGCACCAGTTAGTGCAAGTTCTTGCCTCAACAGTAGACCATGTGAACAATTTTTTCCAAAAGCATTATTTTCTCCATATTTCTCCCATTAGATGAAAGAAATTTGCTTCGATGATCAAACTGTTTATAATATTTTGTGCCTACTAATCAGTCTAGTCTACAACAAAACACATAATTAATTCAGAGTCCACCATTCATATTCCAATATGTAAATTATATCAGAATTCCCAGGAATCAAAAGCCATTTCATTTCCTTGCTCTTTCTCCATATATTCTGAAAAGAAAATGTGAATGTGTCACTGTCACGTTTAAAGAAAATATTTAACTGTAATTCATGCATGCAGCAATTTAGTACAGCAGAAAAACTAAGAAAATACATAGCAAATAAGTGTCTAACTACAGACAAAAATTATATTTCTATATAATAACTAGAAATACAATTCTTTATTCCTGAGTACTTTTGGAAAACATTTTGTAGCTGGATTTCAGGTCCAGCTGTTTATAGCCCAGTGTTACTTCATTTGGCTAAAATGTTGAACCATGTCTGTTCTTTGGTCCTCAGGAAAATCTCAGCAGTTAAGGAAATGGAACTGGAAGTATCTAGAAAGAATTTTTTCCCCAGTCTGCAACTTTTCTCAGCAACATAGAATGAAACACCATGACTATAGAGAGAATTAATGAGTTGCAAGAGTGTGTCATTTATTAGTAACACATAGCCTTGACCCATCCTTCCTGCCATTTTTCACTTTGGGGTCATACTCCACAGTGATACTTTCTCTACCACAGAAAAATGGCTCTGCAGTGATGATGAAATTATCTAATTATTCATTAAATATTCTTCTGTATTTGCATGCAACACTACACAGCTGACACATTACACACAAGTTTCACTGACAGGTGAGATGAATCCATTACAACCAGCTTTTACTTCTAAATACCAAGAATATGCATTTAACTTTCCATGTTTTCCTTATAGGAAATGTTATATCAAACTTAACTCCAGGAAGGACATAGAGAATTAAAACCTAGTGAAACAGAATCCCAAAATATTGATATTAAATGTAATTGAGCCAAGATTTCATGCTATCCATTTGTTTCTACATTCTATACTATAGAATTAGGGATTGGAGTTTCTTCACAAAAAGACTTTTATCCCTAAAAATATACTTTCTTAACACAGTGTTGCAAATTGCTTCAGCTTCTTTGATGAGATGAATGTACTATTTTCAGTAATGGAAAAAAACACACATTTACTATAGAATTAGGGATTGGAGTTTCATAAACAGAATTCTTCACAAAAAGACTTTTATCCCTAAAAATATACTTTCTTAACACAGTGTTGCAAATTGCTTCAGCTTCTTTGATGAGATGAATGTACTATTTTCAGTAATGGAAAAAAACACACATTAGATTTCTTTAAAGCATTTGTTCACAGTACATTAATAAAAAAAGGGATTAAAACATAATGCTCACTAGATATTGACATTTGACCACTAAAGCATCTGCTTCACACTTATTTCAGTAGCAAGAGACCAAAAATGCCAGGGAAGTCAGGGCATAGTAAAGATGGCGATGTTGGAACTAACAGTTGCTCGGACCATATCAAGGTCTCAGTTCACCTTGGTACTTAGTATGAAGAATAATTCCATTGCAGTCAATGTACTGATCACTTGCTTGAATGCATATGCCTATGTAGCCTATAAAACTGGTTTGCTTATTTTTGTTTTATCAATAAATCATGATTAAAAAGGCTTTTGGATTACTCTGACTTCCTTCTCTAATTTGAGTCAGAGTCAAATTAGACAGACAAAATTAATTAGCAGTAGCTGTAGTATCATCACCACCAAATAAGCTTATATAGACCAAAATAAATATATCAATGTTTTGTGTTTTATGTGAAAATACACCGTTGAGTGAACTCTGTGGCCTTTTGCCACATTCATAACTTTCTGACACGTTCAGCAAACTTAAAGACTATTCTATTTCTACTGTCCCGTGAAACTTTCCCCTACCATGCCTTTCCCTTTCCTATCTTCCTGACTGACTTCATTGTCTTTGGTCTTTCTAAAGATTTAGTCCCACTAAAAAGGCACAGTCCAAAAAGACTTTTCAGCATTTACAATTTATGTAATGAATAAAGAACATGAAGAATTAGCTACCTATATCTTACAGTTGTTAAACAAACTGCTGAAGTACAAGCATTAAAAAATATCCCAAATGAACATTTTTATAGACATTATATCCTTTAGAAAAAAAATGTTTGTAACAATATAAGTCTATTTCTCCAAACTCCCCTGTAATTCAAGACTCAGGACCTCACTGATAGAGACACTTCTTGCAGAAGAAACACCTATAATACAATCAATCTCTCAAACTGGAGTTTGGGTACATCTGCATGACATATTCAGCTAAGTATTTTTAAAATCTATACTTAAAACTGCTTTCCTGAAACCTTATAGACCCATTTCTTTTCTCCTTTAATTAAGAAATAATCCTCAAAAGTAACCTTTGAACTTACAACATTAAAGCAGATATAATTAAATGATACAGGCATATCTGTATTCCTTTGCTTGTAGAGACAGATCTATACACTGTAAATATGCATTATCAAGTATCTACAGATAAGCGTTTCTTTATTTCACATCAGTAAAGGGAACACGTATTTCAACATTCCTTTCTAATGTTACTGTTGATGGCCAAATCCCATATTTGTGTAACAGAATTACTTAAATCAGAACAAAAAGAGAGCTGCATTAAGGTCTGAAAAGTTATGCTCAGATTATGATGAAATTAGACAGATGGGAAACAAGATATTAAAAGCCACAAGGTCAGCAGACAAAGAAAAGAGACAGAATTTCAAAAGATTTTTTTCCAAGATAGCACATCAAACAATTTATTACAATGAGTTCGCTGAGTCAATCAATCATTTACATGCAATTTCAACAAGTGTATATGAATAACAAAAGAAGACAGGTAACTGGAAAGAGAAAATATAATTTTAATTATATTCTTTACTTTCTTCTCCCTCCAATTTTGTGTCTGCTGTCTTGCCACATACCTTAACAATGCTTTGACTCTAAGCCAAGTTAATTTATTTCTGTCTCATTCTTTGTTTGCTTTTTCTTAAAGTAAGCATGTAGACTTATTAACTTTGAGACTCAGGCATTTTTACACTGGCATAGGTAACTTATTTTATGCTATGTTACAGAAGTAGCAACACAAATATTAATTTACAGCTTTGTAAAAAAAAAATCATTCCAGAAAATTCCACAGCCTTCTGTTGCGCAGAGGCCAATAACCTTCCATTTACACTTTTTCCATACTTCTGGTGACATATTAAAAAAATATTTACACGAGAAAAATGTGAACATAGGACCACAATCCGCATTTGGTGCACACTATAAAAGGTCTCTTAAAATCACTGATCCTATGCTAGTATTTACCTAATGACTTATTTTACTGGTTTAAGTTTTCCCTAATAAGTATTTTGACACTGGTAACATTTAAGTTTGACTAATTTTGCTTTGCAGTTATTCCCTATTGCCCTTAAGAAGCTGCTTCCATGTATATGTGCATCAAATGACTCTCAACTCTTGCTCCTTGAGTCATTTTTGCATTATACAAAAACACAAAAACCCCACATCAAAACCCAAAACCTCTATCTCTACCAGGCAGCCCTCACTCTACCAGCTAATTACGCAATTCCTAAGCATCGACCCAACTGTTTCAGGATGTGGCACTATACCACAATAAACAGTGGTGTTCTATCAGTTTTTACACAGGGAATTGTGTTTCAAACTCTTGCAAGAATTAACTGGGCAGCAGAAACCACAGCCTTGTGCAGAGGCAAGAGAGCTGCCACAATTCAAGGCAGTCCATCGTGCAGGGGTCCAGCAGGAAACCGCAGCATTCCCAGGTGCTATCAACAAACATCACCTTACATTCAAGCTTGTAAGGGCCACCCATCTAACCTGAAGTTGAGAGATTTGCAGAAGTTAAAAATCCATTCAAGAGTGGCATACACCTATAGGCAGGGCAGACATTCCCACCTGCAAGTATACAGCAAAGCCACTGCCCACAAAGAAGCAAAATTTTACTGCTTCAACCATGGTGTTCCTGCATCAAAACAGGAGGTCTGGCCTGCAAAAGTTAAATTAAAAAAGCAAAACTACCATAATGTAAGCCAAGGCTTAATACTATTAAGGAGAATTTTTGAAAAACATCTGTGGTCATGCAATGAACACTGTGCTCCAGTAAAAAGTGTTTTCTACTCAGTGACACTGATTTCTCTTAATGAAAAACTCCAGGAAATTATCATTAATTCACCCTTCACAAAAGAAAACTCCTGGCACTGAAGTATCCATAAATGGCATAATTCTGGCCACAGCTATAGTCTTGTTAAGATAAAATCAGATCTTTAATGACAAATAATTAGACTTTTAAAACAGATCTCCTATAGTGTCCTGTTCTTGGTACCTTCCAACCAGACACTTAGGCAGGTATATAAATCCATGCTAGCAGTCACATGCAGCATGGGGGATTTGCTGATTCAAGTTGGCCACCTGACCAATAGCACACAGCAAATGACAGTCACACAAAAGATGTCCTAGTAGATGTTAATTAAACAAGAAACAATAAAAAACCCCAAACCACTCAATAAGAAAACAAGAGGAAATGTATTTGAATACCTTATCTAGAATACAAATTCTCAAAGGTTAAGATAGATAAAAAGAGCAAACAGACTTTAAGGTATACAGTTGTATAAATATTTTTTTTGCCTGAAAATTATGTCTGATAACATCTTTTACTTTATCAAAAATAAGTTTAGATTACATAGATAGAGAAATAGAAACATCTTCAAAAACACAATGCATTTGCATTGCAGAGAACTGCTACGTTCAGTGAAATGAAACAACAAAAGAAGAACTGATCTAAAAATTATTTTTAATGAGCTATTTAGAGCTCATAAAAGACCAGAATGGATTCTTCCCATAGCATGGAGATCAGCTCCTGATTAAGATTCAATTAGCATTAACAATAGCAAAGATTGATGCAACTAACAGATGTAGGACTTGTAATTACAAAAGTATGTTTCAAGAGTAAGTACATGTTAAATGGACTCCTATCTTTCTTCAGTCTCCAATTAAACAGGCAACCAAACAACAAACAAAATAAACTTCTACACACTCAGATGAATTTTAGGTGGAGGATCAAAAATAAAAATCCTGACTATAGAAGCTATTATACAGCACTGGCATTAGAGAGAAAAAGAAAAAAAAATATTATTTCTTTTAAATGAGCTCCAGTTGAAGAAAGACACATTCTAAAAGGAAGAATAAATTTCATTTTCTTGATTATGATAAAATACTACTTTTTTTTTTCTGAAAGCTTAAAGAAAGATACTACTTCAGCTTCATAATTACAAAGGAATATCACTAAAGAACCTGCTACTTAAAAAAAAAAAAACAAAAAAACAAAAAAAAAAAGCCCAACAAAACAAAACAAAACAAACTATCAAGGAGAATATTAAGCCTAAAAAATCCAAGAACTCCAAAGTTAGTCTGTATACTCAGTGCAAAATCCAAAAAACTGAAGGCAGTGGGTTTCTCACAAAGAAAAAAAGAAAAAACAAAAAAAGCCTATCAGTGGATTTTCCTATAACAAGACCCTGGAAACAGATGAATCATTTTTAAAGTAACTTCGAAAACAAATCCCTTTTCTTTTCCATGACATGGAAAAATCAGCCAAAACAGTTAAAATTTTGGCAGTGTTCTAACAAATGAAATCAGATGTTGATAACAGACATATCAGACAACTTTAGCTGTAAATTTCTACAATTTTCTTAAGACTTTATTCTCTCTGAAGAAAGACTATATATGCATTGAAATATTAAATGCATTGTGTTCTATATTTCACCCAGCTTTACCAAGTCCAGGCAAAATTCAACTGACAAAAAGTTTATTCTGTTACATTGTATTCAGGTTTCTCTAACACTACAACACATTTTGTCTCTTGATTTTCTAGAGCTAAATTATAGTGAGTACAGGCTTGAGTATTCATGGGTAAGAATGAAGAAGGCTAACAGGGCAGACATCCTGGTGGCAGTCTTACAGACTGCCCAACCAGGAGAAGAGGAAGACAGAATACTCTATGAGCAACTAGTACAAGTCTCACAATTGCTACTCTTGTTCTCATGAGGGACTTCAACATACTAGATGTCTTGAAAATACAACACAACAAAGAGGCAATAATCTAGGAGTCTGGAGCGTGTGGAAGATAACTTCCTGATGCACTTGTGAGAGCCAGATAGGAAAAGAGCCCTCTGGACCTGTTGTTTGTGAACAGAGAGGAAATTCTGGGTGGGAGTAAAAGGCTGTCTTGAGCATAGCAACCATGAAATGATATATTTTTTAATTCTTGCAGAAGGAAGGAGAGGACAGTTACCTTGGAACTACAGAGGAAAAACTCTGGCCTGTTTAGGAGATTTGTTGAGAGTCCCTTGGGAAGAAGTCCTGTAGGACAAAGGAATCGAGGGAGGCTGCATATTCTACAGGAAGGAACAAAGGTTCAGGCACAGGATCATCATACTGCATGTGCCCAATAACCAGGGGACCAGGCCAGCCAGTATAGGTTTAAGAAAGGCAGGTCCTACTTGACCAACCTGATCTGCTATGGCAAGGTAACTCACTAAGTGGATGAGGGAAAACCTGTGACTGTTGTCAGCCACAGACTCTATTTGGACTTTAGTAAAGCCTTTGATATTTTCTCACAGTCTTCTTCTGCTCATGGTTTGGATGGGTGCAATCTTCACTGGATAAAAAAACTTGCTGGATGGCTGGGCCTAGAGAGTGATGGTGAATGGTGCTACATCCAGCTGGTCACCAGCTCTGAAGGGCTCAGTATTTGGTCCAATTCCATCTAACATCTTTAATAACACACTGGACAAGGGGACCGAATGCACCCTCAGTCAGTTTGCAGACAACAACAATCTGGGCAGCCGTGTTGATCTTCTGGAGAGTAAGAAGGCTCTGCAGAAGGACCTGGACAGGTTGGATCAATGGGCCAAAGTCACTGGTATGATGTCAACAAGAAGTCCTGGATCCTGCACAGCAAGATCACAACAACCCCAGGCAGTGCTACAGGCTGCTGGAAAGCTGGCCAGCAGAAAACGCCCTGGGGGTGCTGGTTGACAGCAGTTGAGCCTGAGCCAGTGTGTGCCCAGGTAGCCAAGAAGGACCATGGCATCCTGGCCTGTATCAGGAACAGTGTGGCCATCAGGACCAGGGCAGTGCTCTATAATCAGAACTGGTGCAGCCTCAAATCCTGTGTTCAGTTTTGTGCCCCTCACTACCAGAAAGCTATTCAGGTGCTGAAGCATGTCCAGAGAAGGGCAGTGAAGCTGGTGAAGGATCTGAAGCACAAGTCTTTTAAGACGCAGGTGTGGGAGCTTGAATTGCTCAGACTGGAGAAAAGGAGGCTCAGAGATGACCCTTATTGCTCTCTACAACTTCTGGAAAGGGGGCTGTAGTGAGATGGGGGAGCCAGTGTCTTCTCCCAGGCAACAAGTGATAGGACAAGAGGAAAAGGCCTCTAAACCAAGAAGTTTTAGATTAGATAATAGGAAAAAAATTTTTACAGAAAAGATTGTCAGCCATAGGAACAAGCTGCCCAGGGAAGTGGGGGAGTTGCTGTATCTGGAGGTATTTAAAAGATGTGGCACTTAGGGACATGCTTTAGTGGTGAACTTGGCAATACTGAATTACTTGAGGATCTTAAAGTTCTTTTCCAACCTAAATGGTCCTTTTCTATTCTAAAAATAATAGCTATATTTGACGACTGAGAATGGAAACAAGAAAGCATAAAAATATGATAAAGACAAACAGATTTTGCTCATATAAAATTTAATTACCTGTGAAGACAGGCATCAGAATAACTATAGCAATTTTTATTCTTGTTTGCAACTGTGTAGTATCCAGAAGCTCCATACTGGATCTTATATACACTTTGTGAAGTGCATATGAAGATCAATGTGAAGGATACTATTTTTTTTATTTAATCAGTAATAAGGATGCTTATCCATGGAAATCTGTCAACATCCAAAACATGCTGTATTAAGGCACTTTTCACTTTTGATCTTATGATAGGAACAGTGCCATTTACAATGAAAATATGCATACATCTAACCATTTACACCACTCATCTTTTTGTTCTCCACATTTATCCGCATTAATACTTGCACGGAAAAAAACAATCTTAGGTGTGTTTGTCTACTGACATTGTCATTTTCATCTTATCTGTAGTGAACAAATACAAAAATAAAATATAATTTCAACAGCTGCAGCAGTGCAAACAGGTAGATTTTTAGACTTTTCATTTGATACAAGGGAGGCACATAAAGAAACAAGTCATGTCTATTTGGTTGTGTGAGAAATGTGCAAATGTTGTCTGCCTATTATCACAGTGAAATCTCCCATTCATTACAGTACAATGGATTTAGTTCTAACACTGAAAATCTCCATTCACTGTCCATTAAGTACTTAATGGTGCTAATGGTGCTAATGCACTACAGGGATGTCACAAGAAATAAATCCATGCAATTAAATGAAATGTTTGAAATAGGACATTTTACAAGATTATCATTTCTGTGCCTCTGCAGCATTAAGCAATGCTCATAACACTCTTTTGAGTATTTTAATGCTGTTTACATTGTAGATGTAGTTCATTTACTAAGCTGTTACGCAGCATTCAAGTCAGAGAAATGTGGTCCAAAGTTCTATTTGACTTGAGTATTACCAATGAGTCTGGAGTCAAAATATGGCACTTCTACATAGAGCTTTTTAAGTAGTGGCAACATTGTAAATTATACTCTGACAAAGGAATTTATTCTTAATTCAATCTACAAAAATAACTTCAAATATATTTATTAGAGAAATCTAGAACTACCAAATTCATTCAAAGCAAGGCAAGGAATTTTTACAAATAACTGAACTCTGACTAAGCACTCACATTTATGGTCACATCAATCCACCCCAGTGTAGTGAGGGAAGGAAAAGAACTTGTTAAACCACCCTCAATCCTCTACAATCAATCCTTGTTAACTGAAGAAGTTCCAGCTGACTGGAAATTAGTAAATGTAAAGGATACAGCTGAAGGATGGTTCAGGGAACTACAGCTCTGTCAGCCTCCCTTCCCACCAAGGTTAAGGAAGAGATCATCCTGAGTGCCATTATATGGCACATGCAGGACAATCAGGGGATCAGACCCAGCCAGCATGCATTTATGAAAGGCAGGTTCTGCCTGACAAACCTGATCTTATTCTATGACCAAGTGACCTACTGAGTAGATAAGGAAAAGGCAGTGGATGTATTCTATCTAGACTTCAATAAAGCATTTGACAGCCTCACACAGCATCCTTCTAAGACAGGTGAACACCTCAGTTAATAAAAACCGGGCTGGATGGCCAGGCCTGGAGAGTTGAGGTGAATGGAACTAAATCCACCTAGTGATGGGTCGCTAGTGGCATTCCCCAGGGCTCAGTTTTGGGGCTGGTCCCTGTTTAACATCTTTTTTGATGATCTGCACCTGGGGATTCAGGGCACCCTCAGTAAATTTACAGAAAACACTAAGCTGGGTGGGAGTGTTTATCTGCTCAAGAGTAGGGAAGGCTGGAAGGCTTTGCAGGGAAACCTGGACAAGCTTGATCAGTGGGCTGAGGACAACAAGATGAGGACAAAAGGGAAGTGCTGGGTCCTGCTTTCAGGTCCCAGCAAGACCATGCAGCCCTAGAAGCTTGGGGAGGAGTGGCTTAAGAGCTGTTCAGCAGAAAGGAGCCTGGAGGTGCTCAGTGAGCCAGCAGTGTGCCCAGGTGGCCAAGGAGATCAGTGGCATCCTGGTGACCAAGGATGCCACTGGATCAGTGTGCCCAGGTGTGCCCAGGTGGCCAAGGAGATCAGTGGCATCCTGGCCTGTATGAAGAACAGTGTGGCCAGCAGGACCAGGGCAGAGATCACCCTCCTGTGCTCAGCACTGGTGAGGTCACAATTCGAGTACTGTGTTCAGTTCTGGGCCTCTCACTTTAGAAAGGACACTGAGGTGCTGGAGCATGGCCAAAGAAGGGTAACAAGGCTTGTGAAAGGTTTGGAAAACATTTCTTATGGGGAATGGCTGTGGGAGCCGGAGTTCTTTATTCTCAAGAGAGTGGCTCAGGAGGGACCTTATTGCTCTCTGCAGCAACCTGTACGGGGGTTGTAGTGAGGTGGGGACTGGTCTCTTCTCCTGTGTCTGCAGAGAGAGGACCAGAGGATGTGGCCTTAAGATGAGACAAGGGAGATTCAGATACCAGGAAAAAAAAAATTCACTGTTAGCATAGTCGGGCACTGGAATAGGTTGCCCAGAGTGGAGTCACCATCCCTGGAGATGTCTAAGAGGTGGCTGAATCTGGATGATGTGATTGAGTGGTTTAGGGATTATAATGGTAGTTCTGGGTTGACAACTTGATCTTAACAACAATGATCTTAAGGGTCTCTTTCAACCTTGTTGATTCTATGACTTTTGGACAGTTGAATGGACACCTGTTTTAGAAGGGTTTTAGAAGTCCCATACTAGAGTCTGAACACACTTTTTATAGCTTTCACTATAACATAGTAAGTAATAAGTTGTGACTTTTGGCCTAACCACATGACACTTCTCTAAAGAGTGTGCAATCTAACTGATTAGCCAAAACCAATGCTGAATAGAGAAACAATACTGTGCTGAATACAAAGAGATTCTGACAGCAGGACCTCATCAGACCAAAGGAAGTAATTATTTCAAATGTGTTTCAGCATCATCCTTTACCCTTTTTTAGAAAAGTAAATCATAATCTACAGAGAAATTTTAATGAGAGTTTCCTGAAGTAATCAAACTAAGCAGTGTTGAAACCTTAGCTAGAGTTCTATCAACATACCCAAAAATGCCACACTTGTTAAGGTTTATTAGATTTCCAGAGGTTCAGCAGCACATAAAAATCAGCTGTCTTAACTTAAAATTTTCCATGACATAAAGCTAAAACCTCTTCCATCAAGTTACAACCCTTTTACTTGTTATTTACATTTTAAAATGGAGCACAATGTGTTGAAAGCCTCTATCCTAGTTTGACGAACTTATAGAATAACTTCTGAAACTTCTATGAGTTTAGAGAGGCAGGTGAGATTTTGGGGTACACTAAATGTGTTTATTCTGGTACTAGTTGTTTAAATCATTCTCCTTTGTTTTCATTTACCCAGGTTATCCTTCTCCTAATATTCAGCATGATTCTGAAATCTGATCTGCTGGTAATAAACATCTTGATTCCATTTCCAAGATTACACCCTTATTTAAAGGTCATCTAAATTAAAAACTCATTAAAAGAAATGTCTTCCTTTGTCTTCAAACTCTCTCCCCTACCCATCCCAGGCATCCATTTTTTTAAGTAAAAAAGGGGCATATTTTTCTATCTCCTTTCTAGTCTTTCTCTGATTAATGACAAAGGCAGATCAACATAGGAAACTGAAACTGCAACTCAGTCGGGCTTGGTTTCTTTGGCACAGGAACAATGGTAGCAAGACAAAAAGAAAGAGAATTTACAGTTAGGCAGCATTTAAAGAAGAAATTCCCTAGCAATTGGAATATATATTCTGTTTACAGAGTAAAGAAAGCCACTAAATAAAACCAAGATCCAGTTGGAGGATGTTCTACCAATGACTGCATAACTAATCATTAGAAATCAAAACACAAATTCCACAGAGGCCAATATTAAATTGAGTTACTGTCATGTGTATTCTGGTCTATTCAATCAAATTCTGGCTGCTCAAAACCCAGAGGGATAAATTCTGTTCTTAGTTATACAGCTGTCCTCAATGGAAATTGTCAAAAATACAAGCCAAGAAGTGTTTAAAGTGCAGTATACATTTAAAGAAATGTTCACATTAATTCAGATTTTGTTATTTTTCCATATGAGAGCTATACAGTGAAAAAAAAAGACATCTCCATACAGCACATGCTCAATTTTTTATTATGATGGAGAATAAGAATACTATGTTTTGCAAAGATGATGCTTTATAAGCTTGTAAAAAACGCACTTATTCAAACCATATCCAAAAACAAGACAACTGTGTAACAGTCCTCATAGCTGGCCTCCAAAATCACCAGAAGCAATAACCTCTAAAAAAGATGATTTTTCTTTTGGTATTTTGGTATTCATTCAACTCATGACTCTCAGCAAGCAGAGAAGCGACAAGATACAGTCAAGACACCTGAGCAGTATTTAAGTTCCAAGACTGATATTTCCACACAATTTACTTCTCAGGGATTCTATGATGCCTTGTATGTCCCACAGACAGTATGCAACTGTTACCAGTTTCACCTACACTCAATAATTGCTAAAAGACATGCCATGAAAGCCCTGAATAGATAGCACTGAAACTACCTTAAATAGATACGGCCTAAACAGAATCATCATGGGAAAATGTGAGGCAGAAACAAAAACTAATAGCTTCTAACCCTCATAATTCCCTCAGTAAACTAGCAGTTTAATTAAGAACAAAAATGAAATAAAGAAAATAATTTATACCAATTTTCTAGGTTTTTCTAGAGTCACTTCAACATTTTAAGAAGGTATTTGCTATGGCAAATACAAACTAAAACATAGCAATTAGAAGCAAAGAAGTGTTCGGTGAACAATCATAATGTACAAACAATATTAACCATATTTTTCTCTCTGTGGAATCTGGGAAAAATATATTCAAAACTGCAGAAATGTTATATGTAAAATATTTCTTGCAGATTTTTAATCCAAATGAAACCAACTTATTACAGTATTTGTTGGAGCCTGGTCGTAATTAAATACAGGAAGGATATTAAAACGTCCAAGAGATTTTTTTTAAGCCACAACAGAAGAAAAGGCACAATTGCATAATTGGAACCAAATCCAAACCCCACTTCCTTCTTATTTACCAGTATCATCTAAAGAACACTATTTAGATGCTGAAAGATCTGGAACTTACAACTGTGAATCATCTAAAAGTCAAAAATTTCAAAGGAATTGTATGACACAGGTTAAAAGTTTATAGATGAGAGATATAGAAAGTTTCTGCTCACTACAAAACCACATCCTAAGAGTTACCATATCACTTGTTCAAAAAAAAATGCTAGAATCCTATTTTGTTGTGGGGAAAGAAATCTTGTTTGGTAGTAATAAGTGTTTAAAACATGGAATTTGAAAGAAAGATATGTATTTTAAGATATTCTAAAAATAATATTTTTTGAGAGTACAGGGTCTCACTTATAATTTGGATCTACACAGATAACAAATATGAAACTAACTTGCCAGTCAGTGGGATAGTTCTTTAAAAAGTTTCAGATCACTTTTATTGGCAGCTGAATTCAGTTCAATGCTCTTTGTTATTTGCATGTCTGTGTAGGTAATTAGTATCAAAAGCATTTTCCAGCCCTCCCTTCCACAAAAAAAAAAAAAAAAGAACCAAAAAAACCCGAACAAACTTCTTGTGTTTCTGCAAGGCATGCAGAAAAGTGATAGCACAGACACAGATGGACATTTAGATGTGAAGTTTTCTGTATAAAACAAACCAAACCATTTTCAAGATTTTCTAATTACCTGAATGACTTAAACCCTGGGGTTTTTATTCCTTTCTGACATCGTCAGAGTCATCAACACTGAACAATGAATATGTATAGGTTCACAATTTTCAGATCAGATGAAGGGATGAACAAAAGATCCAACCACACTGCTATATTAGCTCAGTGCATGAAATGCTGGCAAAACCAAGAAGTTTCATACAAGACCCTGCTGTCAAAACACTATAAATAGGATGGTTCAGTACACGTAGTAGATTCCTTTTTTCTTTGTTAAAAATTACCATGCTTCAGCAAAACTCTTGCTGAAGGAAAAGGGATCAAGATGTCTCTGACCACTAGATCCTACCATTAATCAATGTCAACAAGAACCTAATAAACTGAATGTATAAAACTTTAGGTTCCTTATTTTTTTGGCTGCATGCATGACAAACTTCAAAAAGTCCTTTTTAACATTCATCACATGAGGAAAAGCTAGCTGGGAGATAAAACCAAAATCTTTTTGGAAACATGGATCTTTAAAGACCCTGATCACATCACAGTAGTTGTCTAACTTAATTTAAAAGAACTCATTACCATCAGAAGTATTGTGAGAGTATTTTACCTGTTTACATTTTCAGATTTGTACTACACTTTCTTAGTAGAGACACTCCCGCTAAAGACTTATAAGTAAGCACCAGTCTTATACAAACAAAGGAAACAAACCAAGAAACTAGATGTTCTGAGAGAGACTCAGCTGCCACTTATGTTTCTCTTCATTTATTTTAACACATCTTTGTAATGGGATTAATCACATGTTTTTTGTGGGTTTTTTTTTTACTTTAGAACCTCATCCATAAATACTTCTTCCAATTTAATAGATGTTCTCATTACAGTCTTGGGCCAACACCCCAAAATTAATTTGGACTGAAGCAACAGGGTCATCTGAATAACAGATGACCCTGTTTTCTGAATAACGTCTTTTATCCATATTTTGTTCCAATATACAATTATCTGAATTTCATTTACCCAACACTGAAGTAAATAAAAACATTTCTTCTTCAATGAGAGTGTGAATTTATGGAATTACTTCTTAATAACTTTTAGATAACTATAATTGAATAATGAGCAGGGAAGGGGTTACTGTTTAAAAAAACCTAAAAAAACAAATAAGCTTTTCCTTGAATATTTAGCATTGCTTCAACTAATCATGTAGAAGACAAACACCATGTGGCATGCTTTGTTCACCAACATCTACCCAGGTCTTCAATCTCTTCCTTGTGTATGCTAGTGAGTGGCCTAAAGGATGATGATGTGGAAGTTCAGATGGAAATTTTGCAATATCAGAACACTTCTGTGCATAGACAAATCTACCCTAAGCAAGGAAAAAGATTGTAAAGACAAATAAGATAACAAAATAAGCGAGCTACAGAAAAACCTAACTTCAACTCTTCTTGGTTTCAGCATTTGATAAAATACTGAATAATAATCAAGAAGACTTCAGTTTAAAAAAAAAGGCCAAAAACCAGTGGAACAAGGAATTACGTGCATACACCCCTCCCAGAATGACTCCTAAAATCAATAAAAATTATCAGAAGTATTTTTATAAAATTGGAAATTAAAAAGATCAAGGAGCAGCTTCCATAATATATAACACTACGATACCTTAAACATGAAACCCCCCTACTTCCACATATATACCAAATATTTCATAAGAATTTAATACACATTCTAAAAATTTTCTGAACCGTTTTTTTCCTAAGCATTTTTCCAATACGGAGACAACATTTGTGAATATATTTAAGTATAATAAAGTTCAGTTCTTACAAACATTTGTTCTGAAATAAAGGAGAAGTTCTTTATTGATTCAAGCAAGGATCTCCCCTCCTTTCTGATTTCAACAGTTATTCAGACAAAAGCAGTAGGCACGAAAACAGAGCAAACTCAATTATTAGTCTCAATCATTGTTACCATACAATGATATAGGTGTCCAACCTCTTGCTTGCACCTGGGCCAACTTTTAGCACAATGGGCACTGTCATTTCTCAGCTGTACTGACAGGTATAATGTGAAGAAAAATACAATTGAATAAAGATGAAAACAATGGAGCACTGTAGTTGCTGTAATTAGGACTGTACACAATTTTGACATACATTTTAAATTGAAAAAAAAATTTCTCTGTACCATATGCCCAGTTGCTACCAGCAAGTACCTACATATCATCAGCAAAACATCATATCAGCTGGTCTCTGGTCATATGCAGCTCAGCCACTTACTTTTTAGAAATGATAAATCAGTGCCCCAGTGGTGTTCAAATATTCAAAGTTAAATTTCTCATTATATGTAGTACATGCTGTATCTTTCATGAACAAAACAGCTTTGCCTTTAATGCCTAGGAAAAATGCTGCATCTTCAACCTTCATTCCTTTAACTCCCAGAGCCAAAAGGCAGACCTCCAGACTACATTACTTTGAAACTTGGGTGATACTTTAATACTCTGGGTGATTTTGCGCAAGTTATTCAGTTGCTCTAGAAGTTACATGTCCCAGTAAAGGGACAAAGGCCAAAGCCTTCCTCTCAACATTGGTTTCACCACTTAGGCTTCTCTGTCTCCAATTACTCACGACAACTACTACAAGGCTCAGTGATATTATAAAACTTGATTAACCTGTGTTTTCACAGAACATGGAAGTCCTTTGCAAAAAGTGAAAACCAAACTTAGTGCAGTAGTAACAATAACCATGTCATATAAAACGGTCACTACCAGAGTGGCAGGTTAAGAAAATGATCACCAATGCCATTATTATTGTTGTCATTAGTTATACTAACTGATGCACTTTATATGCAAATGTTATTCTTAGGTTCAAACATCTATAAAACAAAAAGCAATTTTTTTACAACTCCTACCTGAGTTGACAGGAGATTGCAGTCAATGTGTAGTCCTTTTCCTGTCTTATACCTCTGAAGTAAACCAGCCATAACTGCTCCATACGTATATAACCCAGTAGCAAGGTCTGTCATTGCTACTCCTGGTCTAACTGGCTCACCGTCCTAAAGAAAAAAAACAAACCAGAAATGCCCCAAAATGAAACAAGGCAAACAAACAAAACAATAAACAAAGAAAAAATTAAAAGCAGCAAAAACAAGTAGTGACAATATGATTGTGCAGGGCTGGGATCTTATTGACATGACAGGGACATGGTGGGATGACTGCTGTGACTGGAGTGTTGGAATGGAGGGATATAGGCTCTTTTAGGAAAGACAGGCAAAGAACACAAGGAGAACAAAGAACACAGTGTTTTTGTCTATGTAAATGACCAGCTGAAGCATATGGAATTTCACTGGGGATGGATGAAGAGCTGACTGAGAGCACAGGGAGGGCAATAGCAGGTAACATTATAATCATGCTACACACACCCAACTATGGGGACAGAAGGGGCCCTTGACAGACAGATAGCAGTGGCCTCACATTCACAAGCCCTGATTCTCATGGGGGGCTTCAACCACCCCATTATGTGTTGGAGAGACACCCACATAGAACCATGTGCTGTAGGAAAAGATCAGGTTCAAGACCATCTAGGGAACCTGAAGGTGCATAAGCCCATTAGACTTGATGACATACATCTGCAGGACCCAAGGGATTTGGCAGTGGGAATGGCTAAGACACTACCCATCATATTTGAGAAGTCATGGTAGTCCTGCAGAGTTCCCACTGACTGGAAAAAGGGAGACATAACCCCCATATTTTAAAAGGGTAAAAAAGAAGACCCAGGAGACTATGGGCCTACCAGTCTCCTCTTGCTATCCATCAGGCTTATGGAGAAGATTCTCCTGGACACTATTCCAAGGAACATGGAAAAGAACCAGGTGATTTGTGACAGCCAGCACGGCTTCACTATCAGCAAATTGTGCCCGAAAAATTTAGTGGCCTTCTATGATGGGGTTACAGCAGCAGTAGGTCTGGGAAGAGTGACTGATGTCACCTACTTGGTTCTGTGCAAAGCATTTGACACCATCCCACACGACACGCTTTTCTCTAAACCAGGCACTTGGTAGATAAAGAACTGGTTGGATGGTTGCACTCAGTCACAGCTAGTGCAAGAAATTAGTATCTTTGAATGACCAGATGTATAAAAACTACCACTGAAAACCAGGTATTCTTGCAGCACGTACACAAAACTGCCACTTTGTGATGCCACATACTAAAAACATGAAGGATTTATTATGCAACTTTTTGTCCCTAATAACATAATGCTTCAACTCACCAATGCAAAAAGAAAAGAGATAATGTTAGAGACAAAAGAAGCTAGCGAAGACTGAATTTTATTATCCTAGAAGCTAAAGGCCTAAACAATTTCTACAGTACACTGACACAGGTGCCTATCTGTTTAAAAGGCAGAACCATATTGCTTCATTCTTCTCACTCCCTTTTTTCTCTCCTCTTTAGTCCCTCCCCAAGTCAAAGCTCAGTTTTGTATTTTCCACTACACACATTCCAGGCTTCTAGTAAGAAAACAAACACAAATTTTTGTCTACACGTGTAAATATTACACATGCAAATATATGCAAATTCATGACACTGACTGAAGTCACTGAAAAGTTGTTCATTCAAATACCCTTTTTCTGTATGTCATCCCTTGTCTAGCATCAAGGGAAGAATCTTCATGTTACATGATGTGTTTCAGAACTTCTGTAAACACTGGCATGATATATGTCCCCTCTGAAATCAATAGCAAAATGAACTTCTAATTTCAGCCCAGCTAGGCTTTTATTGTCGTGCTTCTTCTGAAATATTCTCCATTTCCTGCTCTGAAAAGTTTGAGGTCAGATGATCAGATTATCACAGCAGTTTCTTATTTTGAAGTCTTACTTTTTGTTTGTTTGGGTTTTGTTTTTTTTTTTAAATTTTCAAACTGTGAAGAAAAATAGCAGTGCAAAGCTAATGAGACTCTTCCAGAATTCTGGCACACAAGTAAGCCTACCACAAGACAACTTAAAATCATTACAATTGATAAATAATAACTGTTTGTCAAGTTTTCATAAATGTATTTAAACTAATGTAGCATAAAGTAAATAAAATTGAATTTACAGAATTATTTTAATTAGCCATGTCTAAACTGCTATGTGTAATTACTGTAATAATAATCTTCTAAATAAGAATATAGGAATTGTTTCCTGATAATTATTTTTAAAAGAGTGTCTTGGATTCATGTAAGAAAATCTTCACCATCATTTTTCTTCTGCACTCCAGCAAGATTTACACAAGCCTGATACCAAGTCATATATGTTATATTTTTCTTTTGAATTTTTATTTTATTATCAGTTGCATTAATAGAGCAATTCTGAAATAGAAGACAGTAGGACAATATTTTCTAGATAAGATGGAAAAGGCTGCTATTTTTTTCATATCATGAAATTGACTAAAAATTACAAAATCTGTATAAAATATAGCAAATTTTAAAAATATTAGTTACTCTCATCCAAACTGCAGTAAGGACTAGTCTGTGACTATCTATAGCTTAGATATCCATAGGATTATATATAAACTACGCAATATTAAGGTGAATACTGTTTTAGGAAGTAGTACTTTTTCAAAGAATCTCTTATTTCTTCCTTCACCAGATGCTACACTAAGCTACTTCAGCTTCCCAAAAGAAAACTCAAAGGTTCCAGCTATTTACCACCCTCATTGTACCCAGCTCTGGGGAAAAACAGGAAAGTTCGTGCTTCACTTTTATATGCACAGGCCTACCAAGAAAACTAATTAGTCCATGAGAAGGTTTTTTCTCCTCAGAGCTACCTCAAAGAAATAGAAGAAAAAACAAAACAAATGAAAAAAAAAACAAAACCACTGCAAAAAACCACACACACATACCAAAACACCCAACCAAAACAAAAACAAAAAAAAAACCCTCCTATTCTCTGCTGCAAGTAATCACTTTGTTAAATTGCTCTTTCTTTATTATAGCCATTTCACTACATTCACTGGGTTGAGAAGAAACCAAAAAGACTTTAGATTTTACAAACAGATGTGCTGCAACATTCTTAGTTTGAATGACACACTGTTTTCAGAGTGTCATTAATTTCATCCTTTAAGGATGATATCATCCTTAAGGAGAACAACACATTTTGAAGATTAAGAAATTGGAATTATTTTAATAGCTTGTTATATACAAACTTTCAGAACCTTCATTGTCAATTACTAAACTGTCTAAAGTTTAAGAGCAAATACTTCTACCTTTGCCTCAGTAAAAAGTTCACCTTTTGTTTCTAAAAATACTTCCACAATTTCCCCTTAGAAAACAATCCTACAAAGTACTAGTACTATACTGCTGTGTTATTTTTAACATGTTGGCTTTGTTTTATCCTAATACTCAACAACCTATAATTCTGAACCAGTCCACACAATTTCTAACCATCCTTGGTCTTTCTACCAAGACTCATGATGAGCTGCCATGTCTCACTATTTAATCAGCTTCAATCAGCTCCTGTGCCATAAGCCAGTCTTTCTGTGGAAGGATACACAGGTGTAAGTACTGTGGAATGGATTAATTCAGGCTTTATCACTGTCCTGAAGAACAAGGGATGTGAAGCTGCTTTACATGAAGGTTAAAGCTAAACACACAGAGAAATAACCTTCCTTTAGACAGAGCTTCTGCCAGCACAGCACTATTTTTGTGTAGCTAACATTATACCATTTACCTGGGCAAAGTAAGGATCTACACAGTATCTTTTATTTAAGCAAGTTATTTCAAAAGTGACAAACACCACCACCCCTGCCAGACAACAATGACTTTATTGTTCTGGTAGGAAGAGCAAATGTAGCACTAGCCAGGGAGAATGTGTCTTAAGCAAACAAAGCTGCCATCCAGCCTCAAGGGCTGGCTTGGACTCTAAATTTGGTGCAGCATCAGGAGTTACCCTTTGTTCATTTGAAAAGATAAAGATGCATACCAGTTAAGAAGACCTTTTGTTTTTAAATCACTGTGCTTTGCTATTGCTCAATCTTATAGTTTACATTTTTATTCCTAATTTTTGCTGTTTGCTAAATTCCTTACAATTTGTCGACATGTTCTCACCCAGATATAGCCACAACATGTTTTAGAAGCCTCCTTTCCTGAGGTGGTTTTTTTTGCCCTTTGACATAATTTCCTTAACCAAACTTACATCAGTAATACAAAAATCATCTATTTAAAATTAAAATTGTTTTGAAATTACATGCTTAAGAAAAGCATTCTAAGTCCAGTAGTTTTACAGATGTGAAATAATTGCTGAAGCTAATATGAACCAGGAATAGCTGTATTTTTCAACAGCTCTCAGCTACATATACGATGTGTATTCTTTTGTAACCCTTTGTTTGGTACTAAACTAAAGAATTGTTTTGATGAGTCATAGAAATTTCAATTAGAATTTCAAATTTCACAGGTGTGATACACTTCTAATACACAAGTAATCAAGTACATGTGTAAGAGCTTGCAGGTTTCTGTCCACAAAACCATGATTTAAGGACACTATTCCACTGTGTTTGGGTTTGTACTATCAGCAAAAACAACACTAGCACAAATGAAGTTGTTTGGGCCAATATTTTTGCAATATTGTAGAAGTTATAGCTTAATTTCAAGGTTCAGAATATCACTCAGAAGCATTTCAAAGTTATTACCATTAAGTGCTGCTAGGAAAAAAAAAAGACAAAAAAACAAGCTTTTTTTTTAATAGGCAAGAATATATACTGCTATTGAATTATACATTTTTGTATAGTCACATACAGGACAAAATTTTAGTACTCTATTATTATAATGCTTTCTAAGGAACTGTAAATATGTATACATCAATGTAAATATGTATACCTCAACATTCAACACCTCAGTCACGTATGTAGATGCTTTTTTGCTGCTTGCTCAGATTCATTCAATTTGTCTGCTGCATCAGCTGATGCCTCTAAGACCATCCTGCAAGAACTTTTAATGGTTTGTTTAGCAAAGGGATGTTTCCAAAGAGCATTCTTGCACTGATGATGTTATACTGATTATCTATAGCTACTGCAATTAAATACAAAACCAACATCATCTGTTATAACTTTTCCTTTTTTTTCATTTCCTGTTTATTAGAGTGGCATTTTCCATTTTGTTCTAAAAAAAAATCAGACTCTAGTCTACCCATTCAAATGAACTTATTAATTTTAGCACATCAATTCCATGTTACCTAGCCAACAAATAATTTAAACTTTATTTACAAAAAAAAAAAAAACAGCATGAAATTATGTTTTCTTTTCTCTTTTTTTTTCTTTGGCCACTTTTCTACATCTTGACTGAAACAAGGTTTCTACTTTTGTTCAGACTTAGTTTAAAGACAATTCTGTCACATGAACATAAATGTTTAAATGTTTAAAAAAATGGAAGATTTTACTATTAATAATTCTTCACTATTTTAAAGTAACTTTCTAACAAGCATACAATATGACTTTACAGCCCCTTAGATAAGTTTTCACTACAACAACAAAAAGCACATTTGTTTTTTTGGAGTCATTGACTACTTAAGTCTTTGAAACAATACTGTCCATCTATACATCAAAAAATGGGTTTAAGAAACTGAGGAAATTCTACATAAACAACTGCAAATAAACAAAAATTAGTAAATTTTTGCATGCTTATTTTAATCATGTCAAAGAGTGACTAAGTTTGAATGAATTCTTAGAAGCCCCCAGTGAATAGACAAAGCTGTTACTGACAGTGACTAAATGATTCCTATGATTACATTACCTCAAGTCTTGGTGAGGTGATGTGAACATCTGATGTTCCGGTGTAGACCTTAACAAAATATTTTCATAAAATCCATCTTCATAACAGCCACTGAGGACTATTATTTTCATAATACAACTTGCATGCAATTATTCAGTATAACAGTCATTTATTCTGGCATTCACATATCATTGAAAAGCTGTACAAAAGTCCTGTGTTTTTCAATATTTCTACCCATCTTTCTTTATTCATGTTGTACTAACAACATCTGCCCCTTTCTAACAGTTTGTATATCCTTTCAATTTTGATTGGTATATTTTGAGGTGTGCATGAAGTTTCTGGCATTCTATTGGAAGTATTAACCTCCATTCTACAGACACAATGCTAAATTTACTTACACTACAGTTACTGTGATCAGTCATTGCTTAGTGCATGTGTACATTATATATTTGATGGGAAGTGTCTGTAAGGACTGCACTCAATTTCATGTCTTCTCATGTTCTAAGATGGGATGTCCTATGAGTACATACCAATAATACAGCAGGAACAGACAGCTTCAGGAAACTAGGCACAAGATGTTTCAGCTTACTCAGTCAAAAAATGCTTGATTTTGGCTTTTTTCCCTAATAAAAAGGACAGCTCTGGTAACAATAGATGCCAGAAATACAAACTTCTGATGTTTGGCATTGTTCTAAGTAGAAAACAAGTCTATTGGCAGAATATCAACCCTACAATAGAGCTGTGTCCAGATCATGTGGTTAGCTTTCAACAAAGTACTCAAACATGAGCAGCTGACACTTAGTACAGGAACTTTATGAATTCCTTGCTTATCTAGAACATGCAAGTATCATACTCACAAGATCTGCACTACTGCTTCCAGAGTACCAGGAGCACCCCTACAGAACAGTATCTAGCATTTATAATGCATGGAACAGACTTGTAACACTACTTCACTAGAAAAGGGACATTTTGGGACCACATTCCCTGCATCTCCAGGTGATTCAAGACAGCTTAATTAAATGCTTATTTGACCAGCATTTTTCCAAGGTGAAGACACATGTTCTGTGTACCTCTAGAATACAGATACTAAACTACTGTTATGCTTCCTGCAATGCCACAGCTAAGAAAGATCTTGGGTGTCAGTGGGAATAGGCAGCACATAAAACTTTTCCAGAAATGCATGGCATCTTTCTGCCTATTTGAAGGCAGAATGATTGAAAACCACCCAGATTTTGTCAGATATATCTAAGTAGTTTCACAATTCCCGCTTTTACAATGGGGTATCAATAGCCAAGCATCAATGAAACTTCACACTCAAAGATACGGTTCTATCATCCAGCTGTCAACAATGAGTCTACTACAGCTCAAGGAGCCATTAACAGGTTAGCATACATTGCCAATTTATTCACTGGAAATTTAGGATTCTTCCTTTTTCTTTAATTTTCTGTTTCTTGAACATTTTTCTTTACAAGTCTTAAGTGACATAGCTGAAGTATACAAATACTATTATTTTCTTAGACTACCAGAGATGAGACCTCTTGCTGGACTCAAGAGGGTTTGCACAACAGATATGTTACCATTAGGCTGACTTGTTCCATGCAGCAGCCAATTTTGGTACACAGCACAAAGATTTTATGAAATTTGTAAGTTTTTCACTATACCTCATGCCCTGTGATATGCATGAGACCAGAAACAGCAGCAGCAATGGAGTCATATCCACCTCTCTGAACCATTGGACCAGTCTGACCATAACCTAAGAGAAAAACAGAACAACTAGTAATTCAACCAAGGACAAATAGAACATAAGACATTATTACTCCTCAGCTTTTGTTAACAAGATGTCCAGACTGTACAACCAACGAATTGTATTGTATTCTATTGTATTCTATTTATTCCTGCACATTTCTAAGAGTAAAGTTGGATTTATCCTCTGTGGGTTGAGGATGTGTTTGATCTTAATTCTAGACAGACTTGTATCCCTGCTATGTTTCATTCCTTTTGGATGAAATTTCCTTTTTAATTCACTGTGTCAGCTGAGGTTGGACTCAGATGTTTTTTTTCAGAGACTCTACAGTATCTCTACAGGCCTAAAATTGCTGTCCAACTGGGCCCATCTTGCCTGTGTTATCTCCACTCTGCCATAAGGATACCTTGAATACCCCAAACAATACTAAAATCATGACACTATGGTTTTGACACATTAATTATTGTCCCCTCATTTCTGTTATTTTATTCCATATCTAAACAGAGCTACTTTTGAAACAAACATTGTTTACAAAAGATGGCAAGGCCTTAGCAAGTACGTACAATCTGTTTGCCAAGAGTTAGCACCAATGAAGTCCAAAATAGTGAGAAGTTTTACTGAACTACCTAAATACAGTTTTGTTCAGCTGTATAATTAACTTAAAATAAACAGCTGTAGACAGAAGGATGCTGTCTTACCTCTCTTTGCTATAGTCACCATGTTCTTCCAACAACGAACACAAAATCTTCCAATTGAGGAGGTCACTGGAACCACTAACCACCATCACAGAGGGTGAAAGTCAATAGGGAAGGAGCAACGTATTTGATTGATGGTTTCTATTAGTTCCTAATTAGTTCTAACGGCAGAGCCCTCAGTAATAAGATTTAAGATTCCTCCTCAAAGAGGAAGTAAACTCGGAGCTTTTATTTTTTTATTATTATTTAAGTGCTTTCTTTTCTGATATATCTAAGAGAAAATCCCTTGGAGCAGTTACAAGACATTTTTCACAGATAAGATTCCTAATTTAAATTTAGTTTTAAAACAACATTTCTGTTTCATTCTTACCTGAGAAGACAGTATTAGAATTACATTATATCAACATATACTGCAGTGTAAAAATTCCTGAATCTCCTAGATTCTTCTTCATAATTTGCCTGGAAAAATCTTCTCTTTATACAGTCTTTTCAGTAGGCATGACAGTCTAAATATTGGCCTTGTGAATTAAAGCACACAATTAAAATAATTTTTCATTGAGGTAATCTACCTCAGCTCATCCACCTGGACTGATGCTGTTATATGCATAATTCATAAATTACTCCTAATGTATATTATGAGAGGATTATGATGACTGAAAACTGCAGTTAAAGCACTTTGTTACTCCAATTGATAAATCATACCAAGCAAAACAATATCCACTTACTACACAGATTTCCTCATTATACTACAAACTATCTCAATTGCCTGATCTTTTTCTGGAGACATGAGATCCACATTGTGCAAAGCTCTTCCTTCTGTGGAGGAGCTCAACTTCTACACTCAGTGTCACAGGGAATATCAGAATACTACAGCCAATTCACTGACTTTATCAATGTAGCTTCAAAACATACATTTTGTAAGAAAAAAGTCAACACTTTTCTTATTGTCAAATTGGTGTCACGAGAGAAAAAAAACCTACCAGTTTACCTAGTTTTATTTTAAATCTGACTACAGCCAACTTTGAGATACCAAAGACAACTCATGGTATTTCCTTTCATATTTACACTCTTAAGTTTACAGCAAAGAACAGTGTATTCAAATATAAGAGGACTAGCAAATAAAATACACTGGATCCACCTAAAAATGTTCCAAAGAGCTCTAACTAGGCATATACCATTATCTCATTGGAATGCACTGTAGAATTAAAATCAGTTAAGTGTGTGGGGCCACTTCAAAAACAAAATCTTGCTCAATAAAAAAAAGTACTCAAAACAACTTTAATTGAATAGTGAAAAGCATATTGAAGTAAGTGAGAAACTACGTACTGGCCTCAATTACTAACAAAGAAAAGACATCTCAACACATCTACTCACACAAATGTTTTCATAAACAGCAAACATCTGAAAATTAAACATTTAGTATGTAGACAGAACAACTATACAACACTTTGCAATGCTCTTCTGGTAAGGACAAACATCCATCCCTCAAACACTGAATTCAGGAAAGGTGACAGGCAACAAGATCTGCATTTTTCTAGAGAAGTTTCACAAATAAAATTTTTTAACGCCTTTTCACACTTTGTAACATCCAGGTTTCAAAACAAAAGGTATTATTTAATGACTTTCTGGTTAAGATTAGAACTTGTATGGAGTGTTTATTTAATCTTCATACATCACAACAGATTAAAAAGAAAATCATATATAATTCTGCTTTTGATCTGAATGGACAAAGCTAGTGTGGGGACAAAATCTGTTGTCATTGGAAATGTTTCGCCCCAGGAACTATGGATATACAAGATTCCTGGAGGAAAAAGTAGAGTTAAGTGAGAAATAGCTATAGCTAAAAATGAAAGATCTCTTTATCCAGACAAAAAACAAAGGCTGAACATTATTTTCATGGTCAATGGAGCAACCCAGTGCAGATGTTTTAGAAATAACTAGGAACACAAACACAAAAAGCTTGAAGAAGAGTCCAAAATTACATTCAAAAAATATTCAGCCTGGTACACAGATTTTACAGTAACTGTAATATATACACATGCATACATTTGTACATATACACATGTACATATATATATATATAAATAAAATAACTCACTAAAAATAAAAATGCCACCTAAAGTTTATCTTTGTCCAAATACCCTCTGTTCTCTCATACTTAATTCAGTGTCAAAAGCATACATTTGCAATTACACCCTCAAACCTAAATATAGACTTCTGTTAAATAAAATGTAGTTAGTGGTTTAAAGTTTAGATGCAGTAAAAATACTTTAGGGTAAAGACATAATCCAAGATTAATACAGAGAGAATAGATTTAACAGTGATGGTCTCAGAAGGCAAGATATGGCAGCTGATCACACTCCTGCTCCCCTTTAGTGGAGCTTATCACTGTAAACTACAGTCAATATTTAAATAGTCTCTACTAGTAAAGAATTTATTTTAGATCCCTATGTCCAGTGTAGGTATTTTTATTTTGGGGATAGATTTTATAGAGACAAAAAAATTTTAGTTCTAATTTAATAAAACTGTTTTCTAAATAATTTCAGCTTGACAGGAAGTTGGCTAGATTCTAAATCTCATGTAAAGTTTTAGATTTTTGTAAAACAGAATCTGCAAATATCAAAAGAAAGTTGCACCACACTAAACCCCTATTTAACTCCTCAAATCTCCATTCTACACCTTGCAGTAGGGAGATATGATTTCTTCTCATACCTGTCACATCCTCGTGTGTCTAGAATTCAAAAACATTGCAGTATGAGCCGGTGTTCTGTATGGCAAAATGTACAGTTTCACAATCAAACCAAGTACAAGACAATAACCCCCAGTTAGATCTCCAAGTCGTTCCTAAAAATTGTCATTGTCAAAGCATTATTTAATCTGCATATCAAGCTTTTGAAATTGCCAGAAACAGAGAATCACACAGAATCACAGAACGGGTGGCGTTTGAAGGGACCACAATGGGTCATCTGATCCAACCTCCCTGCTCAAGCAGGGTCATCCTAGAGCACATGGCACAGGACTGTGTCCAGATGGTTTTTGAGTGAAGGAGACTCAACACCGTTTCTGGTTGAGTTGTGTTGAGAGCAAAATTTTTTCCAGTGTTTGGTCACCAGCACATTAAAGAACTTGTTCCTCATATTCAGGGGGAACTTCTTGTGTATCAACTTCCTACCATTGCCTTGTGTCTTATTCCTTGGCACCATCAAGAGCCTGGCTCCATCCTCTTGGCACCCTCCCTTGAGGTGCTTAGGGACATTGATGAAGTCCCTTATCAGTCATCTCTTCTTGAGGCTGAACAGGCCCAGATCCAGAAAACTGTCCCTGTAAGACAGATTCTCCAGTCCCTTAATCACCTTTACCACCTTCCAATGGACCCACTTCAGGAGCTCCATGTTGCTCTTGTGCTGAGAAGCCCAGAACTGGACACAGAACTCCAGGTGTGGCCTCACCTGGGCGCAGTAGAGGGGCAGGATCACCTCCATCCACCTGCTGGCAATGCTCTTCCTAATGCACCCGAGGAGACCATTGGCTGCCTTGGCTCTTGGACAGCTTGTTGTCCACCAGAGCCCACAGGTCCTTCTCTGCAGAGCTGCTTTCCAGTGGTTTGGCCCCCAGCCTGCACTGGTGCAGGGGGTCATTCTTCCCCAGGTGCAGGACTCTGCCATTGTCTTTGTTGAATTTCAGGCACTGCTTCCTGCCCATCCCTCAGTCTTCCAGTTCTTCTCTTCTATCTCTCTCAAGGCCCTTTTGAAGACCATTTTGAAGCCCTCCATGGTGTCTGCCACTCCTCCCAGCTTTGTGCCACCAGTGAACTTGCTGAGGAGGCATCTGCCCCTTCACCCGAGTCACTGATGAACAAGTTAAACAATCCTGGGCCCAGTACTGAACCTTGGGGACACCACTTGTGACAGGCCTCCAGCGATGACCCTGTGCCACTGATCACAACCACCAAAGGACAATTTGCTTATTCCGCATAGTCACACCTAAATCCTCCTGATCTGATCCTGCAGCCAAGTCCATCTTCTACATAAGAAAGTGTAGAACCTTTACTCTTTGAAGCTTTTTCTGAGCAAGAAAAATTAACTGGGTATGAGAAGTATGAAAGAACTGGCAGCAGCTACTTTATATCAGCTTAAGGGAAATATGGGCCTTTATCGGGGGCATTTACAAAGCAAACACCACAGCTTTCCACCAGCAATCCCGTATCCTTAGCTCAAACAAGAAGGAAGAAAGAGACTTGAAACAACTGGAAACTGAAAAATAATCATGTCAAGATAAACAGTAAATAATAACAGCACTAAGATACTCATCACTACGAGGGGCTTGGCAGAAGTAACTTTATGCAGGACACTAATTGCAGCTGACTGAATATTTATTTGGTAAAATAAATTGAAGCATATAAATTTCCTGTGACTATTGGCAATATATACACATTGCAATTAAATCTAAGAGTCAGATTGCTGCTATTATCTGATGAAATTACCTTGGCATTAATATGCCACAATTCCTGGCAAATGGAAAGACTAAATGTATTTCTTTTTCCCAGATTTTTCTAGTTAAATCAGACACATACATTTAAAAAAAAAAAAAAAAAAAAAAAAACCAAACCAAACAAACAAACAAACAAAAATTCTTCAACAGGAAATAAATCTTAAATAGAGCTTAGCTGCTATTCTGGGGTTGGTGTGACATTGTGACATTTGTCCATGATGAAAGCGGGCCAATTATTCTGAAACATGCAAGTTACTTCTAACACAACAAAGCCTCTAGTTCTGGGCTTAGTGTGCAGGAGCCATGTGATGGCACTCAAGGTTTGGAACATAGCACAGGAAAAATTATAATACTTTCAGGCATTATATGGGACAAAAGTTTGGCAGAAAAAATAACATGTCATAACAAACTACTGTTAGTTTATCCACTTTTAAATAGTCAATATATTTATCACATAAGAGAGACATAATTTGCTTTACAATCCACTCTAAATGATTCTGTTCTGAGAAACAGAAATAAATATTATGAAGTGAGAAAGGTCAGGCTGAAGATTACGAAAAAAGTAATAACAGTAAAAGTTGCTGGACTTCACAAAATTGTTACTATCCAAATTGCCAAATGTTCAAAAATGTCACACTAAATTTAAAAATGCTAGCAAAAACAACCCCAACCTAAACCTGTTTCCAGAAAGAACTCTGTTAGAAAAACAGACTAATGTGTTCTTACAGGTTTAGCTTTCTAATACCATGTCAACTACAACATAGCTTTACTTCATTTTTGTGAGATGACAGTGGGATTTTTAAATACATTTATGGAAAATATTCTTCATAAATTTTTAGAAACCAGGCAGACCAATTAAACAACTTTGTCCCAGAATAAGTTTCATATGTCTGTAGGTTCTATGCTAATCCAAGATGTGTACAGAACACACAGTTGAACACCATATTTCCTTGCCTAGGAGTTACTGATGAAACTATGACAGAATTCCTAACATGCATAAAAAAAAATTATTTTGGCTAGGAGCTGTCTGAAAGCATCTGGGATAAACAGGCACTACTGTGTTGCAATATCATAACTTTAGGGACCATTACTCCAAAAGAACTAACCTATGTATTTTTACATAGGTTAGTTTATATTTATTTGGGATTTTTATGAAGATTTTAAAAAAATGTTTCTACATTTCTCAGCTTGTTGTGTATTTGATTTGTATTTAATGAAATTTAACAGCTCAGGATAGTGGGTCACAAACAATTTGTACCTTCAAAAAAACAACTAAGAAAGAAGTAAATCTCACAAAATTACTAAATGCACAGAAACTGGAAAAGAGGAATGAAAACTCATTCAACACATGAAATTGCTATTCTCACTTCTTCAATACAATGTGCTTTCAAGCTAATGATGGCATCATAACTAAATCTACAGAACAGCCTGAGTATGATTTTCTGTGTCATAAAAAGAAAGGTCAGCATTTCTCATTATGACCTGTGTTCAAAATATTTGTACCACATGCACAAGAAAACCAAAGGCCATAATTTCTGCACTTCTTCATTATTTGATAGCATGATAAAACTTTATAAGGCCAAATATAAAACACACTGTACTAAAAGGATAGGAAAAATCAACACAGAGACATGTTGTCAACACAGACCAATTCCCTGTAGTTCAATTCCCAGATGACAAATGCATTACAAAGTCAGGCTGTATAAGATATTCTGAGCAAAACATAGAGCAAAATATTCTGAGCAAAAATACATTCAACATAGGCATTTCTACAAATAGGAACTAAACATTGTCACAAATTCCATCCAGAGAGATGGCTATCCCTGCTGAATAACAAATTAATGAGAAACACCTTTTGGCTTCTTCTATTGCCAAAAGAAAATATTCAATTAAAGACAGTTTACATCTTTACTTAATAAAGATTAATGAAACAAGCAGAAGAACACAAGCAATTCTCTGCGATGACAAAAGCCAAAGTTTAACAGACGCATTATAAGAAACTTTGCAGTGTCAGAGCTGCCAAATGCGTTAGCAAAATGAGTAACGACTTTTGGAAAATGCTTGCCATGTGTTGGTCAGATGGAAAGGAAGTACAACTTCCTGAATAGGCAGGCTTACAGGAGATCAGAAAAGATACAAGAAAGGTGAAGTCAGAGCAAACTGTCAAGAGAGATGAAAGGATGTTAAAAAACATAAGCCTTTAGTCAGCAAGCATAAAATCTGACCAATCTGATAAAAACATTTCATTTCCCAATTGATGATTGCAAATGCGTACAATATTTATTGCTTTTACACATGTTGATTTAGACATTCTAACCCTGTCTTTTGAATGAAATCAGGTGTTATAAGTTGGAAGGCATAGATAAAACAAAATTGTTAAATCAGACACAAAACTCTATGCTAAGATTTAGCTACTGAAAGACTAGAAGAGTACAAACAACAACCTCTGCCAGTTGTTCAACTCCATTCAATTTTAATGTGATCTGGGTACCTAGCCTCACACAACTCCTATTCAGGCACCAGCCACACTTCTGGGACACAGCCACAGACCATTTCAAACAAAACAAGTTTGGTTTTCAAAGGCTTTTAATCAGCCTGCAAAATTCTAGGCCATATTTTCTAGCTTTATAACATGCCAAATGTAAGTTACAAGAAAGCAGTCCTTCCCTCCATAGATCAAACCGCAATTACTAAAGAGATGCTATCACTTTCTTTTGCTAAGTCAGGGAAAATTTAAGTTGTCACTCTCTGAATTTTGAGGAAGAAGCAGCTTCCCTAAGTGGGGTCACTCTCTACATGATCTAAGAAATTAAATGTGTCATGATGACCATTTCTGAAAACAAAATTTCAATTAAAAGCATTTAGATGACACTGAGATTAGATACTCAGACTTTACTCCCCACCTTAAAGGAGGCTCATAGACACCCGTAAATTCCCCACTGCTATTCTGGGTTTACACAAATATTCCCAGCTGAGCACACTTAAAAGTAACAAATCATTCCTTGTTCCGTACTTGGTACAGATACAGCTGATATTAGGACTACAAATATTTATATACTGAAAGCTAATATTAAAATAGTGAAGTGAATTAGCAGTGTAGCAATGACATTTCCACAGAACATCCGGGCTTCAAAATTTACACAGAAATTAGTTAAATACTGAGGCAAGCTGTCTGTCCTAACCTCTGTGTGTCCGCACCTGCTTTGCTAGGACTGCTCTACCTGCTCAACTCTGCCACACTATTATGACTAAGGTAAGGAAGCAAATATTTGCGAGAAATATCTGGCTAATCTGGAAATCAGTCAGGAGTTAACAGAAAGACACCACACTTCAGCTCAACAGATATTAATAATCTTATTACTTCTTAGAGTGAAAAAAAATCATGTAAAATTAAGAAGTACCTGCAGAGTGTATTTTCTATTAATATTTATGAAGCTATAGCCAAGCAGTGTAGTGTTAAGACAGCCTCAGAGAAGTCTTCAGATAAGGACATGATTATCTATGATCCCATGACAGAAATGTAAGGTAATTACATAATTATTTCTCATCTGAAACAGGTGATGCACATTCTAAAGTGGATATTACCTGAACAGACATCCATTAGTTCTGACTGTACACAGTTATGTTGACAGACAAATCTGTGCAGCAGTGTCCAGTGAAGGAGCTGACACTGACCAAACGCTTTCCCTGGGGGTAGCATGTCCATGGCTGAGAATACATACTATGACCCTGACCTCTCCTTTTAAGATCAAATACATAGTGCCTCAGGGGCAGAAGTTGGAAAAGCATATCAAATTAACTCAAAATCAGTGTGTAATTGTTTTTCAAACTTCCCAAAAATTTCCTCAAAAATTTTCAAAACAAATCTATAAAGTTTAATTCCCAAAGAGGATTAAGTCATATGGAACACAACATAGTCTTAGAGACCCAGGCTGTCATATAAACCTTTTCAAAAACTTCAGTGATATTTTTCGAGCCTGATTTTAGTTCTCTTTAGTCTACGCACATACAAAATGCGTAAACAGAGGAGATATGATAAAATACATGGTCTGGAAATAAAATATTTACTCTTTTAAGTTTTAATCTTAAAATAAGTTCAATTCATTAATAAATTCACTCCCATATGTTGTAAGGTCATTATTTTAATTTTACAGAAATACAAGAAACTGACAAACAATCATGCATTTTATGTTCTGAGCAAGCACCTGATATATAGCACTCCTTCTTACTGTATGAAGAATATGGTTTTATATGAATAAACAACTTGTAGTTGCAGTTCCATAAAATAATTTTGGAAGATGTAGTCTCTTAAAAGAGGTTACAAAATGTTGGCCTCCTATTTTCCTCTTTAAATAGTGGTCAGTTCACAATTTAGACACAATCACAACGGCACTAGGTATCCTTATCCTGAGTTTGCAATACCCACAAAGACTCTCCTGGAAAAGAAAGTAATTCTCTCTGTTAGAAAGCTTTTCTAAATGTTTAATAGGAATCCTTTTTTGCAGGAATTTGAACAGTTACTTCTTGTCCTATGTATAACAAATTATTCTTTCCTCTTTACAAGAGCTTGTACTTACAAGAAGACTACTATCCACAAACCTATTCTCATTACATCCTTACTTCACAGTAACATTTGCTACTTGCTATGTCTAAGTTTTCCCTACAAGGCAAGTCGCAGATCAATGGGTTTAGTTGTTGGCATAAACACCGAGATACAAAATGCTGTTAATGAACAGGTACATGGAAAAATTCCAGGTTCTGACACTATCTAGGTTTCTAAAAACAACAAAAAACAGGCTATTTTTTCAATAGTTTGTATCTTCTACACCCAAGACTGGGGTTTTTTTCTGTTTGCTAGCTACTGACAGTGTTTTATAACAGTATTCTAAAAACACAAGTAATGAAAACCATATGCTTACTTGGAAAACATTTTCAGGTCAACAGCAGCTACTTACAGTCTTCCTACAAATCAAACAACACCCACAGACAATACCGTGAAAGGGCACAACAAAGACACTGGATCTTTTCAGCATTTTGATTAGTTATACTTGCTTCTTTGGTGAAATCACAAAACCTCACCATTTAAACAATTAAACAAACCAAATAAAGAAAAACTCCTGCAATCTTCATGAACTAAGTCCATCAGGCAAGGAAAAAACAAAACAAGATAAAGCAGATAAGAATGCTATTAGAGAGGAGATTCCCTAAAAATAACTCATTTGGAAACAAGCAGAGAAATTTTTAGTAATAACAAACAAAATATTTCATGATCTTTTCATGATCAAAGTCTTCTCTTTAGATTATTACAACTCAAACACAATAAATACTGCTTTACAAAAGCCTACTGCATGGCTTCTGCTAATGCCTAAAATCTTCCAGCTTTGTTTCTGTTAACTTAGCTAGGCACCAGTCCAAGCATAATAGCTACTGAAAAATAAACATTAAACCATCAGTAAGTGTCTTCACAGTTGCACTGTGCTGTTCATATCCAGCATTTTCAGTGTTTAATCTGTTTTCATTCACTGTAAACTAACCCAGTGTTAAATCTTACAACTCACAGGCTCTCTATCTGATATTGTATTCTTCATTAGGACAGAGTCCAAAATTCTGAAGTTTTCGATTTTATACAAAACACTGCTACTTAGATGGAATAACAAGCAATAGAGTGAGAAGGCATAAGAAAAACATTACTTTCATGCACTGCTGAAAGTCAATACTTAATATTAAAGCAAGGAAGAATTATGACTGGTTCATTAAACTTTTTATATGCTTCATACTGAACAAGGAATGGGAACACAATGTTTTATAAAAGCACTCATTTTCAACTGTTTCTTGTTCCTAAACTCACAGTATTTTGGACATTCAGGCTATGTGTGACTGAAAAAATAATAGTGGAAAAAACAGCTAAGCTCTCCTGCTAGGATGCTAAATGCCAATACAAAAGGGTAGCTCAATCATTTACAGGGGAGGGAAAAAAAGTTAATGCACTGTAGCTGCTGGTGGTGTGTTGATAACAGAAGCAGCAAAAAGTCGAAGACTTAGTGTCAGTCAGCTAAAACACCCACTTTCCTAAAGGTGCACAGCAGATCTGAATCTTGCAAGGATATCAATCCAACCAACAGAAAAGGGATACTCTCAGCTCCCATATATTTCTCAGTAACCCTTTTTCAATTTGCCACCTCTCTGTCTCTACCCTTTTCATACTTGTTTGTGTTACTGATACATTCCAAAAGTTTGGTCTGTGTCAATGCCAGAGCCCTTTATTATTTTTGAAGTACTGGCAAAACTGTGAAAATATAGGGCAAATGCAGCTTTCCAGACCAAATTGTACTTCACACTAGAATGGAAAACCATTTACCATCTCCAAGAAGAACAATTTTACCAGCAAAAGAAAAGTTTTGTCAATATAATAACGTATTTGCTAATAGTTTCTGCCAAAATAATGAAACCGGTCAATGTTAGCACCTCTTCACAATCCAGTCCAGCACAGCTGTGCTGACAGAAGTCTGTCACATAGAAAACAGCCTCTCGCTCAGTTCCAAGAAGTTTGTCAACCAGCTGAGTTTTACAGAATCCTCTTTTGAACAGACTTTTTTGGCCTATGTTAATTTTGCAAGCAGTATATAAACCCACCCATTAAACAAGAATGTGCTTTAAGTAGGAAAACTAACCTTTGGTTCTGCATCTTGACACAGCATAACTACATTAATCCTATAGAAGGAGATATCTTGGTTTTATGGTAAAACACCAAAAAAAATGCAGCTTTGTAGTACTTATATTTCAGTCACTCTAGAATTGAATACACATTTTGGTGTATGGTACAGGTTAAAAAACATTGTTGCCATCACAATTAGTAAAGCATAAACACTCCAAATTCAAGTCCAGTTTGTTTCTCCCCCAATCAAGAGCTACCAAGCTTAATTGCTCTGCAACACACTTCAGTCAAATCTCGCTGGTTCACATTTTACTCTGCAATATCTTGGCAACTCATGTTGTCCAAAAGGGCTGTAAAAGCATATTTAAAGGGGTTTAAGCATAGAGCACCATAGAAATCTGAAAACAAATGGAGCCAAAAAGACCAGCTAGCTGCATATTCTGTCTCCAGAAACAGAGAAAGATAGATGACAAGATGAAGAGGCTAAGCCTAATACTACTCTTGAGTACTATCCAGGTTCCAACAGTTTACAGCTGATAGTCTTCCTGATTAAGTAGATTAAGTTAATAAAAATTTCCTAAACCAACTGCTTAGGAGTAAAACACACAGAAAACCTTTGCAACTTGCAGGCACTTTAGGTAGGCAGACACTTCAAACTTACCTAATCATAACATAAGCAAAAAACTAAACTAAAAAGAAAACTAAGTATTTTGAAAAACATTACAATACTTTTAACACACAGTCCAAAAAAATTAAAATCCTATGAATCAGGCTTTTAAAACACATGGTTCTTAAAAAGAAATATGAAAAATATGTGAACAATAAAAGCAGAAATAATTCAAAGTAGTCCCATTATTTGTCATCTGTTTGCACGTATGATTAGCAGTGAAGTAATTGCTTCCCAGTCTTCATCACAATCATTAGAATTTTCTTCAGTAAAAGTAGATATCAACACAAAATAGACCAACTTTTTATTAATAAAAACCCACCAAATATGTTTCTAATTTCAGTAAAGAGAAAAAATAATCTTGGGTCTAATAGACCTATTTAATGCTTTTTGTTTTTGTCTAGAAAAGCATGAGGTAAACACCTCCTTGCAGATGGATCACCTTTGATACAAAACAGCTGGAAATATTTAGGAGATCTTCAAAAAGAAGAAGCAACAGAAATTAGGATCAAATTCTTAATACACCATCAGAAGTTATACCCTGTTTGTGTAACTGTGTTTCTGCAGACTAATAATTGGCACCATGAACTAAGAATAGAAATTAAAAGCTCCCATTGGTCCTCCTCATTTAATTCTGAATAAAGCAGTCATCTGTGGAAGGCTATAACAATATTTGTTTTATTTTATATATATATATATATTACATTTACAAAAATTAAATTTCATGTGTTCAGGATTTCAGTTTATACTCCATATACTGAGTACTTTACCTTCAGAGGAAACACTGGCCCTAAAGTGCCAATCATAAGGCATCTCACTGTTTTGGAATGGGTCTCGTGCCAAGCACAAGAAGATTTGGGATTGCACAGGTTACCTTTTACAAGACAGAATAAAGGAGAGGCACAAAACTATCTAAATATGTACTGCCAAAATGAAGCAAGTCCTTAAAATATGATACTTAAGGGCTATTTTCAGAAGCATCAGCTATAGTGCTGCCTCACTTTAAATCAATGGACATCTATTTCCAAAATTTCCTTCCTAAAGTTTTGCAGATGCACAAATTATCTTTTGATCCTAAAAAAGTACTGAGAGTAAATCAATACTACATATTGCTACACCATGATAAATGGCTCGATCAGTTTGGTCACAAAAGCAACACAGCTATAATATTTGAGGTCCAATTTACCATGCTGGTTTAGAGAGAGGCCTTGTTTTTGTTTTTACACAACACTATCAGGTGATGTAAATGTACTCTGATGGGCCACAAAAGCTCCCTTTTGTAAAGGAAAAAATCTACATAAACAGATCAAAGTAGTTCTCTCAGGGAATTTACCTAGCAGAACTATGCACCACCTGAAACCACCATTGATACACCAGTGCACTGCTGTGGCAATTGATTCCTTTCTTAGAAACAAGAACTGATTCTTCGTTCACAGGACTGACTTTTTTTTTTTATTATTATTAAGCTCTAGTGAAAAAGTACTTTTTTGACATCATTGAAGTAGTATTTGGATCTATGCATTCTGCCAATGAATTTCCACACATAAGTAATCACTTTGCCACTTCACACAGAAGTTTTCTAGTTTGATGGCTCAGCCAAAAGGAAAAATTGACACAAATACTCAAATGGTATAGGATTAGTTTTTCAGGCTAAGGCACAAATCTGTTTAGGTGTCAAGAAAGAAATCAGACATCTTGAACTTATGAGATAATACTACCTCTTCCACATTAAGTTTTTTTTAAATATTAAATTGTAGAAATTCTGCTTGTGAACACTTATAATACAAATAGAGATTAAAATTGTCTCATCAGTTTCTTTAGTGGCTTTATTCATACAGTAAAGGTGGGAAGAAAGGAGTAACAGCTTAAAAAAACATCCTACTGCCTGAACGCATAAGGGGAACTGGCTCGTTGGCTTTGATTTACATCACACAAATCTTCAGTCAACAATTAATTTCTTTATTAGGTTATGGCTTTACAATATTTAACACTTGTGCTGTATAAGTGAAAACTGTTCCCAATTCTTTCAGAAATTCATATTTAGAATTAATACAGTCTAAAAAGCCTCAGTCCATTTGATCATACATTGATGGCCACCTCAGGGATCAATTACACATGAGATGTATAAAAAATTCTTAGAGCTCCCGCTGTATGCCATAAAGCTGGTTCTTTACTGCACAAGGAACCAGATACCAAACTGCACAAATGTGCAGTTTACACTGGGAATTACAAAGCAGCATATTGTGCACTGCAGAAAAGCACCAAAATATTCAATATCCATATAATTTTTATTTGGTATACTGCACATGTAGTCCCAATTACTTAAATCTCTGAAAACAGAGATAATCCACTTCTCCAGCTGTCAGGTCTAGACCCTTATTTTGATTACTATCTCCCAAAATTTTTTCTTAAGATTTTCTTTTCTTAACACAGTCATTCTTTGAATTCCAAGTAGCAGTTTGGCTAACTCTATGCAATAAGTAAAGGTTTTTGATGCTTTCACATATTATGAGAATCTTCATTTCAGAACTGTTGTGTGCAAATGTACAGAACACTTCAGGAAGAGATGGTCAGATGGCCAACCACGGTACTTCCCTCTGATCACAGCAGCATTTCTTTTAAGAAAAAATACTTATGTTCCAAGCTACCTTTCATACTCAATATTTCTTAATTATAGATTGCTCTTCTTTCAACTCTCTTCTGTTTTTCATATAGTTTTTGAAATGTGGTACCCAGAAGTAGACTCCACCTTCCAACCTTACCAATGTGGAGCAGGGTATAGAAATACTCCTTTAGGCCACATTCATCTTTATATAATCCAGTATGACACTAGTCCTTCATCTAATGATATCATCACTGACTCAAGCTCAACTTTGATCATTCCCCATCCTTACAAGCAAGTCTTCTAAGAACCCTCTTCTAATCCAGTGTTCCCCATACTATATTAAAATTATTTTTTTTATTTTTGATTAAGCACAGTACATTGCATTTGTTCCAATCTTTAATTCTACCTTTCCTCTTTTATTTACATAAATAATTTGGTCAAGGTAATCTTTAATTTTAATCCTACTGTGTAAGTTGACTCCCTTCAGCTTTGTGGACTTTCAGAGCTGCATAGAGCTCTCAGGCCACTAAAAATGAACCTTTTACATTAGAACTTCATCACATGACTGCATTGTGTTGACACAGAAACTGTCAGGAAGGGTTCCAATTACAGGCTTTAGCAACAAGAAGTGTGCAGAGACCAGCCCTCCATACTCTTCTGAGAGTTAGCCAGACCCCCGGGAAATATTCCAAAGGACAGCATAAGGCTGTAAGGGAAGTGATGTCTTCCACCTGTAAATCACTTCCAGGTTCTTCCTGCCTCTCAAATCTAAACCCCACAATCCCCTAGTAACACATGATGGCATCAGAATTTTGGACTCCCCCACATTGCAATCCATCACCTATATTAAGAAAAAAAAAAGCAGCAACATTACTTCTGAAGCATTTTCTTACATTGTCATGTAGAATCTACAGTAAGCTATGAGAGCTTCTGATCCTCTTGAACCAAGTACTTTTACTTCTTGTACATCACATTTTCCTAGCTTTTCTATGAAAGAATAACTCAAAAGTGTCAAAAGCTTTACTACAGTGAAAATCTAGAGTACACATTTATTATCCTTATATAGACAACCAAATACATTGTCTTAAAAAAAGTGTATCTGCCAATTAACTCATTAAAAAATGGTCTCAGACTATTTTATCTCTAGACCCTGATAAACGTCTCTTAACTGCCCGAGCAGACAACTTCAAGCTATCAAAAAAAAAAAGGTAGATTAACTCTTTAATCCATCCATCTTCCAACTGCATAATGTAAAAACTGGCAAATTAGAGAAGTTCAATTTTCTTTTCCAGTGCTGGAAGATTCTATTTTTATTAAATCAAGTTCAGTTAGAAGCTTCATCTTTTTCCCCTCCAAATGCTTTATTCAATCATTGTGAGCACTGAAGTTCATACCTCAAGGCTTGCAAACTTGTGATTTTTGTGTTTTCTTAAGAGCTGTATAATGTTCACAATTTTCCAGACCTCCCTCCTTATTCTTAAAACACATTAAGAACTACTGGAAGCATGATACCAAATTTGTACTGCCAATGCCTCTTTTACACATCAGACAATGCATTATTTTCCATTAATAGAAAGCAATACAAGGTCCGTGAACACATTTTACTGAATACTGGTACCATAATACTCAATATTCATATTTGCACTTTCCAAATTCCTTAACTAACACATTCACCAAATTTTTGCTGCTTTTAATATAGTTAAAAGTCAGTGATAAGTGTAATTATCAGTTAATTCTTCTAATTTCCAATTCATTCTGTACATCATCCTGCTTGAATTGGCTATTTGACTCAATCAGATGTTTTGCAAGGCAGGTGAGGCTTTTTTACCTTCCTTTTGATTTTTTTTTCTTTACTTTCCCACAAATTGTTGTGCCTAGGTTTTTTTGGTTGTGTTTTTTGGTTTGTCGTTTTGTTTTGTTTTTTCTGGTAATTACAAAAAAATCATTTTTAGCAACTTTGGGACACAAATTTTAAAAACTGTTGAACAGATTAATGCTCAAAACCTATTATTTAGCTCCTATTATTTACGTACAACTACAACCATCGCCTAGTCAGCTTTTGAACACCTGTTTTTTGACTAGCATGCTATCAACAAATAATTTACACCATCAAGAAACTATTTTGCTCAATGATTTTTTTTAACCTGAAGCTACCATTTTTTTTGGCAGGTAATCTATCTGTTTGTACCAGGTAACTATAACCAGACTTAAACATTATAGAAGCCACAAAAACATCAATAATCAGGGGAATGAGTGGGCGTGAAGACACACCCACTCAAAGTTATGTGTAATTTTATGGGCCGGAAACATTTGGTAAGAGGGAGTCTAAAAAATGTACCTAATCCAGGCAATTCCACATCTCACCACAGTTAGTTCACAAATTAGAGGATCTGAAGGATGCTTTGGTTAGCCTTCGCCTAGCAAAATACATTGCGGTTGTCTTTTCTTTCCTGTTGTGCAAATACTAGAGAAAAAGTAGGATATGCATCAGAACTATAACATTATGTCTTCTCAGGGAAAGACACTACAAATTATCTGTACAAAACAAGATACTGGGAAGTACCAAATGCATCTTAAGTTGATGCTAAACATTATGTAAATGGGTGGAGGGAAGAACTATTTTATTTTCCATAGGTTAACCAGAATCACTCAAGAGACACAGAGGATGTAGTTACTTTTTTGAAATCTGTACATTTATGTATCTTTACAACTTTATGTACATTAAATAAAACTACATATACAACAATTTCAGATTCATACTCATAGAAAATTCAGGTCACCCACAACACGTCTATAAAACTTTTGTTACTCTTTCCACCTAATTTTTGTCTCTTTAGCAACATACTGTTTGCCAACAAACAAGCAGTTTAGTGTAGTCAAAGTGTATGTCAATTCAGAGTTAAAACTAAGTTTTGTGGGGTAGAGATTGCAAATCCCCAAGAAATATAAACTGTTAGGGTAGCACAAAGTTAATAAAAATATCAGTGCCAAAAACTTATCTTAATAGTTACTTTTGGTTGAAACGAAGTATATTTTCTCTACAGTTATAGCTATATTTAATGACAGATTCCCAAAGAGTCATGATCAGTGGCACAGGGTCATCGCTGGAGGCCTGTCACAAGTGGTGTCCCCAAGGTTCAGTACTGGGCCCAGGATTGTTTAACTTGTTCATCAGTGACTCGGGTGAAGGGGCAGATGCCTCCTCAGCAAGTTCACTGGTGGCACAAAGCTGGGAGGAGTGGCAGACACCATGGAGGGCTTCAAAATGGTCTTCAAAAGGGCCTTGAGAGAGACAGAAGAGAAGAACTGGAAGACTGAGGGATGGGCAGGAAGCAGTGCCTGAAATTCAACAAAGACAATGGCAGAGTCCTGCACCTGGGGAAGAATGACCCCCTGCACCAGTGCAGGCTGGGGGCCAAACCACTGGAAAGCAGCTCTGCAGAGAAGGACCTGTGGGTCCTGTGGACAACAAGCTGTCCAGGAGCCAAGGCAGCCAATGGTCTCCTCGGGTGCATTAGGAAGAGCATTGCCAGCAGGTGGATGGAGGTGATCCTGCCCCTCTACTGCGCCCAGGTGAGGCCACACCTGGAGTGCTGTGTCCAGTTCTGGGCTCCTCAGCACAAGAGCGACATGGAGCTCCTGGAGTGGGTTCACTGGAGAGAGGAATAAGGGACTGGAACATATCCCTCAAAAGAATGGGCTGAGAGAGCTGGGCCTGTTGAGCCTTGCAAAGAGATAAGTGAGAGGAGACCTCATTAATGTGTATCGATATCTAATGGGGGGGCACCAAGATGATGGAGGCAGGTTCTTGTCAGTGATGCCAAGGAACAGGACAAGAGGCAATGGGCAGAGACTGATGCACTGGAAGATGCACCAAGTGACCAAGCACTGAAACAAATTTCCTGGAGAGCTTGTTATGTCTCCCTCACTGGAGATATTCAATAGCCAACCGGACACAATCGTATGCTGTGTGCTCTAGGATGACCCTGCTTGAGTCAGGAGGTTGGACCATATGACACACTTTCAACCTTACCTATTCTCTGTTTCTGTAATTCTGTATACTTTTTTTTTTCATGCATAAATACACTAACAAGTCTTTAAGGAGTAAAATTTCCTTAAAAGGCAGAAAACTAAAGCACCACATTTATATCCTAAGAAACAAAATTTCAAAAAATATTAAAATAAGATTTTTTAATACCACCAGCAACATACAAAGCAACCTTGGATATGATACAAAGTATTACTTACTAGACAATTAGGAGGAAAACAAACCTGCACAAAAAGAAGAATAATCATAATTCACGTCTATTAGCAGACCAAAGGGCTATGGTAGAAAACCTGAGAGGAGTACGTTTCATCCTTCAGAAACAAACTGTAAAATTCTTTGAAAACATATTACCTTCAGAGGCTTTAAGAAAAAAAAATAAAAGGTTTTGATTTGGAAACCATGTTATCCTTTTAAACAGTGCCCTCTCCCGTTGAGGATTAAACTATGACTTTCCTAGCAACAGCATCACGCAGACCATAATAGAAATGGTCACTCCCTTGTGACCTGTACAAAATTTTCTTTAACCATCCAATTTTCCAGAACTTAAACCAATCTCAACCACAGAACTATCAAAATATATTACATTCAAACTAGTTCTAGCCAAGCAAAGCCAGCTTGTGAATAAGAACAGCCAGTTTGGAGTTCAAGTGCACTCAAAGCAGCAGGAACATTGAGAAAATGTCCTGGATATCCTCAAAATCCTTCAACAATCACTTCAAAGCTGTACAGATTCAATCAGAGGTGTTTGGATAAGAAACTCAGTTTGCAAACCACAATTTCCAAACTGCCATAAAAGAGTCTGGCATACCTATTTCTAAACTCTTCACCTACATATGACCCTGGACTTACTGAAAAAAAAATACAATATATTTCATTTTACTATTTGCAATTGTCCAAAATTTAGAAAGGCAACTCTACACAAAAATTATTCCTGTATTAAAGAAAAATGGCTCAATACTGTTTAAGTTATAAAGTAACATATTTTCTGATTTCTAAGAAATGTGTCTCCTAGATTTTATTTTTTTATTTTTCTGCTACAATATGTGACTATTCATCAGAAGCAGTCACCTCCATATATGTTGCATTAACAAAAAGTATTTTATGTAACAGAGTTCAGTCTTGAAGTTTTAAGTTGTATAGGAATGAGAAGTTTGAATGCTTTCAAAATTTCTCACAGAATGTTTCAGCTGTTTTTAAAGAAAAAACCAAAAAAGGAAGCAGGTTTGTTTTTCTGCATTAAAAAAACCACAAATTACAGTTGCTTTCTTAAAACACCAAGAACTTCTGCTCTTTTAAATGAAGACTTGAAAGAGTGGGAGATCTTTTTGCCATGGCTCTGCTTTTTTTAGTGTTGTTATTTGTTGGCCATCAGAATTGATGAGAAAAGGAGAATAGAAGGAACATACTCTACTAGATCTCAGATTAATTCAATTTCATGGTGATACCGTAGCTTAGAGCAAGGAGGGCAAAGTAAATAATAAATGAAAAGTAAGCTGATAACATCTCTATGATAATTTATGTACCAGAAAGAGAAATCATGAAATACATACGAGTGTTGTTGTATTACAGATGGCACATATGAACCATTCACAGCCACATGACCAATGCAATACATTCTGAAGACAGCCCACCCTGATCTGGCTCACATCAAGCAGTACAAAACAGTAATTCCTATATAACAGGATTCACAAAAATAGTATGTCCTGGGGAGACTTTTCTGAGTTTGACATCTCCTTTGGAACGGCAAGATTGGCAATATTGTTTAATAGTGTTCATTTTTTGTGCTGGTGAATGCCTCCCCCGTTAGCCAGGAGTGATGATAAATGATGGAGAGCAGCTTAGTGAGTTCTTCTGCCAGCTCCCTCACTACCCTTGGGTGAATCTCATCTCACTACATGGACTTGTGAGTGTCTAACTGGCACAGCAGGTCACAAACTAATTACTCCTGGATTACAAGCAGCCTGTTCTCCTCCCCATCCCCATCTGCCAGCTCAGGAAGCTAGTTGATAACCCATCTTTCTGTTGAAGACTGAGGCAAAAGAAGCATTAACTGCTCAGCCTTATTATCCTTGGTTGCAATATTCCTCTTTACATCCAATAGAGGTTGGAAATTTTCCTTAGCCATTCTTCTGTTTTAAATGTATTTATAAAAGCACTTTCTACTATCTTTCACAGAGGTGGCCAGATTGAGTTCTAGAAGAGCTTTTGTCTTTCTAATCTTCTTTCTATGTGACCTAACAACACCCTTGTAGTTTTTCTGAGTTGCCTGCCACTTCTTCCTAAGGTGATAAACTCTTTTGTTTTTCCCCTAAGTTCCAGCAAAAGCTCCTTCTTCAGTCAGGTAAGTCTTCTTCCCTGACAGCTTATCTTTTGGCATGCAGGAGCAGACTGCTCTGTGCCTTTACAATTTGCCTCTTAATGTATGCCCAGCCTTTCTGGACCATTTTGTTTTTAAGGGCTGTTTCCCAAGGAACTTCCTGAACCAGTGTCCTGAACAGGCCAAAGTCCAGCCTCCTGAAATCCAAGGTGGAAGTTTTGTTGATACCTTCCTTACTTCACCAAGAATTTAATACTCCATTATGTCATGGTCACTGTGCCAAAGATGTCATCTGACCACCACATTTCCTACCAGCCCTTCTGTTTGTAAAAAGCAGGTCTAGCAGGGTACCCACCTTGCTAAGCTCAGTTACTAGTTGTGTCAGAAAGTTGTCTTCCACACAATCAAAAAGTCTTCTACACTGCCTCCCCTCCACCGTGGTGAGTTTCCAGCACACATCCCACAAGTTAGTCTCCCAGAAGAACAAGGGCTAGCCATTGTGAAACATCAGCCAGAGGCTTACAGCATAGTTCATCCATCCCTTCATCCCGGTTGGGTTGTCTAGAATAGACTCCTATCAGGATTTCTGCGTTGTTGACCTTCCCTCTGATTCTTACCCACAGACACTCAATCTTGTCATCATTATCCTTGAGCTCTACACAGTTGAAACACTCCCTAATGTACAGAGTCACTCCATCACCTCTCCTTCCTTGCTTATCCCTTTGAAGTGCTTGTAGCCATGAATTGCAGCATGCCATTTAAATGCCTCATCCCATTTCATTTCCCTGATGGCAACTACATGACAGCTTTCCTGCTGCACAATGGCCTTCAGCTCCTCCTGTTTGTTACCCATACTGATGTAGATGCCCTTTAGCTGGGCTATCAATTTAACCCCTGACACAGGCATGCCACCCCAGGTTTATATCTAGTGATCTAGATATATCTGGTCTTACCTGCTTCCCCCTTCAAAGCAAGTTTAAAGCCCCCTCAATTGTCCCTGCCAACTCACAGGCCTAGAATCCTTTTCACTCTTTTAGACAGGCAAACTTGATTTGCCTGCAGCCAGCCTAGTGCTGTATAAACTATCCCACAAGGGGAAAAAGCCAAAATTGCACCAATGGCACCATCCTTCAAGCCATGTGTTGATCAGAGTTTTCCTGTTTCTTTCAGCACTCTCCCTGCTACTGAAGGCATTGAGGAAAACACCACCTCTGCCCTTATCCCTTCAACCAGTCATCCCAATGCCCTGAAGTCCTTTTTGATTGCCCTACGAACTGTCACTGCTGATCTGGAAATCCAGAATTAGATAATAATCAGAGGGCTGAATTAGTCCAAGGAATCTTCTAGTAATAGCTCTTACTTAGACCCCAAGGAGGCAGCAGATTTCCCTGTGGGACAAGACCAGTCAGTATATGGGCCCTCAGTTCCCCTCAGAAGGGAATCACATACAACAATAACCCGTCCTTCTTTTTTTCAGCTGTAGCTGTAATGTGTCTGACTGACTTACCCCAGATTGACCTTCACTATCACTTGCTTGACACTCGAGTCCCAGAGCCTCATACCTAGTCCCATCTCTCCTCACAAAAAAAAACAACCAAACAACCAAAACAAAAAACAAACACCCCAAAAACCCCAAGCATATCTGAATGCAGCAAAGTCAACCACAGCACAAAATAGATAAGAATTGTAATATCTAGAATCACATCACTGAGGTTTTTGAAATCAATCAGGAATTCTTCTTAGATCAGTTTTCTGCCTGATTGTGCCTTCCTGCACATCCCTGTCTGGTTGCTTCTTTTAATATGCTTAGATTGAGGCTTTGCTATTTCCTGCCTTAACTCAATGGATTTATGAGCTGGTTTTTTTTAAGGCCACTGGAGCTTATATCTTTATTCCTAAAAGATACATCACCCTTAAATAGATATTGCTTATTATCTGTTGAGTATTCAAGACTTAAACAACCACAATTTAAGATTTCAAGTTGTTTTATGAATGCCTAACAAACATCACTTAGCTCTTACTTCCCAAACACTTTCAACTTCAATTTGCCATAGTCTATGAATAAGGCTTATTATTTTCCATTATAGAACATAACTGTAAGTCATGCATTACACAAAACTCTAAACAGCAAGATTATGTGATTTTTGTTCAACTTGTCTTCCAAGCAGTGAAAGCAGAAGCAAGTGACCTAGAAGTACAGAGGTGCTGTTTGATAATATAAGTGTATGGTTAGAAAAGCAAAGGCTGACCTGGAGTTGAATTTAGCAAAAGACAACACGAAAGGATTCTGCAAGCAAATCAGAGGCAGAAGGAAGTCTAAGGAGGACAAGGACCTATGGCAAAATAAACAAAGGCCACGAAGGTGGATGCATTTAATGCTTTTTTGCCTCAGTATTTACCAAAAAAAGATAGCTCTCAGGAATCTTAGGTTCCTGCGCCTAGAGAAAAGCTCTGCAGCAAGGAAGAGTTACCCACAGTTGAGGGAGCATTTAAAACATACTTTTGTATGCATCCCTGTAGCAGAGGACAACAGTGTATTCCTGTGCACTGGGAAGTGTCAAGCAGACCAGGAGGAAGATCCTTCCCCTCTTCTCAGCACTGTTGAGGCCACGTCTGTAGTCCTGTGCCCAACTCTGGGCTACCCAGTACAAGGCAGACATCGACTTAATAAGGCAAACACGGAGTCACAAAGGTGATTAAGAGACTGGAGCATCTGACACAAAATGAGAGAGTGTTGTACCTCACACAGATTGTCTGGATGTAATTTTAATTATTTTTCATCATTATGGGTACAGCAACTAAACAAAAAAAGCAAACAAAAATGCAAATCCACTTGACAAATTCTAGTTGTGAGATTATATGCACAAGCAAATGTGACAAACATTGTAGTAACTAGCCATTGACCAACCTAAATAGGCATTTAAACAAAGATTCTCAGCAAGTCCTGAATATAATTGTCTTTCTGCTCTTGACATTTTCAGACATTTGCCACACAAATATAAATACACCACAAAAAACTAAAAAGCTATTTGATTTATATTAAATAACATCCATACCCAGTAACCAAAATGACAAAGCCATTTATTCTGCAGAAATTGAAGAGAAAATCAGATTTGTAACTAAGATTTTAAAACAGTCTAAAAATATCTGTATCTTCTGCTGTTATTTAATTGCATTTCATTTTAATATTAGACATTTCATTTTAGTGCTTGATTAAGATTTTGGGAGGTGGTTTTTGTTGGAGTTTTTTAAGCAGTTTTTCAGAGTTAAAATTATTTTTATATTAATATTAGCATAAGTGTGTCTACTTCCTTTTCATTCTTCCCTGCTTTTATAAAGTACATACAACTCTTCTACTGTTTCAGTTACCAAGCAATAGTCTGTAAAAAAGTCATGCAAAACTTCCACAAACAGGTAACTGCACAATTCTGAAGAGAAAGATACTTCAGGGCAGTAAAAAACACTGAGATTATCAGATTTAAAACACACAATTTGTAAATTGATTCCACAATTTGTAAATTGATTCAGTAAAACTGCTAGGAAAGTTAAAAAAAAAATCTCAGTTTTCAGCCAGTTTAAAGCAGAATCCAAGGAGGTCAGCCCATCCTGGCTCCTTTGAAATCAACAGGAACATGTCAGGTTGGTATGGCAATGACACTGGACAGATGTTGACATGGTTGCTTTCTCAAGTTTTCTATACATGTTTTTGAATTGAACTCATTTTAACTCTCAATTTATCTTAACTGACATAAAAGTAACATACTTCTATACAATCACATGACTTTTATAACACTTTGACTGAAATAAAGGAAATAATGAACATAAAGAATTGAAAATAAAATACCTGTTATTGAACAGTACACTATGTGAGGAGCAATCTTTTTAATGTCTTCATAACCTAGACCCATTTCAGCCAGCTTCCCAGGGACAAAGTTTTCCACAAAAACATCAGATGCTGCTGCAAGCTTTAGAAAAGAAAAGGATGAGTAAAAGCTGTTAATTAGCTCCCAGAAGTTGAATAAATTCCTATGTAACTTAATTTTAAAATCTTGCTAATCAAAATGGCTCTAGTCTTCTTCATAAAAGAAAAGCCTATAGAGATACTTTTTTGTCTGTCAGATTGTGCATTTCTGCAGACCACATATTAGAGATGCTGCATATCTAGAAAGAAGACTGTCAAAATCCTAAAGTGATCAGACAAAATTGTGGTATTATCAGTATCACATCAGTTTCCTAAGACTTGACAACTGTTCACAGAACAATCTTCACAAAAATTCTTTCTACCCCATTTTTCTTAATAAAAGTGAAGTGATATATCTCCATTATTCATGTTTTCTCCATAATAGAAATAATTCTTAAATTATTTTTAATTTTTAAGCCATTGATTAGAATTACATAACAAGGCCATATATCCAACTTCCTATACATAGAAGTAGAATAGGGAGCCCAACAACACTTAAAATTTAAAGAATTAAAATTAAGATTTTAAATTAAATTAATTTCACGTTAAATACAATAGTGCTGTCAAGTTCTGCAATATGACTTTTTTCATTACTTTCAAATGAATGACCTAGTCCAAAAATCTATTGATGTTGAGATTAACATATAACCTTGATTTGCTTTAAATTACATCCTTTCTTATAAAAATTAGGAGCAGATACACATTTGCAAATTTCACTAAGACTAACACAAGTTGACTCCTGAATCATGAGAACTACATGTTATAAGACAGATGTATGCCTTGATGTAGGCTTTCTGCCTGGTAAATTGTGTAGGGTATGTGTGAATGCACAGGAATTTAAGAAATGCTCCCTAAGAGGTACACATTTTTGCGCACCCATTTTTAAGCATAATTGATATATTAATTGCTTAATGCTATTTGCAGCCAATCAAGGAGTCACAGTCTCCGAAACTGCCATGTCAAAGTGTAATTAAATATACAGTGTCTTAAACAAGCTCCTATAAACTGGTGTCATCATAAGAGAAATCACCATGCCTTCATGAAAGATAAAGTTAAGGAGGTTTTATTTTCTATTTCAATCCATCACAGTTTATACATAAATACTTTTCAAACTGGTAATGCTACAACTTTAGCCTAATTGATTCAAGAGATGAAATTGGTTACAACTTCTGTATTGCTTTCACTGTGATTTTATAATCTGTGAAAATTACAGTTGGACTAAAACAGTTGAAAGTTGTCCATGTTATATTGAAGAACTACCATCTCCAACAAGCCACTGAGGAAGAAAGCATGACACACAGTACTGCAACATGAAAAACACTATACTTCTGGACTGGGCAACATACGTGGAATGACAAAAATGCTAAGTGAAGATGTAATGACTTGGGCCCAGTTTAGCAGGGTATATGCTCTCAGAGAAAGGAGTTTTCAAGACACATTACAAGAGCTGTGCCAGTTCTGCATCTAAAGTTTTCATTGGAAATAATTTTTCATGTACAAAGGTGGCAGTCTACATGTAGCTCTGATAGTCACTGAACCAACAATTCTGCCATTGTGGAAAACTGGGTACATAGTCTGATCCAAATTGATGCCTTAAATTTTAGCTTTTATATTTTCCAGGTTCTGTACAGCATTAGCATATAACTCTGAACTTCATATAAAGTGTTAGCAAGTTCTCTTCACAGTTTAGTTAGATGAAACAATCATTTTCCAGCCCAAGAACCAAAGACACCGTTGCAGCTTCAGGCCCAAAAACTAGAAACAGAGAATTGAGGAGAGCAATCTGGGAGGATGGGACTTCATAACCTGAAGCTGTAATTGGACAATTAACCCCATTATGTAAATGGACCAAAACTTATAAAAGTATAAAAATGTGTGACCTGTTGTCCACCTTGGGTATAGCCACAGCCGGGCTCTTGTACTGCCCAAGGTGTATCCTTCGAAGGCCTTTTAATAAACGCCTACTCTGTGCTAGGCAGCCTCTCAAGGCATCAAAACAAACTATGTTCTTAAAATGCACAGAGATTTTCAGTTTCAATGGGGTCTTAAGTCCACTGTCAACTAAAATTTCATACTTCATGCCCTAAAGTTCTTCTAAACATCACTTGTATTTTAACACCTACTAACACAGCAATACAACACAGACCTGACTTGGAGTACTATCTGTTCCAGAGAGGACACTGATAGGCTCAATGTCTATGCCTCAGGAAATAATGAACAGCACAGTTCATGCCAAAGTAATCATTAAGTTGAATAACAAAGAATGATGCTACTAACTTTATAAAGGAAACCATGCATGCCTTTTGGAAGTTTTGGTTGGTGTATTTTGGTTTGTTGCTTGTTTGGGGATGTTTTTGTGTTTTGTTTGCTTAGGTTTTTACAAGAAATCTACAGAGAAGAATCTGCACAACACACACATATACAAAAATACATCTATATATATATTTGAGTAGCTTGCTTTATCAAGTAAGACAGCAATGCATGGGACGTATTAACCTTTCAGCTAAAAATAGTGGGAGAGAAGAAGTGCCATCGGCTCCCAGCCAATTAAGTCCCAAGTTATTCATGAATAAAAAAATTTAAAAGTTCACTAGTTAAGGGTAAATAATTCACAGGAGAGAAGTATACTCAAGGTTCTTAAAATGAATTTCTGGCAATAACCAATCAATAATGTTCTAAAGAGATACTACAAAAAGATATCAGAGCATGGGACTGGCACGTACAATCACTGAAGAGAAAAAATTAATTTTTATTCATAAAGACAGACAAACATCTGGAATGCAAATTAACAGCCAGCCAAAAACACTAGAAGGGAAGAAAGGTCTATAAGTGACACAGAAAGAAATAAATAAGTCACAGGAATAATTTTGTGGAATTCAAGTCATCATGTATGAAAGAATAGATCCTTGAAAAAATATTTTGTAGTGTTGTGCCAAAGGATGAAAATCAGCCAGGACTCCTGATTAATAGATTTCTTCAGCTCACTTGATACTACTGAGTAATTGTCAAGTCTGTGTTTTTGTCATATACCTGAAGACTCTCTACTCCTGTTTTTCTAACATGATTGCAAATTGAGAATTGCCTTCTTCCAGCTATACACAATATAGTTGGGAAATAAAACCTATTCTAACCATGATACCTTGCTTAATAAAGGTAAAAAATTATAGCATTGTTACATTTCTTTGTAGCTTTTACACTGGTGACACAACTCATATTTATGTAGGAGTAGGCAGTGTCACAAACTTCAATTTATACTTTTCATCAGCTACTTTAAAGACATGGACACTCCTTGTCATAGTACAATACAATGCTGAACAATGCTCAATTCCATACACATCTGTCCTGATGATAGCAGAAGACAACTGAAAACAAAAGCCTGTTATAAATATCTTCCCTTTACACATACTTTTTGACAAAACTCCAAACAGAAGTTTCATTTGAGATGAATAATGGAATGTCAAGACCTCTGCACCCAATGCTTTCAAAATATATCATTCAAAAATCAAGCAGAAGGATGAACAACTCCACAAGTAGCATGACAAACAGAGCTTCATCAGTTTTCAAGGCTGCTGTATCACAAATAAGGATGGCATTGACTTAAGGAACAGAAAGCTATAGTGGTTATTAAAGTCACTTTTAAAAAGGATAGAAAACATAAGAAATTACTTTGTCACAGGCAGTCTCCTCATTTTTACAGCTAGTGTGGTAAATATTTAGCAGATGATGCCTCTTTTTCCTCCACCTCATCTTGGCTCATAGGCTCAGCTGACTTTAACTCTTCAAACACCTTTAGCCCACACATGTGGAATCAGTGGACATTGAGTAGTTTCTCGTTCACCATTTTTAAAGGTCAAATAATAAATTAATCTTCTTCCGTGAGAGGAAAAATTTTTATAGCACTTAATTAGTAGGTATCAAAAAAAATGTGTTATACCGTGCAAAAAATTTCCAAATGAAAATTTCTGCTTCCAAATTTTTTAGAAGTTAAACATACAGCTCCACAACAAATTAACAATAAATGCCTCTATTCTGCAAAAAAAGAAGGCACTGTGGAATTATATCTACATATAATCTCCAGAGTATTTCTGTATGAAGTAGCTTTGCATACCTAACAAACCAAAAGCATCAGAAAACTTAATCTATTTCCATTTTATGCAATATTCCCAACAAAAAGTACTAGCAGACAAATTCCACCTACTGCATGACACACAGTGTCACTGTGAAAAAGGGATTTGAACTGATACTGAAACAAGAAGTAACAGAAGTCAGCTGCTACTACTGCACGGCTTAAAACACAGCACTAGCAAGTAGCAGATCTTGCATTTGTCAACAAATAATAAAGGGATAACAAAACTCAAGTTTGATGAAATGTGAGATTTGATTCTTATTTTTATTCTTTGATTGCTTTTACTATTTTTAGATAGAAAAATGGATCACCTTAAAAGATGTTGGAAGTCAAATACTGAAAAAGAAACAAATACTAAGTTTCACCTACAGGACAATGTTTTTCAGGAAGATGTATAGCAACTGAACACCATAACATTAAAAAAACTGCATTTACTGGAGCACAGCATCTCCTCCTAACTGCTCACTGACTTCATCTGATCAGTCCACCTTGAATTGTTCTACTGCAGTATTACAGGAAGATTAGTAGTAGTACAGCAGCAGCAACAGGAAAGGAATAGGCTATTAGACCATTTCCTCACAATATTTCATTTGAAGATTTTGATGACATTTTCGTGTCATCATGTAAATCCAAAGTCATTACAAGTTACACTGAACATTGAGTCCAAAAGCACAGAGTACAGAAGTATATAGTGAAATTTACAAATTTTACTGCATACATAGATTTTTTAATTATCAAATTAACACTTGAAATGCAGAGTTTAATCCTTATTACTTAGTGTAACTTGTGAATCACTTAGGATCACAACAATACAAAATAAGGACACCTTGCACGCTGTTAAAACCTACCTCTTTGATTAGCTTTACTCCTTTTGAATCTTTCATGTTGATAGCTATACTCTGGGGATTAAAAATAAATACAACAGTAATTTATGTGGAAAAAATATGTGAAAGGTATTATTAGCCTATTCTAAACAAAACCAACAGTCAAATTGCACACGATGGCTAATTTGGATAAATAAATTTTAACACATAGCCCATCTCCTCCTGCAAAAAAAAAATTTTCTCAGCAAAACAAGCTGAACTATATCTCATTTATGAATCAGGCAAGCACCAAAACCAGACTGACAGATGGGCAGCCTGGTCACTATATAGCTACACAGGACCCACTACTGCAAGTACACAGGCGGACACCGGAAACATTTGTTTCAATGGTAACAAGCCATTAAACAATTCAGGTATGTCATGAAACTTCATGTTAAGTTTCAAAAGCTACATTTTGCCACCCTAAAGTTTCAAAATCTAGATTTAGCCACATGGTATAATGGCAGCACTCTTCCTGCCAGCTGACACAGGGCAACTGAGCTGATGCACCTGAAAAAAATGATCACTCAAATAAAATACCCCTTGCTTTCAGCAGGTTTTATTTTCAGTTAATTAGCACCAGCAACTGAAGACCATTAGGAGCATTCTTGCTTTTTCATTTTGCCTCAGCTACCCACAGCACAGTACCAGAGATTTACAACCTTTGTTGTTCTAAAAACGTATGGATTTTCTCCTGAAATTTATTCATCAAAACATTAGGTCAATGTAAGTATTGCTCCATTATATATATTAAGAATCAAACTAAGAAGTGTTATATATTCAGTTATAATTACAGAAAACATAGGCTCATGTTCTGTTCCACACCTCATTTACCTTTTTATTTCTATTGACACTGAGAAAATAAACACTTTCTGTCCCAGCAAAAGGTGGGCCCCAGGCTCTTGTGTCATCACCAGCTCCTGGAAGAAATACCATCAAATATTCATAGTTGCCAAATATCACACACCCAACAAATAAGAATAAAAAGCTTTTCTCCAATATCACATTAAAGTCACGTAAGCTTAATCTAGCAGGTAGAACAAATATTAGTTTAACATGTTTATTTTAGGATATTTATATCAAAAAACACCTAAAAGTTAATGCAATTAAGCAAAGTGAACAAAGTTTTTGCTAGTGTTGGGATTCCATTTAGTCTTGAAAATACTAATACAACCACACACCACTAGTGTATATGCAGGTTTTTTGGTTGTTTTTCACTTGTGGGTTGGTATTTTGGTTGTTTTCTTGTGGAGTCTGGGGAAAGGGAAATTGCAGTTCTTTTGGTAGCTTGTTTAACATAATATAGAGCTACAATGCAATGTTTTTAGTCAGTCTTTAAGAATTTAGTAGAGTCTCTTGCCTGCACCAAGTCACACAGTTCATCTGGTCAGTAATCTATTCCTGAAACACTCCAAATATGACATCAAGATACCACTGACAGACAACAACTGATTAAGTCCCATGCTGCACAACACTAACTAAAAGAAGTGCTTGTTATAGCTCGTGCAGGGCCCCACCTCCAGCTCTTCCAGAAACCCTGCCTTTAATGTGCTGCAAACACTGATATTACTGTATCGTTTATGCTTAATTTCTATATTTTTAACCTTAAACATCATGAAGACTAGAAACCTATTTTAAATGGAATTAAAGCTAAATTAAACTTCAGATAGAATCACTGTCCTGAGTGTTAGCTAGCATGTGTATTCTTGCATCTATTTCAATATCTAGACTTCATCTACTTGTTAACTTCACTTAACTGAAAACTTTCCTTAGTGAGGCAGCAGGGAAGACTGATACAGAAACATAGATATAAAAATAAGCTGAAGAACCTTAGGCAGCATATTACATAGCCACTGTCCTAATAATGCTATACACTACAGTAACACAAATAAAAAATCTACAGCCATCTAAGATCTACAGATGCAAACATAAGTTGCTTATCAACATTTCTATTGTTTATTATCCGAAAAGACTATTTTGGTTCAAGCAGGATGGTTAGGAGGGCAGGGGTAATCTCTTCTCTGTGTACTTTAAGTGATTCAAAGCAAAACATTTCAGTAATATTTTCCCTATAGAGCACCAGTGGGGCTATTGTTCTTTTGGATTAATACTCCTGTATAAGTAGACATCCTCTCACAGAAATGGAGGATTACTCACCTTCTAAAATATTTGAAATTTAGAATTCTGAAGCTGCCCTTAAAACTCTTACGTTATAAAATATAGGGAGTGTAATATTGTTTATTATCACAACTATTTTCACCAACTACTTTCAAGATAAGTAATACCAAAAGAGAGATACATAAAGCATGGAAATTTAAAGGAAAAAATACATTATACAATGTGCAGCTGCTATGGTATAATTACACACCTCAAACACGTAATGATGCATAACACTTAGAGCAAAGTGAGGGGACTATTTCTAAAAAAGACCCAAATGCCATGCAATTTCTTACTTCTCCTATATGGTCTTCCAAACTAAAAAGTGTACCTATACCATAAGAATGAAGCATTTTTTTACCATTACCCAATCCTTAGAAACTCTTTGGATAAGAAGCACATGTGCTGAGTGGAAGAAGAAAACCATTGTGTTAAGCTAAAAAAAATGCAAAATTTAATTAGAAGCTAATCACCCAATGTCCTTACATTGGATATATACACACACACTTAATAGACTGTTTTTATTATACCTAAAATAAACAAATAAAAATCTTACCTGGTCTTTCCACTTTGATAACTTCAGCCCCTAGATCTCCCAAATTCATTGTGGCAAATGGTCCTGCAAGAACCCTTCAATATGGAAAAAACATATTGTTTTCTTAGTTTTTCCAATCAGAATATTTGCATTTAGACACACTTACAAATAATAGACAAAACACAAACCTTGTTAAATCAAGAATTTTGACACCATCCAATGGCTTTACATTACTAGCACCTGACAAAAAACAAAAACAGTGATTTCAATCTAAAAGAAACCAAACACATTGTTTTTAGAACACTCATCATTCTCCCTCATCTCCCTTCCCTAATAAATGATATTAAAGCTTTCTGAACAAGCTGGTTATTAGGTGCATACTACATTAGTAATGCGTTTCAAAGTTGGAAAACCTTAAGTATGACATTTCAGAACCTATTCTAATTCCCTAGCAAGTCTCCAATAAAGCTACTTTATAGTGATAGTTTATGTGTGCCTTCCACAAACACTCAAATAGCTTTTAAAGGCTAATCTGAAGAGAGATACAACAAAAACAAGCAACATCAGAATTACATGAGCTAAAAGGACACCAGAACAATGGGAAGCATAGTAGAATTCACCAAGTGTTTTGACCTGTTTAGACCTAACCACTTTCATCACACACACAAAAAGAATATCCCCTGTATAAAACTTAGGGCAGAATACATGAGACAAGGAAACACTTTCAATGGCAGCTCATGCAAGATAAGTATTAAGAAATCACAATGCTTTCTTCCTTTCCCTCACCCTTTCCAACCTGACCAGGTCTAAGGAACAAAGGTAATGTCAATAAACATCACAGACAGAGCAAGTAATCTCACAGTCTAGACCACAGGTTGGCCAACTATTTCTTTGGTGGCATTAGGTTATCTTCTTCTCCCTCAGTCTTTAATTGAAGGCTAGGGACACAAACACTTCATGACCCTGTGAGGACAGGCATTCTGAGTTACTGTTTGGAAGGTAGTCTCATATCACACACAAACCAAAGCACCTGGCCAGCTACACCACTAAAGTGACACATACCAGCTTGTGGCAAGCATCTCTTTTTGGAGCTTGTCCTTGTAAAAGAAAGATGTAAAATCTAACATGTTGGGGGCGGGGGGATCAAACAAACCACATTCATTCAAAGCCTGCAGGGCAGTGTGGTGCATCTCCTATATCATGCAGCAGTGTATGCCTGTATCACCTGCTCCACATTCCCCTCATTAGACCTGAACCAACATTTAGTCACCCTCATAACTCTCCTTCCTACATATGGGAAGAAGATTTATATCAAGAGAGAGATAAAAGAAAGCTATAGAGAAGCAGCTGTAGAAATTCAAGATTTCTGCTAAAATATTTTCATTAACTGTACTGCCTTTAACCAGGACACTTGTATCCCATTGTTCATCTTTAAGAAATTTTCCTCCATTATTACCTCTTAATCCAGGGAGATTTCCATTTAACAGGTTTTGTGCTTTAATACAATATGCAGACTGAGCAGCATGTTGAAAACATGTACATCTGGGAATGGCCATGTGTTTTGTACTTTCAAAGACTTTAGGAAAATCTCAGGTTGCTACTCCTCTTCAGTGCTCCACACCTCCATGGTGAGAAAACAGTTGTGCCAGGTAAACGCCACAGACCCTCCAGTATAACTTCAGTTTTATCAAGCTGGATGCAAAATTTTCTCCACAAAAACCCTACTCTTTTTCCAAAAATATGTAAAAACCTTTCCTGAAGCTCCCCAAAAATTAAAAAGATGTAATTTCAGTTTTAAAAGGTCCACCTTCCTCTATTATTTCCACACCTTTTAGAGCTGTACTTCGATAGCTCACCTATTCTCATCCTGAGACAATATTTAGGGCTACTCACAGATACACTACCAGAACAACAGCAACTTTTCAGAGCCAACTGCCAGGTTCTCTACCTGCAGTCGAGTTGTAGGAATCCATAAAGATCTTTCTCAAAAAAAGCCAGTAAAATGTTAAGATTAGGCTGTAAATATGTATTTAAGCATAACTAAATGTGATGAACCCTTACTAATTATCATATCACTCACATTATGGCATCATCTAACACTCCATTCAGGGGTTATGACTCTTCCATAGCTGGAACAGAATACAAGAGCACAACTGTTGCTTGAAGACAAACAGACCATTGTGATTTTTTTTAATGACAGTAAATAACAGATATCCATGATGATGAAGAAATGAAAGAAAGAGAGATCAAAAGTTTTCTTTTGAAAATTGAGGAACAGACCTGTTAGTCTCTTCAGAATAGAACACAAATGTTCACCAAATATGTGTGAGCTAGATTATATATGCAGTGTGACACTAATTTGCTGAAATAACTGCAGTAGAAAGCCTTTTGACATCAGCAGTTCTGGAACATGAATCCTGAATAAGGGAGTATTATTTATTGTAGGAACAAAAAGAAACAAAAACACATAATAAACAAACAGAAGAGATCAGAATTGATCAGCATTAACTAGAAACATCCCTGGGTTTTTACTTTCATGACTAGCTTCCTAAGCAGGCACATACCCAAAGTCAGACTTTGTTAGAATTCTGACTCAACAGTCTTAATTTTCTAAAATGCAAACTCACATTTTCTCTTGTATTTTTCTACCAGTAACTTGATGACTGAATGAAAAAATCACTCTCCCAGCTCTAACTATATCCTCTGTGTAAACTCTTGATTCCCATGATGCTTGAATTTATTGTGAATTAGACTGTCATATGTATCTTTCATAAATAACTTTGATTAACAATAAATAGACCCGCTCACTCTCAATGTGATTTGCACTCTTTGGCTAAGCTCAATAGCTTGTTCCAAGGTTAGGCTTAGCCTAACAATACAAATAAGCAATCAACAGAGAGACCATTCCATAGAACAGAAATGAATTCTTGTGTCATATTCCAAAAATATTTCCTTTACACTTGTGGCAGAAGAGGGCACCTAGAAGAGACAATTAATTTTTGCAACAATGCAAATTAAGAGATCCCATTCCAATTATTTTCAATTCCAGAAGACACGACTGCTGCACAATCAGCATATTTTCACTTTATGCATGCAGTAAGTTAAAATCAAGTCCATCACTACCGTGGATTAATTCACAATCAGTGGGTACATTCCAGCCTGGAACATACTTGGTACGTTCACAGTAGGAGGCAGAACTGCAAACTTCCTCCAATTCTAGTGCCACCAACGCTATTGTTACTATTTTTCTGTTATTTAATAACAGAGAAACTTGAAACCAGAAAACTATTAATTTGTTGCAGCTTGGGTTTAATTTATTTTTTTTTTAAATTTTAAAAGCATAACTGTAGGCCGTTAGACTTTGGTAACTTTACGAAAAGATCGGGCCTGGAACACGGCGTGCCATTAGCCAGGGCTGCCAGGAGAGCCGACACGCTCCGTGTCCCAAGCGGCGCTCCTGCGGGCGAAGTCCGAGCCCATGGCTGCCCAGGGGCTGACCCCTTTGGCCGCCCCTCGCAGGGACCTCCCGCAGCTCCTCCGCGCCCGCCCCCTCAGAGAAGCGGCTCCGACCCGCGCCCCAGCAGCACCGACTCGGAGCCCGGCGGGATCACACGGACAGAGGAGCCCGGCGCGGCGAGAGGGGAAGCGGAGGAGGAAGAGGAGGGGGAGGAAGGTGCGGCACGGCTCGGTACCTGCCGGGGGAGCGCCTCCGCTCCGCGCCCCGACGCCGCTGCCCGGGGAAGAGCAGGCGGAGGCAGCGCTCAGGGCTCTGGCACTGCCGCCGGCAGCTGCGGGGCAGGGGCTCCTCCAGAGCCCTTCGCAACAGCGGCTGCTTCTTCCCAGCCCGGCGCGCAGCATCCCCGCCACTCGAGACAGCACCGAGCGCTCGGCCCAGGCGCCGCCCCCGGCGCCGCCCCCTTTCCCTCCCGCTCCCGGGACAGCCTTGGCGCTCCCGGGATGGGGCGCGCAGGCGCGGGCGGCCCCGGGCCCAGCGCCGCTCTCGGGTGGCACGGCACGCCTCTCCTGTGCTAGGAAGCACTCCCGCCTGGATTTCATAAGGCAGGGGGGCGTCCTGCAGATGTTCGCGGCGGGAATTCCGCTGTTTGGTGGCTGGGAATTTGCACTTCCAGCTCGGCGTACAGATCGTGACGTACATTGCCAAGGTGCAATAAAAGTAGAAACCCTCCCACCACCCCGAAGGGTTTTCCGCGCTTACCAAGGCAGGCAGCCGCACTGGAGCGCTCAGCGGCTCATCTCGCCGTCACTGAAGGTGCAATATCATTTACACTGTAAGCTGTATCCTCAGCTGGGTGTACTGATGGAAGGGTTAGCTTGAACTGACCTTTGAGCAACACTTCCCTGAACGAAGACTACTTTTAGTCTCTGCTAGGACAGAGCAGAAGGCTTGTTACAGGAACACCATGGTGTCTTCTTGCCTGTCTAACAGGATAAAAAAGCCTGCCCAGAAGTTCGGCATTTGTTTGTCAGAAATATGTGAGGATAAAACAGGTCCTGTATCTCAAAAGCAGCCGAAACTTCTGACTGCTTGAAAATGAGCATGACTAACAGCACAGGCTTAAGACATGTCACATGTCAGTCTGCCTAAATACTGGGGAAGAACATAGAGAAAATCTACGTGGCAGGTTTGTTGACTGGACATGCTGTGTGTAATCAAACGTACTACATGGATTCTTAAAGATTTGTCAACAAGAAGAAATGAATCAGCAGAATTACCCCAGTGTAACTCAACATGTGCACAATGATATGTATTTCTAATTCATATGGTGTGAAAAGGATTTAAATTAAACTGTGCCTTTTTGGAATGAGACAGATAACTTGGTAACTTACATTGATAAGCTGTCTTCTGTAGACATGGCATGCCTTGTGTGCACAATAAAACAGATAGTCTTCCAGACCATAGGATTATCAAAAAATGTAAATGAGCAGGTTTAGTCTCTTTCCATTTTAGAATTTAAAAGATATTGCCTCATTTTTCAGAGACATTGTATAACATAGTGGGGACGTGAGTTCCCTGTGAATATAAAATTAGTGTTTGTTATTGTAAAAAAAACAAGCCAAAACCTGTTTAAAGCTAAAGAAAAACAAGACTGGTATATAAAGCACAGAAACTTTCTGCTTATTTTAATAGTTAACTTTTGTTAACTGCTGTTCTGAAAGCCCTTCTTAATTTTCCTATGTCCTAAAACAAAGTAGTGCTTTGTTGTACTAACAGAAATAAATAACAATAAAAAAATCTTTACCACTTTTTATAGAGCTGTTGAGGGTTTGCGTTAATACACAAAACGAGAACAGAGCAGGAATGGTAATAAATAACATTGTTAAATTGACTTTGTGCTAAATATTAAGTTCTCCTACAAAATAGCATTTTGCCACGAGTTTGTATGAGTAAGTCTTTGCCTGAGCTACCACTCACTCAATTGCTGACAGTTCAAACTGATTTTGAGGAAAATCCTTTCATTAAAGTAGCATTTGCAGGCTCAGACTCCAGAGCAAAGGCGCACAATGAGCATATGTGAAGTGACAAGAAATGTGAGGTAAACACTCGCTTTGCTTTTCAGCAGTTCACTTCGTTGTTTTTTAGCAGCTGTAGAACCGCGGGCACTACAGCCACGCTGAGCCCACGGACGCCGTGAGCCCCATCGTCCGAGTTACCAGGCATCTTCTGAGACTCCAACTCCGGATTACTCCTCTGCAGCTGAAAGCGTGCAGAATCCCTCGGACTCGGCGCGCCGGGTCGCTGTGTGAGGCTGCCGGGCCCTCTCTCCCGCCTCCCGCTTCCAGGCGGGACGGGATGGACGGCGCCTCGACCTCCCCGCCGCGGAACGTTTAGAGGCCGGAACCTTCCGCCCGCCTGGCGGGGAAGAGGCGGGGAAAGAGAAAAGAGCGGACGCGGCGCCGCCGCCATTGCACAGGTTCCGCTCCCGCCGTCGCGGCCGCCGCCATTCCCGGCCTGTCCCGGCCATGTACCGGCCGGGATTCCGCGCACCGACACCTCCCTACGCTGGCGGCGGCTTCCGGAGCCCTCCCTCCGGCGGAGGACCCCTGCCGCCCTCTCCGCGGCGCTACGGGAGCCCCCACCAGACGCCGCCCTACGGCCACCGGCCCGGGCCGTACGGCAGCGGCCTCTCGCCCCGAGGCCCCGGGTTCCACGGGCGCTTCGGGAGCCCCTCGCCGGGGGCGCAGACCCCGCGCAGGCCGCAGAGCGTCAGTCCCCGGTACCCGGCTCCGTACGGCGGCGCGTCCCCGGCCGGAGCGCCTCTGCACCCGCCGCCGCAGCACAAGCGCTCGCCCGGCGGCTTCCAGAGGCACTTCCAGGTACGGGGCAAGGCGGAGAGGGACACGGCGGGGAAGGAAAGAGGGAGGGAGGGAGGGAGGGAGGGAGCTGCTGCTGCTGCTGCTTCTAAGCGAGGCCCGTAGCCCGCTGGGGGAAGGCACCCCGGGGCCTCGTGTCAGCGCAGCATGCACCCGCCAGCAGGATTTTCAGGGACGAGCAAGGCTTGAACCTCACTGGGCAACATCGACTTTTCCCGCGCCCATTCTCCCGCCGTAGAGAGGACAAACAGAGCACAGGCAGCTGTGAGATGAGGAAGGGGAAGAGGGCTGTAAGCTGGCGGGTTGTGAAGACACAAAAGTGCAGCTTTTTTTTTTCCTGAAGGTAGAGAATTAAGCACCGGCCAGAACGACAGCAATCACCTTCCTGCCTCTCTCTGATCAGTTTTCTTTAACGCAGTGGTGAAGTGCGGTTTACTTTGCCCGTGTTGTCATCCGTCGTGGGAGCTGCCCTATCCACACCCTATTCACACAGAGTTGTCAGGGACATGGACAGAGAAAAGGAGTGCTCTATTAAAGAGAATTAAGCTGAGGCTCCTTTAAACAGAAATGAGAGCATCTGTTGTGGCAAAGACTCTCACTTTAGAGTCTTTGCTTTGCACTGAAAACTTCCTAAAAGCCAGCTATGAGTTAAGCTTTTTTTCAGCTGTGTTAGCTGTAGCGTGTGACTGGCAGTGCACACGGGGATGACAGTTCTCAGGATAACAGCTTTATGTATATAACTGGCTTTATGCAATATTAGAGAAGCCTTAAAAGTGTAACAAATGGCACATGCAGTACAATGATAAATTTTTTTTTGTGCTCTTATTGGGACTTGAAGGATTAAATACGATATTGAAGTTTCATCTTAATAGAGATAAGTAAAATCTTAATGTGCCTGCACTGCATTGTCAGGTGTCTATTGAGGATGAGTATTTTGTTACTTTCTTATGATGCAGTTAACTCAAAAATCTCACAGTTGGTGGAAGGGGATCATTACAAAATTTATACATTGTCTTCAGCACAACAGCAGAGACTCTTCTGGTGTGGAAGCCAACAGATTGCATATCCTCAATGCCTTTTGAAAAAGCCAAGCATGCGGCATTTCTGCTGCAGATTACAGAGGGACAATTTATGTCATTGATGTCGAATTTCTCTTCAAAAGATCACTCTTTGGCTGTTTAATTAAGTGGGTTTTTTTCAAAGCCTGCCTTAGAATTAATTGAGCAGAAGAATATGCAGAAATCCTTTTGTCTTCAGTTTTAGTCAGAACTGTTTCATGTCAGCACCTGAGGACCAGACCCCTCCCATAGGCTCCATTCTTGATGTAAGAAACCTGACATAAAGTCAGGCTGCATTCTGAGGTGAGAAACGTGACATAAAGAAGTTACAAGTTTGAATCCAGTCCCAGACTGTCACAACATCTTCCCTTCTCCCCTTTGCTTCTTTAGCCCTTGTGTGTAGTTTAGGAGCACTGGCCCAATGGCAACTCCTTCAGACACTCAAAGGATATTGAATGTCTGTAGCTTTGCCCAGGTATGAAGAAGTGTGTGAGTCTGCACCTTGTGTGTACACATGAGCTATTCTGCCTGGGAGGGCAGTAGAGGCAATCACAGAGGGAATTAATCTCATAAACCATGAGTCCTCATCTGCTTTGGTGTGGACAAGGATCTCTGCCTGTGGGGCCATAAATAGATTCAAGTAGAAAGCTTTTCTGCATTTTCTAAGCATCAGGTTTCTTGTGAGGCATATGCATTGTCCCCTCTTCTCTGCAGAGCCTGTTAAGTGAACTCCAGTGCCTTTGACATTTATGATGCATTTTTGAGATGAAAGTCTTAAGTGGCCCTTCAAATTTGCATTGGAAAATCCAAAACACAGTTTATGTTTACTTTAGGGTTCTATTAATGTCATTAGTATTTTGTACTCATTTTGTGCTTGAAGACTTTCATTATTTGAAACAAAGAGAAAACTTGAAGAAAAACATATTGAGCTTGTTTTTTTCTGAAATGGCTTACTCAACCTTTATGTGGCCAGTAGTTTACAGCACTTTCTGTTTTTTTCCACAGAGGTGCTTCTGCTTTATATTTTATGAAAACATGTTTCTGGAAACAAGGGTCTGTAGTGACAGGACAAGGGAGAATGCCTTTAAACTGTAAGAGAGTAAGTTTACATTGGATACGAGGGAGAAGCTCTTTACTGTGCGGGTGGTGAGGGACTGGAACAAGTTGCCGAGAGAAGTTGTGGATGCACCATCCCAGGCATTGTTCAAGGCCAGGCTGGATGAGGCTTTCAGCTGCCTGGACTAGTGGGGGGTGTCTGTGCCATCGGGAGGAAGGTTGGAACTAGATGATCTTTAAGGTCCGTTCCAAACCAAAGCATTCTGTGACTTGTCTTTGTTGCATTTCTCATCTCCACTTAGAATTCACTTAGTGGTAATGTTTTATTCCCTACACTCAGCAGGAACCACTGAACTACCTGCTAGCAGCAGCTACGGGATGGTATGGATCAAAAACTGTTACAAAAAGTAAAAGAAACACCACCCTTTTGAAATACAGTTGTGGTTTTTGTGGTTTGTGCAAATGCCAGTAGCTGTAAACACATCAGGTGAAGCAAGCTGATAAAGGGAGTGACTGTCCTCAATTTCAAGGCAATATTACTCCACTCAGTAACTTCTTAATGAATGGCACTAAAAACTGTTGTTTTCTACTCCAAAGAGAGATTTCTTATCTAGAGAAAAAGTACTGAGACTAGATTGACTTTTTTTTAAGGAAAGTTCATTGAGAAAATGCGGTTGGCATTAGTGACAACTAATGGAAAGTTTTTTTAAGCTGTCTTTGGTACCAGATAGTGCCTCTTGCACTGAATGGTTTCACTTGTACAGGTGGAGCTGATTTCTGTTTCCACAGGTCTGTAATGTAAATAATGACATTTTGGTTTTCTTCCCTAAAAAAAATTCAGAGGGGAAAAAGCATATGATGACTAGTATTCTAAACTTAAATAATCTCCATGCTTAAATTTAACATGTACTGAAGGCTGTCAGTCTTGCATTACAGAATAATAAATTTCCTATATTTCAAAAATGCTAGAATGTTAGTGTAATGTCAGTGTTACTGATGACCTGCATCATACTGAAGTGAAATTAAAGATTGTTAAATAAATCCATACAAATGAGCCTTACCACTGAATTATTTTGCATCTTCCCTGAATACTGCAGATCATTATATCAGCTCACGTTTCTTTTGCCTTCTGCAGATTAAACACAGCAATAAATTAACTCCACATTCAATCTGTTTTATATGTCAAAGTTAAAAGGTCTTCATTAGATGTGGTAGTTTAGGGATGGTAGGGTTTTGTGTTTATTTAGGACAATGCATTGGGTTTAGCTGTTTCACTACTAAATATGAGTACTTAACATAAATGTCACTGTTGCTAGAGCATATCAGCTTATTTTAGAAAACTCCATGCCCCTTAGAGAGTTTTTAGATGTATTCTGAGGTGATTCTCTGACCCTTGTGAAATTTGATACAGTGTAGTAATTCACCACCTTTCAGAAATTCTTCTGTGTTGAGGTCATCCTCTTAGCTACATAAGCTAACTGCAAAGAATCGTTAGAAACAAGTTGTTGTGGGTTGACACTGGTGCAGTGCCAGTGCACCCATGAAAATATATTTTTTTCAAATGGCTGCTGTGAAATGTGAGCAGAAACAGAGCAGACCACGCTCAAGCTTAGAAATAAAGAAAAAAAAAACAACTTATGAACCTACACTGTAATAAAAGGAAGACACAAAATTCAGAATGAAAACTTTCCAAAACATTCCTCTTCCCCCGTCCAGTTTCCACCAAAGCAGAAAAGGGGAGACAAAACCTTGGATTCTCAGACAAGTTTCCACTTCTCAGGTAATCAATTCTCAGTTCAAGGGAGAGAGGAGTCTCTCTTGTACCACAGTCTATCACAGGAAACACAGTTGAAACATCTTATGCTTCCATGTCACACATGGCACCACCTGGAGAAAATCTGCCATTGTGACCTCCTCCTTCAATGTACAGTGCTCTCACCACCGTCCATGGACCAAAACTGCTTACAGGGTTCCTTTTAAGGATGCTTTGCTAAGTACCAAGAAACAACAATTTCTCATTTTGGGACAACAGTTGCCCCCATTTTCACCTCCCCTGGGGCCGAGGGTCGTGAGAGCAGAGATCTTCTTCTTCCCTGGAGATGGAGAGCACCACCACACCCTCTTCATCTTTCTCTGTTCGCTTCACTCCTGCACATGGCATCACTGCAGCAGGTTCACTCTCTTGGCTCAAACCACTGCAGGCCCCTAAATGCAGTCTCTGTGTTACAGGAAAATTGGATCAGTCTATGGCTATACAAGAAAAGTCCAGCCAAAGGCCACTCCATCATCTCTTCCCACCTAGGATTCTTTCTAATCTTCTTCTGACATCTCAGGTCCCAGGCTGTCTCTCTTCTCTTTCAGATCAAGGAGGATTAGTGTTTCACAAGGTGTTGTTTGTCTAAGAAAGGGTTAAAATCTTGGGCTCTGCTGCTCTCAGGGGCCCAGGACTCCCAGGCTGGGTCCTTCCTGCTCCCCCACCTACCACTTCTGTGGCTGGAAGGGAGGTCTGGACTCTTCACTGCTGACCGGAACAAAAGAGAGAAAGTTCCTCTGGGAGCTCTCTGCCTTTAACGCCCTGTGTTCTCAGAGGGGTATCCATGTCTTCAGTGGTTACACCAGGTGTCAATATTCAAATCTGACCACTGATTGTTTTGGTTATAACTTCCTGAGAAAACTCACTTCCTTGTCAGCCTACAACACAAGTACTCTAGAAATAAGACACGGATGTTCCCACATTTGATCATGTATCCATCATCATCAAACTTCAGGAACTCTTGAAGAGTTCTTGCTGGAAACACATCAGCATGTTCCTGCCACAGCACGTTAGCAGAAATAGGTTCAAGCTGTTGGAGTGAAATCTATTCTTTTGGCTAAACATTGGGTCTTTCACTTCATGGCACAATTTCTCAAAAATTGTTTCACGTGATCTATTTAGATAGGTGTTGTTAGGGCTTACAAGTCAAATTCAAATACCATCACTGCTGATCCAATAATTCAGGGGTGGCTTGGTGGTGTGGGAAAGCAGCCATTAATCAAGTGCTTTTACCGTTTTACAAAATCTGATAACCAGCCTCAAGGCATCCTGTTGCTCCTACCATACAGAATGCAGTGGGCATGCTTGGAGACTACTGTGTATCTGTAGTATGGGTTGCTTAACTTTGGTTAAAACAATTTAAATAAAAACAGATTTAGATAGAACTTAACCTTTTAGAGGAGTGAATCTGAGGAGAACAATGGATGATGCTAACAGGTGAAAATGATTATAGTAGCTTCTTTGTGTCACAGCACTCTTTAAGCTGCAGACTTGTAGCAGCTTTACAGAAGCAATTGTTGTGATCCTTGATCATAAAAAAAATCAAATATGAAAAAGCCAATACCCACTAAATCACTGATTACCACTGAGATTGTATATAAAGTAGTCATCGGTTCTCAAATTTCACAGAACACTGGTTTGGTTAAAAGAGGATTTTTTTCCCCAATGAATTCTTTGTAGCTATTTGCATTATAGAATGCTGTGTTCAAGCTGTGAGTTCTTAATATTTGACTTCTGCTCTTTTTAATATTGTCAGCTCTTCCTCAGCCTCTAACTCCCTGTTTTGTTGTTTAGGTTTTTTTAGATATGTTGTTGACAGAGTATGAAAAATAGCATGAGCTTCTTTTCTGCAGCTATATGCCAGAGTGATGTAAACAAGTGTTTGGGAGGAGACTGTGGGTGGTGCTTTTTTCTTATCCTGGTAAATCATCACTTATAAGTAAAATACATTAAAGTTAATATTTCCTGAGGAAGATGCAAGTGAGGTGAGTAATTACAATTAATAATCAGCTTCAGAGCTCTACTACAGTAGAAGGAAACATTTAAATTTTTTTTTCTTTACATTTTTTTTCTTAGTTTGAATTAGACTATTAAATGTTTCTTTACCTGATGGTTTTCTTCCAAAGGGATCACCCAGGACATCTACTCCATTTGGTACAGCGCATGGCAGAGAGAAAAGAGTGTCTAATGATGTGGAAAACTATTACAGACCTTCAATGCTTGAGGACCCATGGGCTGGCCTAGAGCCAGTGTCTGTTACAGACATAAACCAGCAATACAGCAGTGAGCAAACAACATGTACTGCTAAAAAAGGGAGGTATTTCAGCTAACACTTTTAAAGACCAAATAATTCCATCTTGTCAGGAAAACTTTGGGACAGAATCTTTACACTTACACAAGATGAACAATAATCAAGACCTTAGATAATACTTTTATTTCATCACGTCCACCCTTTTATCCTACCTTTTTTTATTGCATTGGATATTTTTACGTATGGGAGGCAAAAGGAGTGGTAGGAAAACTTACATTTTTGGCTATGTGGAAGTGCCTACCAGCTCTGAAGAACAAAGTGTTCTTTTATCACCAGCGACTGATTTGCGACTGTTAAAACAGGTTTCATATACTTACCTCTCCCATGCCAGATTGTTAGCCTTCTGTTGTAAAGTCTCTTAGGAAGTGGTATTTTTCATGTTTCAACATTTTTAGATTGAAATAACTTGGAAATAAAATAAAGTTTTGTAAATCTTTGTTTTGTAACGTATAAAGAATATTTTAGGAGCTTTGTTAAGGTGAACACATTAACACAGTAATTCACAACACTGAAATTAGGTGACTTCTGTAAGTGTGCTTGTATGCTGTAGTTAACATCTGGTTTTGTGCGTAATAATTTTTGTTAATTGCAGTGTAATGTGAAGTTGAAACATGACTTATAGCCATCTCAGGAAACAAATGTATTGGTTTTGGAAAGTTTAATTTGTTGAACAAACTTGAGTCACAAACTTAATTCTAGAGTTATTTGCTTTTGTGTTTAAAAAAAATATATATATATGGATCAATATTAGAAATTTCTGGATTATAGGAACAAGTCTGTTCATTGACAGTTTAAGTCAAGAGAATGCATAAAACATAAAGCTTAAGTAAATGCAAATACTCTTTCTGGATCCACCTGCTAGAATAGTACAGAATGAGTGACAGTTTTTGTTACACAGTTGATGTTAGTACATGCATAGCATCTTTTTTTAATGCATTTTATATTTTTCAATTATTTTATATTTCATTACCAGGAGAATTGTTTTGTGTGTGTACATGCTATATTTTTATACTGAAGAGGAAAGCAATGCTTTGGGTTTTTTTAGAGCTTGTCTTTACATGGAAGATCCATGCTTAAATCCAGGAGTGAATATCATAAAAAAGACATAGTTCCAGCTGCAGGCTTGTTTTAACTTGCAATGTTAAGTCTGCAGTAGTTAGATAAATTTAGATAAATTTGTTATTGAACTATATGTTTGTTGATCTTGGCTTTTAAGCCAAGGCAGAGTGGAAAAACTTTGTTAAATAAAACCATTAGCTTAGTTTTCAAAATGCATGTGTTCTTTTAAGCTTCTTACGTACTCAAAACATATTTTTGTAGTCCTGAGTCACGGTTAGGTAGAAAAGCACAGGAAATCCCATTAAACTGTTCTTAGTAACTTGTCTTTTGCTGAGGTAGAATAGTCCACTGTACTCTTTATCTGTTTCAGCATAAGATGTGTTAGGTTAGTACTGCCTTCAGGAACAACTTCAGACTGTAAGGGGAGGTTAATGTGTTCAAATGTGCTGAGTCTCTTGTACTCTTAGGACCACAGTCTAAAGTATGTCACTTGTGTCTTCCCCCGGTTCACCCTATTATTTTAGTATTATATCCAAAAAGGCTGCCTCAAGAACTGAGAACGTAATGCCTGCTGGATATCACAAATGGTTAAATCTTCATCCCAGAATCCAAAAATGGTGCCTTAAATGGCAGCTATCAGTATTGTAATTTGTAATAGGTACCAGCTAAACTGAGACAACTTGACAAGTTGTAGAATTTATGCATAAGTTAAACATCACTGTGAAAATTAAAGTGTAAAGTTTTCTTTCTTTTTTTGTTTTTTAAACATTGTCAGGTGATTTTAAGCTCACAGAAAAAAAAAAAGTTGTAGTGTGCTTATTCAAGTGTCCTGTTTCATTGCCGTTTCCGATGTAATTAAAATGCAGTTTATTTTTTGCAATATTTGGTGATCTTGGAGAAACAAGTATGATTTTATTTAAGAGAGTGAATTCATTATGTGTTCTCAGTTAGATGTGATAAGAGTCTGGGTTTGGAAGGGAGAAAGGAAAGGGATTTCTGAAAGAAAAGAGACTGTTAGAGGTGGGACTTCTTACACAGTAAGAAGTATGAGCTGCCCTTGCACATTGCAAAGATGGATTTTTCCACTTTGGCATTGCAGTTGAGCCAGGCATCAAAGCCAGACTCGTCTGGTAATAACTCCTCGAACCAGGTGTCAGACATCAGTGAAAGTAAATGTTCCAGAAAGAGAACTTAAGAAATAACTATGAAACACTATTTAATCCATGCAGACCTTCCACAATGCCGTCTATTAAATTGCTGCTTCAGTGCACTTCAGGACATGACTCAACAATTTTAAGTACATCATACTGCTAAAGGCTACAGTCATTTGGTCAAGAATCAGCACCAAAAACTTGAAAATTATTCACCTTTCTGGCTTCTGGGAGAAATTCTGTAATTACAGTAAAATTTAAATATGTCATTGTTGAAGAGCTGTAAAATGCATGAACACGTGTTCAGAACTATAAATATAATGTTCTTAAAGTCAATTTAAGCTTTGCCATTTTTGCCATGATATCTATGAAGCTTAAGAACATACCTCCTCACCAGTTTTTTCTTCTTTTTACCATTTGGCAAACATCTGATGGAGAGCTCATTTGTTAATGAAGCCACTTCTTAGTACCGGTATGACTCTGGAAATAGCATGTGAAGATAAAATGTAAAGCACAAAATACATCATTTTTTCATGAGGCTGTGAAACAAAATAGTGGTTATGTCTTTTTAATGAAGGGATTGCTCTGAATATATGGGGATTGCTCTTTCTTCAACATGCTTCATAGATTTGAAGGTAAGTTAGCTTCTTTTTCAGAAGTTTGGGTTCATACACTTTACCATTCTGTTTTGTTCTCTTTGTGTTTGTCTGTCAAGTCCATTTGACTTTCTCCTCAGTTTTTGTAAAGTGTAATTCATTACTAACTCTTCCAGTAAAAATTTAATTCACTTGTTGCTCTTTGCTCCTGTGTTTAAAATTGAACTGCATCACTACTACATTAACAGTAACAAGAACTTAAATCAGCTGAGAACATGCGTAATGCAGCAATACACTGGGTGGGTAGTAACCTCAGGATGTGCACTATAATAGTTCAAACTTCAGGTTTGGGTTTTCGTTCCAGCTTTATAATATGGAATATTCATTCTTCTGTGGCACTCAGTACACACATTGATACTGCTAAATAATTTAGCATATTAAAATTTAAATTAAAATGGGATTTTAAAAGTTAATGTTAAACTCCTCCTCTTTAGAATTTGAAGTAATGCATTGAGATGTAGCACTTTCCTAATGTCAAAGCTGGGAAGACTTACCAGGTAAAATGTGTCTGGTTAGCAGATTGGATAACTGCTTTTGCAGTCAGGTTGCTTGTCTTGTTAAGGACATCTTTATGTGCTCTTTATATAAATTATTTCAGTAGAAATCAAAGTGGGGAGCATTTGAAAAATGAATTATATGGAAATTCTACAAGTAGCTGTTCACCTTCCTTCTAAAGAAAAGATTTTTTTATAGTGTGTTTGGTTTTCAAGCAGTGCTTCTGAGTAATTTCATTGAAGTCAGAGGATTTGCTCATGCAACTGGGATATGTAAGTATCTGATGTTACAGTTTGAAAATTCTGTCATCCATTTATCCATCAGTGCTTTTTACCAGCACTGCAGTTCATTCCTCTGCCTAGCAATTGCTCTGAATTCAAATATGGGCTTTTATACTTTACTGTCTTGCAGTGAATTAAACTCATTCTTAGAATATTTTCCAAAATTTCCAAAAAAGTAAAGACTGTTCTCTTTTCTCCAAATCTTGGTGCTTGCCTTCCTTCTATCTTTGAACTGGCTGAGGAAAGGGAGAATTGCCTACACTGATGGGTGAAGAATCATGTAATGATTTTCATATCTCAAGCTTTCAGAAACTTGCATGCCGATTGACATAGGGAACTAGATAAACTTTTTTGTCATTTGAGATGGTTCAAACAACTTTTTACAGCACAAGAAATGAAAGAAATCAAGTTGTGTTTATGCTCAACAGCAATGCAGTTTCAGCATTCAGTCATTAATTCACAATCTTTTTTTTTTTTTTGCCTGGAGTAACTTCTTGTATGTCTCAAAAGGCACAAACTGTTTCAGTTTAATTTTCTGCCATTTTCACTTAAATGTGATTTTGCTGACTTAGAATTTAACAATAATTTTTCAAGCTGGACTTCTGAATTTTCTTTTACAAAATTAATAACTCTTGAATGTTAGATCTCAAATCTAGGCCTTCCCTTTAATCTATTTTAGATCTGGCAAAAAAGGCTATTTCTTATCCCCATTGTTTCCTTGATGATACTAAGAAACCTTGGCCTCCTGGGCTAGGGACAGCTGGGCAGATACTTGGTGTGTGGCCATCCTTCCTGTCCTAGAGGTTACCCCTAGACTTTGGTCATTCCAGGAGCTGTTTTGAGACAAATAGTAATCCATTTTGCTTCACCAGCTTTATATGGAGTTCAGACCACATCAGGGGGGTTGGTTAGTGCACATCCTGGATTTTAAATTCCATCAGCATCTTCTGCAGTAAAATCACAGGTGAATGCCACTGCTGTTTTTTACTCATCTATGGCTGTTGCATATTATTGTTCTGAACTAGTCATGTAAACATTTGTATACAAGAATGTATCTCCTGCAGCTAAAAGGGGTCATACCAGTACAGTTCCAGAGTGCTGCTGACATGTCCTGCTATTATAATCTGCACCAAAAGTCTGTATGTGCTACCCTACTTCTCTGTAGCAGTAACCATGCTCTTTGATGCTTTATTAAACTGAACTTAAACCTGGTATCCATATGTATTTTGCCACAGTCTTAATTGCTGTGTATTCAAGGTAGTTAGAGTCAGTTGGTAGAGTCAATTGGTTCAAATCCTTGTTGTATGCATGAGGAAATTCCTATGAATTCAAACTGCTGAACATGATGTTGATGGAACTGTTAGTGTACCCGTAAAGGGAAGAACAAAACTTCTTTCACACTGATGGCAAATGATTATCTTTTCAAGCATCACAGAGCTGCTGTTAAAACAAGGGAAGAGGAATCAATTGAGAGCTTCTGTGGATGATTGCACAGCATAAAGTACAAGTAACAGGGCTGACATGAGCTTTAAAAAGCACTGATTGCCAGCTTGGGAGTAGTATCATCAATAATTGGATTGTAAGTAGCAATTGCAGTATTCTTAAATCAAACCACCACCTCCTGTGGCTTTATGAAGATTTTTAGGTTAATGTAAAAGAAGGTTTTGAGCTATATTCCCTTAACAGATGTTGGACGTTAATGTTACTATTCCTACAACTGAGTTTGCAGAAGAGACTGTCTTCATCACTTGTCTTCAAAGTTTAGTTTCTTTGCCTTTTTTTTTTAAGCTAAGAAAAAACAGGATTTGAAAATCTCAGGGATGCTAACAAAGATAAAAGGGAGAATTGACATGTGCAAATGGTCCAAGAGTACAACTTGAGTAAATAACTATAAGAAGGCACTGAGAAATTATTAATTACTTGGCATTGCACTTTCCTAAGGCTGTTTCCCTTGTCTGTAAATTTTTGATAGCCTCCTGATTCCTATGGCAATTAAATTACAGTAAGGAAAATTACTGGGTTGTTAATTTCCACATGTTGGAAAGCTGTTTGCACACTATGGGCAACAAGTTAAGAAACAGTGGTAACTGTTTGCAAATGAATGAGCAGCCAAATTTCGTCTCTGTTGGAACTGAAGACAGCTTGCACTACCAGCAGCATTCCTGTCCTTAGAATAGTGTCTAAAATAAAATACCAAGCACGTGGAAAGCTTGTGCGAAGAACCTTTGAATCCATGTTTTCAAGGTACCTGTTGCATCTCATTGCATTTTCTGACAGTAATTAATTTCCTCTTACAACAATTGCTGCATGTTTTATACGTTGGCTGTCCTGTAGCCTGTCATCCTCACTGCTGTGACATGAGGAAGAAATAGTTACTCTGTGTACTTTGTGAATGTACTACTGGTAACAGCCCAGTTTAGTTTCTGCTATTAGATCATCCCAGTACACACCAACCAAATCTCTATGGTCTTACAGCTTGCAAAGTAGATTCTAGTACATTATTAAACATATCCACAAGGCTTTGTGTACGTCATATTTCAAACAAACAGTTTAAAGGGACCTACCAAAAGTGTTTTTCTTTAACACGCATAACCCCACCCAACTCTATCCAGAGAAATAACTTAAGCAGGTTTACCCTAATTTTTCCTCTCCAGAGAGTTTTCTATTGTCTCTTCCTTTCCCCCCACCCCATTGTTGGTTTTTTTTTTCCAATATTGTCCATTCAGCAGCCATAAGTTAAGGCTCCTCTGCCTTGGTTTTCCATGGAAATAAGCATATCTTCTCTACCCTTTCCATTGGAATAGGCTCACTCCACCCTTCAGGGCTCTGCTGAAGGGTTTGATGGAATTGGTGTCATTCAACCACCCAGCACATTCAGCCCCTACAGGTCCTGTTTACATTGCTGGAGATGACAGAATTATGGCAACAAATAAAGTCACACACATCCCTGCTGACTCATCTGAATGAGCCTGCATTGGTTGAGTGGTGGACTTTGTTGTCACATGTGCAGTGAGAACTGTACAACACAGGCATGACCTTGCCATAGTGACCACCCTTCAGATTTAAAAAAAGCCACTACTGAACATGCAGACAAATGGTGTTCACATCTGTGCTAAACATTGCAAATTTAGCAATAATAAACAGGTAGTCACACTAAAAAGACAACAGAAAAAGTGTGTAAGAAGAAGGTATGGAAAAGTGTTGCATTGATCCTAGTTCTTTCTGGTAGCTTCCCAACACAACCAACTCTTAAATACTTACATTTCCACTAAGGGTAGCCTCATTGACAGTACACCAAGTTGGATGGAGGAAAACTACCCCATGAAAGCATAAAATCAGGTATTCTTGCTCCAGCAGCCACAGGATATATTACTGTTTTTAAATCCATGAATGACAAGAAAGCAGATATGCATTTTTGAGAGAAGTGAGTTTGGTGGGCAGCAGAAATAAAAAGGTTGTCTGCCTAGGGACCTTTCCTATTTAATATATTTAATCATTTACTGCCAGTTTGAAAAGATAGTTCAACTTCAGTCCAGCACTTTAGTGCTAAATTCTACTTAGACCCTTTTGAACAGCCTGAAGATCTGCTACAGAGCAACTGCTTTCAGTCTTGAAACCTTTCAATGAGCAGAAGGAAAAGCAAGGTTCTGGTGTTATTCTAACTGTATAATATATCAGAGAAAAACAGCAGAAACACATCCAGTCAAAGCATATAGCTTTAACAGCAACTAGTCTATTTCTAGGTAAGCATCCCAAAATAAATAATCCAGTCTCAGGCCTGGCAAGGATCATCAATTCAGCCAGCTTGCCCCTCCAGCACCTCCAGGCGTGGAGACAATGCAGTGAAAGGGTCTGCATCTTCAAAACACACCATTTGCATGAATCATTCTCAGTCATTTGTACTATCACAAAGCATCAGCACAGAACATGGGCAAGAGTCCAGAACATGTTAAAAGTGTCCCCATAAGGGACACAAAAGGGTAGAAGAAGGCTGAAGAAAGGTAAGACCTGCATTCATTCCCTCACTTTGTTTCTTCACTGGCTCCACAACATTGTGGCCTGCATTTTCTCTGGACTCACTTTCCACAAGTAAATCCCAATATTCTTTCTGTGGTGGACAATTCAGTTGAACCAGATTCAGTTGAACTCTCTTAATAGACTTCCATTCTTTTGTGACTTAAGCCATCCACAAATTTTCTTTTATTCTAAATGTATTGATTTATTATAAAATAAACATTTAATTTATGATTCAGAGCTATGAGTATCAGAAGGAGATTTTTCAATTCTGAACTATCACTGTTCCCCTAGTTGTGACAAAGCAAATATAAGTGTTTTCGAATCATACAGATTAAGATTGAGTAGTTTGAAATGTGTTTCAAACTAAGTTTGCTGATGGCTGGAACGAGAAAGTTAATTCCAGTGAGCTTTTCCAACAGTGAGTCTTAGAATGGGAGCTGCTGTGATGATCTTTTTTATAATAATGTTTTTGCAGCAACACCAGTTGCAAAGCATTTTACAAAGGTACTTCAATCTGTAACATGTCTGCTACTTTTTCTGCCTGCAGTTTTCACTCCTGCTTCATTATTTTTGTCCTGAGTTCCTGTTGAATTTTGTTTATTATTAATTCTTTTTACTAGTTGCAAGTTTTAAGTATCTTTCAAAATGGTAAAGAAAAATTGATTTTAAAGTTCCAGGTAGTATCTATACATATTGAGTCCCAAAGAGTGCGTGAAATTAATAACTTGGATGATACTCATTGTGAAGAGGTATGGGATACAGACCTTTTCAGTATCGATAAACTAAAGCTGTAAGTAAAATACACTTTTTACTAAGAAATGCTAAGAAATTTTACTAAGAAATGCTCATATATTTTGGTCATATCCCAAATCTCACTGTCCATCAGTTGGTGGTAGAAAGAATTAAATCCTGTGAAATCCTGCACAATGTAATGTCTGAACCTCACCTGGCAACTCCCACATAAAACCACCAGTTTTGTTTAAACCACATCAAGGACACTTAATATTTAAAGATTTGCCTTTGTGGTATCTCAGGCAGAAAGAGTTAAAACAATTCACAGCTTTTTCTTGGCATTTCCCTCTCCTCTCCGGAGAGGTCTGTTCTGGGGTCATGTAAACACAGACATCTGCTTGCTGTCACTTCATCCTTATTTTGAATTCATAAGAATAGAAAGAATCCCAGAGGGAGTTCCAGACCAGGCCACTTTCAGCCACCAGCCCTCCATGCCTTTATCCAGTAAAAAGGCAGATGAACTGAAGGGGCTCATACATATTTCATTAACCTTCTGGCTATGAGTTTTGTTAAACTTTGAAGTTAATAATACAATTCATTCTGTCTGAAAATAGTATCAAACCAAATTTATTTTTCATATAAAAAGTGGACAAAACTTCTATATATACCTAAGGTGTGTAAAGGAAATTGTGAAGTACAGTAAGTTTATTGTAAAAAAAACCATTAAACCAGAGTTGCTATCTTAAAAAAAAAAAGTTTTCTAGGCAAAGTCTGGTATTTTAGTGAAAGTCTCTCCATCTCTTGTGCTTCTCTTTGGAGATACAAACAACCTCTTTATATGTGATTTAGAAATCAGGGCTCATCTTTTAATTACTTTTCTGCTCTGTTACTCCAGACAGCCAAGTGTGGAAGACCTGAGCAAATAGGAGAACGGTGATTCACAGTTGTAGAAAGAGCTTTAATCCCTATATCCTCCTAAACAGAAATTCACCTTACAGATGTAAACATTGCTTTTAATATAAAGTTAAAACAACACATTATTTGTATTTCATTAAGCATCAAATCAGTCTTCAGAGGGGATAACGTTATTAGTCCAACATTTTGCATATGGGAAAAGGAATGAATAGCAAGAGGAGATGTCTTGCTTAAGCCTTATTATTGTTTCGTGGCAGAAGAGAACCTGGTGTTTTCTGCCCTCTCTATTGCATTCCGTAATCAATAACATTTTCAGATCAAGTTTCAAATGCATTGTGTTCCTAGGAGGAGGGATGCCCATAGAAAATCAGCCATGCTTTCCAACACATGGCAATGATATGTGGTAGCTGTTTAATTCTGTGAGAATCTCTCTCACTCTCTGCTATAACTGTTCATTAAATGTTCCAAATTCTGATAGAGCTCTGGAAAGAACTCCTTAATTTTCTCAAGCACCTTTCAAATCTACTGTAGAGAATAAATATGTACTCAGAAACATTCTCTTAACAAAAGAATAAGCATTCAAGGACTTTGAATAGATGAGAATTTCCATTATTTCTTTGATAACCTGCATGCTCGTGTGCTTCACAGCTTTCCAGGAGAGAGTCTTCCATGGCCAAAATATGTATACCAAATTATACATAATTTTTTAAATGGAAGGTGGTTTTGTTAAAAACCCCCAACATTATTTAAAAGGGAAATTCTGACATGGGAGAATTAAATGGAAATCCCTGCTGAAGTTAACAGGGATTCTGGTTTTCATGCTTAGTCTGAACTAAAATCTGCAATGACATCAGGAACAATTGCAACCTAAGATAATAGTTTTTAAGTTTTTATTCACAATACCATAGCAATGGAGGTCACAATCTCCTTAGAAAAGGAATATTTACTCTATTGAATTTCACTGCATATGGAAATTATTTATGCTGTAATCAGAAGCATAGCCCCTTCCAGTGGAAGATTGTCAAGCAATTATCATGGAGCAAGCCAGTCTTTAGCTCACTAGGCATTGATTTAACAAGACCTTTTTTTTTTTTAATGACCAGTATCTTCATAACTGATTGATACTTAATGTGATGCAGCACCTGCTCTCTCAGTCTCCTGAGGTTCAGCTTTTCAGATTAATGTGTCAGCAAGCCAATTGTGACAGTATTATAAAACGTATTGTAATAAACTTTCTATGCCTCGGAACAGAAAAATAATCCACAAATTGATTTCCAGAGTTGAAGCTTCAGGTTGTGAAAGGCTTTTTGGTTGGGGACTCTTTTTAGACAGGAGCTTTAAGTGACATCATCACTTGCTAAAGCACAGAACTGTCACCATAATTTTAAGTCTTTTCATGCATTTTATTTTTTAAAAGCTACAGAAAATCAAGTCTAAAAATGTTAATGGCATTTCTGGTAGTGGTCAAGCTGCAGATGCTGAATTTCTATTCCAGCAATATGTAATACTTCACATGATGTAATGATGTTTTGCAAACCACAGGGTGTATAAGTGTTACAAACCTGAGTTCTTGCTTTTTATGACTACCTACAGAGTGCTTAATGACAACTTGGGGCAGCTTTTGCCTTCCCATTTAGGCACAGTTTTAGAACTGCTCTGAAGTACAGTAGGAGCTGCCAGCTTCCCCTGTGCACTTTGGAGCATCCCACCAATAAGAAATCTAATCCCATTTGTTGGGTCTGGTTATGTGCTGATGAATTTAATAATGCTGCTGTGGATGTGTTCTCTGTCCTGCCCTGCGAAATCCTTCAGCTGAGTTACATGACTTGCCAAGGCATGACACAAGCAAATGGTAGTTTTTTGGAAAGGGTGGAGCCTGTGTCCTGTTAAACACTGCACAGCAAAGCAAGTGCTTTTGCTTTTTTCATGTTGGTATTGTCTTGTTAAGCTGTTGTCTCTGCATTGTGTAGAAACTTGGTCAGTTATCACCCTTTCCTATAGCAGGAGCTGTTTTAAATATCCATCACACTTAAAACACTAAACATAGATTCCCTCATATTGAGTATCAGTGAAGAATCTGTATTTGATGTTCTTTCTATTCTGCATTTGAATCCTGACTTCTTCCTTTTAGCTGCAGCCTCTTATGTTGTCAGAAGGAGGTTTTAAACATTTTTATTTCTTCAATATAACTGATCCCTCTCATTCTCATAGCATTTTTCTTCCAGATTCTTTGTAGAAAATTGATGATTTCACCTAAATTTAAACTACCTGCTTCCTTATTATATTATGGACCACAGTGGCCATATTCACTTCTGTTGGATGCTCCTTACTCCCCTTCTGCTCTTGCCACCACAAATATGTCATATGGATTAAATATTTAAACAGAAACATACTTTAGTCAAGACAGGAAGAAGCCTCATATTGGGACTGCATCTCAAACAATCCAATACTATTTGATGGAAATACTTATTCAGTGCTTTGATTTACCGCTTCGCATAAGGAAGGGCATTGTGTAATAGTTTTTACAATACAAAAGCCTCCATAATGCTGAAATCTTAATACAGGACTGAGGAATGAAAAAGAGAGGGAAGGGAAAAAGAAAAAAAAACAATGGAAGAGGTTGCAGGGTAGCAACAAATGACAGGCACTTAAATAAAGCATGCAGAATGTTTCCCTGAATATGAAGAAACAATTTGCATTCTAACAGTTGAGACTAGCAAGAAATATCCAAACCCAAAGTGAACTGGAGCTTCCCAGGAGAGAAGTTGAAAGAGAAGGTCATCTCCAATTCACCTGATGCTAAAAGCTGAAATAGGGTTAAATTTCTGACAAAACAGGTCTGCAAAGTTCTCTTGAATTTGTTGGCTGTTTTATCATTATCTCCAAAAGGCAGCATTGTCATGGCAAGTATGGTTTGCAAATAAAAATTATTAATACTACTTGCATGTCTTGTTTCACTGTCTTGTGTAACCATATGTGCTTGCTTGGAAGTCTCACAGCAGGATCTGTAATCCATAACAAGAAGCAGTCTGGGGAGAAAAATGTATATAGCTTCTAAAATCTGCCAGGTTTAGAGCAATACATTTGATGATGTGGAATTGCCAAACCATCTGCAGGTAGGTTTTAAACTATTATTTACTACTCCTCATATACAGCATTAATAGATTCCTGTTCATTTCATAGTTCTCAGTCCATTCCCTACCCCCTCCCCATCACAAACAATTTTTAGAAAAAAGGGGATTTAAAAATGCTCACAATTAATCTGTGTTCTGCAAAGAAAGCCAGAAAGTGCCTGTGCAGTCAGAAGGTCCACTGCCTTCTTTGTCCTGCGGGCAAGGATTCCAGCACAGGGATGACATGAGTTTCCAAGAGTATTTGTGGGGCAGGAAAGGTTACAGGACTTCATATGGATATCTTTGGCTGCTGTTTTTGTCTGCTGTGCACATCATCCTTTGTTTTCCAGTGCAGGGATGTGTTTTAAGTTTAGCTCTAGTGTAGGAAGGCTGGGAATGGCCTGCTCCTCTTCTGTAATTTCCATGTATTTTTTGGTACTGGGTTAGCTGCAAAGCAGAAGTCCTAATTTTTCAATCCTACATTGATTTGCAGGTAGTTTCTGACATCCAAACACTCTCTGAAGGGCAATACCAGTAAAGAAAACCAGAAAATTTTAAAAACAAACAAACAAAAAAAAAACCACCACCAAACCAGGTCTTACTTTGAAACCATTCCTGTAGATCCTTTTTGCAATTGGTAAGGATGAAGGAGAATGAAAATAAGTAAGTAATGAGCTCTTCCTTACTCCTTGTTCAGGGAAAATCACCTCCTAAAGTCAGGCTTCTGTTTAGTTCTCTGTGCAGCCCATTCCTGTCTCAGGGTGACCTGGAGACAGAGCAAGGAGAGAAAGTGACACTGGCAGCTCTTAGGGCACTGAGGCTCAGAGAGGCTCCCAAAGGCAGGGCAAGCAGACATCAGTGCTTCCTGGCCACAGCCACATGGGCAAAACCAAGATCCTCGAAAGAGTGTGCTGTTCCCCAGTGTGGAACCTGCTGACATGCTTTACACATTTGTAAAACAGGTCTGAAAAGAACTTACAGCAGGAAACAAAAAAGGCTAAACATTGTGTTAAACATTGCTGTGCATTAAACACTTGCTTCCAGCTATGTCCTCTAGAAACTAATTCCACAGCCTAGCATGCAGGAGGGAGTGCAGCAGAGAGACATCTGCAGAAGTCAAATACTAGCCACTCATTCCCCCAAGTTACCTTAAGGGCAGCACACAGCTGTTAGTTCTGCTTGTGAGTACAAGGCTGGTTTCTGTAACACTTACCCTCGAGTATTCCCCATTGTAACCAGCTATGTCTCCTCTACAATGTATTTCCTAATAATTAAAAAAAAATCTTCACAAACTCTCTTTGCAAAAAGTCCTATTAAAGGTATATTCACCATGTTATGAGAATTTGCCATATCAATAGTACGCCCACAGTGCCTCCAGAGGAACTGCTGAAGAAAAATTGAAGCCGTGCTGTGTGAAGTGATCCAAGTATTACCTATCGGTGAGGGCTGCTATTATTAAGTAAAAAAAAAATTACCATAAGGTTCAAAGTTCTTTTGACTATGCCTTCTCTCCATAGGCAATTAAAAAAGCCAAAAATAAGCAGCTATAACAAGTAAACAACTTTAAAAGCAAAACCCTCAAGCTCCATCAAAATGAATGCAGCTGACTGGGAAAAGCAACAGTTACCCTATTTGTCAAATGAAGTTCTCTGCCCATGTTCACTGCAACTGCAAAGTGCTCTTTCATTTTCTTCCACGTGGTGGGGGAGCTTAGTAGCTCTAATCCTGTTCATCCAGATGGCCTGTCAGGTTTTATAGGCATTCCTTAAAAACAGAAGCAACCTAATCATGGTTCAGGTAATTTAAAAGAAATTCCTGCAAAACTGCATTGTTCTTTAAAGCTAGCAGGCAATAATTCTTGGTGTTGGCAAGAGGACTGGTTTCCTCTCTTGCCACCAATTTCATAGACCCATGCCTTAATCTATGTTGATACAGGCTGTTCTGCAGTTACTTGTGCATCTCCTCTTTCATTTGATGCTATTTTACTTGCAGCTGAGGATATCGACTGACATGCAGATCCCACTGGAATTATTACTGGTCCCTTATTGCACAGCTGGCTACCCATCTGGCAGTAAGAGCTCAAAGACAGAGATGTCGCACCATTCTCAAACCATTTCAGGTTCATGCTCCAACATAAACCAGAGCCAACTTTGTCACAACTTTCTTGAGTTGCAATAGCAGCTTTCATGAGAAAAACTGAGTAGACAACTATAATAGGTTACACACAACTGCCAGATCTGCTACATGCAAGTCAACACCCTGTGAAATACAGCCTGAGCTTGTCGCCAGAACTGAAGGTCAGGCTTTAACTGTAGCTATCACCAAAATATGGTTTCCAGAGTGAGGTGTTTTGGGCTGCAGCTACACATTCTTGTCAGCCTAATGTCAAACGACACCTGCATAAGTGCTGCTGGCCTCTGTAACTTCCAACTGCATTTTCACTGCTTATCTATTGACTTTATCAGTAAGTGATGAAGCAGCACTCTGCCCAACCTTAAGTTTAAGAGAACTGAAGATAACAGCAAGTGCCATATTTTTGGATGGAGGTATAACATTTACCAAACGATTCAAAAGTCTTCATTAGATAACTAATACAGTAGGAAAAAATCAACAAAAGCCTCAGGTATTCAAAGCACAGTTGCTTAAGCCAGGCTCAGTTTACAGTATCTCACTAGACACTGAAAATACCAGGCTCTTTGGGTTTGATTTCCCATTGCTTCTAACATGCACAGCATTCTTTCAAAAGAGACAGCAGTAGAGAATATTAACTGCACCTCTGCTTGGACACTGCAAAGAAAAAATGTCATGTTGTCTATCGCCCACCATCCTGAGCAGCTGACAGGTGCTGAAGCAGCAGCTTCTGAGCACTGCCAAAGCTCCTGTCCCACACCCACACCCCAGCACTCTGCCTACTCTTGGGGCACCATTGGTGCTTGAAGGGATGCTCTGCTGCACCTTTGCTCCCACATCATCCACACTGCCAGCAAAGGCTCACAGTGCCAGTCCCTGCGGAGCTCCTTTGAAACAGGAGCAGTAAATTGGTTTTACTAATAACTTGCAGAATTTCAATACACTGAAAACATTCTCAGTTTAACCCAATATTCTTTTGAATGCCATTTGACAATCAGAGAGGGAAAACAAGGAAATACTTCAATTTTCATGTATTTTATTTACAGGCCGCACAATACATTTTATATACAAATGGCTTAAAATAACAAAGAGTAAGCAAGCTGAAGCATAACAATTTATTTTAAATTAAGTTGTCTCGAAATAACTCCTGCAATAAAGTTTCTTCACCCTGATAAGCAAGTTAATTTGATTTTAAGTCAACCCAAGGTAATTTTATTTTTAAATATAGAATTCAAATAAATTTTCTGGTGATTCCTTAATTTCATGACACACTCTGCAAACACAGAACATCCCGAAACTCTCAAGAAGGGTAATAGCCAAAATTTCCTCATGTAAAAAACACTATAACAGAACAGACTGGAGAAATGTTGTATGTAAAACACTTGCATGTTTTATTAATGAAAAGAAGAATGCAAGTAGTATGTCTGACATTTTTCTCTCTCGGAAACAGAATTTACGGTCCAAGACCTAATTTGCCTGCAGACAAGAGGTATCCTGTGTTACTTCAGTACTTTAGAAGATAATTGTGTGGTAAAAACTGAACTCATCCAACTGTAAACTTCACCAAAACTGAAAGCAAAAGGAGAAAAGTGCTCAAAACCCTAAGAACTTAAATGTGGCACTTACTGCCTCTGCTTCTAGAAAGCACCTGACACTACTGTGAGATGGAGAAAATTTAAGAGAAACCACATTTTATGAAAACATGAGGAAATATAGAAATTTGCCATTTTAAAATTATTTTACCAAAAAATTAAAATAAAGCATTTAAGGACACATGTATTTTTATACCTCTTCCCTAGTATTGCTCATTCTGTTCAGGATAATGACAAGTAGAGATCCACAAAAGTGGTTTCCTTTTCCTTTGGCTGAATTTAAGCATTATAATAGTCTTAAGTGTTTTAAGTCATGGTCATAAGCAGTTCAGTCATGTTCACTTTCCTCCTCTTGGTATGACTAAAGACGACAATATAAATAATGAAGTACTTGCTATTTGATAGTCCATTATTACAGTATTTCACTACATTTATTTAGAAATGCAAACACATAACACTTCTCAATGTGGTATCCAGGTCTCTATAGCTCACTTGGGAATTGCAGCACAGAAAACATAAACCCAAAGGAATGAGGGAGAAAGTAATAAAAGCCACGTCTCCATAGAAAAATAACACTGCTTTCAGAATGTCTACTACTGCATCAAAAATGCAAGAGCCACATGATGTAAAATGCCAGACTAGTACAGGCTCTGCTGAGTGGAGTTCACGCATAAAGGGTAAAATGCTGCCATAAGCACCTCATCATGTGATTTAATTCAAAAGAAAAGTTGACAGGTAATACACAGGTCCGGTACAAATTAATGTGGACCTACTGTCCTTAGATCCAGGCAGTTCCCTAGCTGCTATCCTGCTCAGACACAGCTCCAGGCCAGGTGAGAGTGGCTGCAGGCACCAATCCTCCAGCCACACCCTCAAGGGCAGAGCTCCACACCTGCACCAGCCCAGGAGGAAAGGTGTCAGCAGAAGAGCCAAGAAGATTCCCTGGATTGCAGAAAAGACAATCTCTTCAGAGTTATCATTATCACGTATAGAAATACATTAACTTTCTCTAAATTATCCCAACACTGTTGTACCAGGCAAATATAGTGTTCAAAGTCACAGGCAATAATCCTTAAGCTGGAGAAACATCATTGTACAGTATTCATCTGCTACAGTATGCCAGAGTTTTGTTTCTGATTCATCTGGAAGCTTTTTGTACCTCCTCTCTCTTCACAGTCAGGATTACTTGTGCTGGGGCTGTTGGGGTTTTTTTTTTCCCATGGCCAAAGACTGAGGTCCATTCTGGCAGAACAATGTCTGAAAGTGCTGCCAGCCCATAAACAAACTGCACACTCATCTATAGATGCAGAGGGAACTGACTTCTCTACATTGAATGAAGCTAACTAAATGACTTGAAAATTTATGTCCAAAAGGGAAGGTAGGAGACACAGCTTCCTCCTTGTATTTTTGTATTGGAAGTCAATTAATTTAGTTCTCTGAGATCTATTTTCCATTTGAACTTACCTGTGTTTTTAGCCAACAACTGCCAGTAGTTACACTTCAAGTGCAGGTGGGTAACCTCAGACTGCACATCTTTAGAGAAACTAAGTGCATATAAGCTTTGAAAGCTTGATTCTAGGAAAAAAAAATACCCAAAACAAGAAATCTATGTGTATATTTGTGGTCTGGTGTTTTTAAAGATTAGTAAACAAAAAGCCTTAGCTCACTGTCTGTATCGAAATAAGACCAATAGTTTTTGTCTTTAAAATTTTACTAGCAGAAAAATGCTATGGGGATGTCTTTACTCAAGGAAAAAAAATGGTTCTGTGCACTGTCATTCCCATAAAGCTTTTGCCTTTCTTAAGCACAGGCTATTCAGGTTGTAGGTATTTGTTTTTGACCTGACCACTTTTATTTTCAGATGGCAGGATTTTCTACTGTGTCTAGTGAAGGCAACTGCCAGACTTGGGGACAGGGTAAGCAGCAGGATTCTCTCCATTCCTCATCTGCCAGATCCTCAAACACTAGACAGAGTTAGCAAAGAGAATTTCCCCATGCTCTACAGTGTGGGAATTAGCCATACATGAGTCAGGATTTTAAATTAAAACTAAAAACCAACAGCTTTGGCTTCTATTCTGAAAATCCAAAAAGTCATTGACAAGACATTTGTAATAGTGTAAGTAAAAATTTTACTTTTCAAAAAGTAGTTTTTAAACACTCAGTTACATAAGGTACCGATTTGTCAACTGGATAATCAGTTGGAAAATTGTTTCCAATATGGGCTTCAAGACATTCTTTTACGTACAGCCAAAACATAACCATACCTCCTCTCTGCAGGAGAGACTACTTGTTGTCAGAGGAAACAACAAAAAAAAAAAACATGCTGGAAATTGTAATTAGTATGAGGAGTGGCTCTTGGTAAGAGTTTTAACTATAATAATCCTAGTTGTTCCGAGACACTCAATTCCAATATTAAAATATTCTGTGGATAGCAGATATAAAATCAATTAATTGGCACAATCACAAGTTTACAGCGAATTACAACTAGTGTCAGACATTTTGTCATTGCTTTAAATACTGGTCATTTTTCCTTTGGTTACTTCCTACAATGCAGTACTTGGGGTAAAAAGACAAACAGTGTCAGCTTTTCACACAAAGAAATTACTGCTGTTGACATTTAAAAGAAAAAAAACTATTTCATCACTTGGTAAGGACATATAAAGTATAGTTCATTTGGCAGAGGAACTAAAACACTTAATACAACTCCAATAGGGAGCTGAGGAAAAACTACACTCTTCATTCTTCTCCTCACTTTCAACTTTTCTCATGAAGTTCAATTTGGAAATTACAATTTCATCTAGGTAAAATCAGGTCTCTAAGTAACTGGCCCATGTGAAGTAAACACCACAAGATTATGACCTGCTTGAGTTTCTTATTATTATCTGAATTCTCTTTTTAATTACCTAGGTTTAGGCATTATGTTCACAGCGACCTATGAAGTACTTCCAAATTTTTGCACACCTTAAGCTTACATGTTAAGGCACTTACCATTCAAGTAAAACAGTTTTTATATAAACAAGCGTGGGAGATGGAGAGAACATTTTACCAGAACACCCTTTTGTTTTTCTCTTGAAAAAAAAGTTGACCAAATATTTATAAAATTTTACATCAAGAGAAAGGTTGTGTTTTATTATCCGAAATGAGCACGAAGTACACCTTCCACAATAACACTGAAAGCAGTGCAAAGACTGACAGTGACCTTTGACTAAAAGTAGTTCTGTAAAAAGAAAAATACCAAATAAATCAGTGCCCTGCTTTGATTGTTGTAAAATTTCATTCTTTTTACATAAAAGTTGGTCCAAACTTACAAAAAAAGCACAAATGTGCATAGTTCAGAAGATCTGAAAGAGTGCCATAAAAAGCTGATGTCCCTAAATTTAGCATCCACTTAAAACTGCCAAAATACAAAATAAAAGTCAGAACTAGTTTGTGAACATGTACAATCAAGTCATCTAGTTTTTAGACAGCATGAGTTGTAAGCATTTTTAAATTTTTTTCTACTGTATGCAAGATCCTTTTCCACATAAAAATAAAGCTGTTGAATTAACATTATTCAAGTCTGTTGAATTGCTGCTTTAAATTGCAGCTAGGGGAGAAAGAGAAGTTTTTCCAGATAAAAATGATGTGCCTGAGGAAAAACAGATACTCAATACGGTAATCCTCTGCCTCGCCCTCTCACTGCAGAGGTGCTAATGTGTCCCCTGTATCCTTGGGAATAGCCAGGTCCTTGGGCAGGAGAAGTCCAAGTCTGTCCATGCATGTGGCTGATGCCAGTGGGATTTTCCTGTAAATTACTTCCATAGCTATAGTTGTGCATCTTTGTGGGCAAAGAGTGTGCATTCTCTGGCCCTGTGGAAGCATCACTGCTGCTCCCCAAAACTGGGATTGGGCCGTGGCTGTATTCAAACCTATGGTCTTTATCTCCACTGAACAGCATGGGGCCAGCATTGAGGTAAATGTCTCCATAACCAGTTACTGAGCTGGGAAAGGATTCTGGAAAGCCTGATGGAGGAGGGGCAGCACCAGAGTGAGATGAAGCAGTACTGTAGTTATCCAAAGACTGAATATCTGAGTTTCCAAGGAAACTCCTCCTTTCTAATACTCCTGATGATCCGCTTCCTATTCCATCGCTAGTGCTGTAACAGGCAGAAGAGAAGGACGATGAGCTGAAGTTATCCTTGTAGTCTGGGCCTGTTACATAGGAGTCTCTAGCCTGATAATCCACACTGGTTTGTACTGGCTCCTCCGTTGTCGCCTGAGCTTGATGCTGAGCCAGCAGCTGCAGAAGAGCTGCTTTCACTCCCGCGTGAGGGTCTGCTCCTGAAGAGTTACTTATAGGCAAATGCTGATTCTCTGTCCGATAATCAAGGTCTTCATCGGTGAGTGGTGGAGGCTCTGGTGGCTCGGGAGGACGCTGGTCTGGAGGCAAGATTCGAGGGCGCTCCTGCTCAGGTGTTCGGTTCAGAAGCCTCATCTCAGACTGCCTAACCAAATCCTCTTGACCTAAGAAGATGAAAAAAAAGATCTAAAATAAAAGTATACAAATAACAAGACCAGAAAGAAAAGGACTCCTTCCTGTAAAAACACAGAGGTTTGTTAACTTCAATTCTAATTAATTTATTAGTTAAATTTCTCAGTAATTATATTGAGTATTTTGGACAAAATTTGACAACGGCTCATTTGCCTCAGGAGCATGATGCAGGTTATTCCTTAAAGTAAAATTACCAAGCAGTCAGTTAAAGAAAAACAGTACAAGCTCCTTAAAAAAACCCACAGCAAAAGCAAACAACCAGGACAAAAAGTAAGCAACACAAACACTAACAATTCAAAGAAGGATCAAAAAAGATTCACAGATAAGGACAGAAGTCTCACAGGACACAGGGCCACCCTATCAAAGAGCAGCAAAACTTAAGGTTTAAAATAAACACAAACAAAAAAGCACACCTCTCAAAAAGCCCCCCAGACCTTCCAAGAACAGCCCCAAAGCACTTGAGAATATTTCTTTCAACAGCTGCAAACAACACAATATATAATAACCTGAATTTGCAACTCAAAAATATGAACAGAGTTCTAAACTGAGAGAAGACTACAGAAGCCACTACTATACCTCAATGGAAACCTTTAGCCATGTGTGTGTCACAGTCAAGGATAACCACTGAATTTGACACTAAGGAACTGCTCTAGTCAGCATTAGAACCCAAAATAAAATACTGTCTCACCAAAATAAACTTCACCTAAACACACAGTCAAAACTGGCAAATTACATCTATGCATCTGCTAGAAAAGACTGTCTTCACCACCACACTCACCACTAAGAAAACATCAACCCCCACAATAATGATCAATGTTTCATCACTAATACCTGTGCACCTCTTAGGTTAGCTATTGACTGCTCTGTCTGTTAGACCTGTCAGACTAAGAGACAAATTCTCTGATCCAGACATAAAATGTGACCAAATCAATTTAATCTCCTATACTCACACAGATTCATATGGCAAACATGTTAATTCTCTACTCCCACACTATTACATCTCCAGTGCTCCAGGTATTTGCTGGTTAGCAATAAAGGTCTTCAGTACCTGCAGACATATATAACGACTTGATCACATGTGGGTAGCCAGGTGCCGGAGATTCCACGTCGTCCCGGCTGACAGACACTGGAGTGGCGGGCTCTGGAGGCTGCCTGAATTGTAACGACATTTCATTTCCTGATCCATTTTCCTTCTCCTCCAACACAAAATCTTTTTGTTTTGTTTGCTGAGCCTTTATTAACTGAGAAAACAGAACAGCAAATGCACTCTGCACAGCTGCCTGGGCAGCATCAGTCTCCACTTTAGTCTGACCCAGCTGAGCAGGTGGCACAGGAGGCTGTGTGACCATCGGCTGTTTTAGAGGCTCCTGCTCTGGAGGTGGTGGCGGAGGCGGCGGTGGTTGCTGCTGCTGCTGTTCTGACTGTTTTTCACCTGCTGACAAAATTCCAGCAGGAAGATTTATTTTATTTAGTTGCTGTTGAGTCTCTGGGTTTACCTTAATATTCAATACTTGGGCAAACTGTGCCAAACTAACACTTGTTTTAGACTGTAGCAGGTTTAGCAGGATTGCCACTTCATTCTGGTTTAACTGCTGTCCAGTGCTTGTTTTTGCTAAAGACAAAAAAGGTGTTTTTAAGTATTATTTAGAACTGGCATATTTCAGAAACTCAAGACTAATCTAGCATGGCTGACACAACTGGCAAAGCATGGGTTTGGACAACACAGAAATGGAATGCTTCTACATATTAACTGTCTTTGGGGAGTATCTATAGGAAATGGAACAGTAAGATCCAACATAACCAAAGTGACTTCCAGGAGGTGCATGCATGCACTTAGACAAATGGAAAAAGACCAAGCTACAGCTCAATATTCCACAATATAACTAATCTGGGGCTTAAGGCCACCTGCTTTAGGCAGCTGTAAGATTTCCATAAAATTTCTTGTCTTTGACATATCACAACCCTTTGTTAAAAAGTAGCCATCTGCAAAATCCATTTCCAGTCATATTCCAGCCCATTCTAATTCAGCATCTGGGTTTTAACACCTGTCCAAGTGACCTAGCTCTAGATGGCATAGGAGCTCACAGTATAAATGCAAAAGGCAGTGTTGACTTTGAGGGAAAAGAAGTGAATCACTCAGTAGCAAGAAACATGTGATAATATATGGTTAATTCAATTAAATGGAGTTTGCCACAAATAAGTGCAGATTACGATGATGCAGGGGAATATGAATAAGGAAGTTTGAATATCAAAGTTGTTTTTCAGCTTCAAACACCATTGTGGTGATTTATTTTGAAAGAAGTGAAGCAGCATGGACTGCAACATGGCCTATGAGCAACTTATTTTGATAAGAAAAGTTAAAAATTAGAAAATTAGTGTGTAAGCAGGCTGGCTGAGCTCTGAATTTTTCTCAACCTAGGTCAGCACAAACACATTCAGTCCTCTTCTATCATTGCCATTAGGCTATCTTAGCAATATATTAATTCATGGCAGATTAGAAACTATGCACAACACACAAAGGTATTAAGTATTTGCCTTGCAAGATTTAAGAACAGCACAGCTGGAAAGTGCTGCAAAACCCACAACCCACAACTCTACTTGTGGATGGGCATCAGAATACAAGCACTTGGAACTGACTTAAGCGGAATCCAGGGACTTCAAAATTGCTTTGTATTCTATATGAATATAACCCATCTTCTATTCGGCAATACAAAAAAAAAAGAAAATCACAATTTCTTATGCCTTATGCTGACTCTCACTAAGATGTTGTGATTAACAGATTTTGTCACATCTGAGGATGGTATACTCAACATTAAAAACTTCTCTCAGACTCTCAGTGAAAATTCATCAGAAAAATGCCAAACAGGGAAACTAATCTACCTGTTCCATATTCTTTGGTTAGCTTTAAGTTCATTCTAAGAGGAAACTGTATTCTGGGAAATCTGTCATAAAGATTTCACAAAATTATTGAGCTCTGAACAGCTCCTGTTAAATTTCAAAATGCAATAACTAGGGATTCCACTTATGAATCAGAACATCAGCAATTCACACAATGTATTTTTAACCTCTCCTTTTGGGGTGCTAAGAAACAAAAGCAAGAGTTTTGGCTAAAGCATGTATTTTGTCATGGAGTTATATAATGTGATTTATTATTAATATTATCTAAGGTTCATTACGGCTTCCAGAAGTGTTTTGTTTAATACAGGAAATGCCTCTATGCACCACTGAAAATTAAATTGTCTTCTTTTCTATCTAGACATATTTTTCTGTGTATTTTACATATGGGTAAACAGCAATATAGGTCAGAATGATTCCTTGTCTATTTGCTTCAGGTTTTTTGCATAGTCAGTGTTAATGACTAGTAGTAGTCTCTCATCAGGCTGTTATGTTACAAAAGCACAAAGAAGATAACTATCCTTTGGACTCTTTAAACTTCTAATATAGTTTCATTGATGGGAGAAAAAGTTACAGAAAGTCATTCTTGAAAATGCTGCCAAACATATGGATTAGCCTAAACATATGGATTAGCAGAATCTTGCAGCTGGTTTACAATGAGAAACCAGATGAATGGAGCAAGAGTCAATAAACTGCAATAAAATATCATCAAAATAGCTACTTTTAATGTATCTTTGCACAGAATATTTGGAACTCTGCTCTACTGTTAAATTAAGGGTTGATTCAAGATGGTTAATATATAGAATTGTCAGCTGCTATGAATGCATAAACTGTTATTTAGCTGATCTCCTCTATCAGTGCCATAGGATTTATGCTTACTTTGCACAATCAAAAATGGTCTAACATTTAACTTACAGGTATCCATTTGGTGTTGTTACTCTTTGTATTTCTACATATTTTGTAAGAACTCTCACTTAACTGCTGAGTATCTCAAACACTCTCTGTACTGGAATCATTACTTTGTTGTATTTGTAAAACTTATCTTTGTTAAAGTTTCAGAATTACTGGCAGTGCAATTCACAGAGGTAGATACTTCATGTTATACCAGCTTCTGGGGGGGATGGTTTTGGTGTTGGTGGTTTTTTTTGTTGCTCGTGGTGGGGTGTTTTTTTTTTTTTTTACAACTTGATTTAGCCCCAATAACCTGGAAAGCTGAAGACTAACGTAACATGCAGATGGAATCTGTTCCATTTGAAATTACAATTGCTCTACACTCTGCCTTCTGATCAGTTTATCAATACCAATAAAGCTCATCCAATCTATGGAGATGATGAAAAACTTTGAACAGCTACTGGCTTAAAGAGCTAAAATCCCCTCAAAATACAGAGCAAGCAAGTTAGTTGCTCTGACCAGGCTGAAAAGTTAGGTAAAATTGGAAAGGAACACTTACATTTCCAAAAGCAAAGGCAAATCTTTTGTAACAAAGATTAAACTTACAATACTGTTCCTCCCTCAAGAATCCAGGAGATGCCAATACTCTGAAAATAACATCTAAAATTTCTAGAGGTGCAATCCAAGTAGTAGGAAATTATAAGAACTGAAAATATTACTGACCAAGTGCTACACTAGAGCTGCCCTGAGTTTTGAGTTGGGAAGAAGTTTGCATGCCTTGTGGGGTGTTGGTTCTGCTCTCATCCATGCCTAAAGACAGATCCTTCCTAGGGACTTTAGCTGCTGTAGAGTCATCAGTCATGCCCATCTGCTTCTGTCTTCTGCGTTTCTTACTCCACAGCTCATGGCAATCCTGCCACAAAGGAAGGCTGCAAAGAACAATTGGAGATAATCAGTTTTATTACTATTTTTTTTTTTAATCATACTGGCAAAAACACTTAAATTATACATAATGTAAATTCTGAAAGGTGAACCTACTGGAACCCAGAAATACATCAGGGAGCATTCAAAAGCCAGCAAAATCTCAGACCTGCTTTTTCTGACTGAAAACTCTGAGTGCCTCTTTCAGAAGCACATATCCTTCTGGCAGAAAAGGGGAAAAAGTATCTTGAGAATTATTTTCCTAATTATTTGTGCAATTCAAAACTTCAAAACCAATGCTGCACAGTTGCTATGAAGTATACAACTTGCATACTACTAAATTATCAATCTGAAAGCATTTTTTTCAGGGCCCTTCTGTCTGCTTAAAAAGCACTGCTGAGTCATTAGGTCACATATTTGTCCACAGTAACAGACACGGCTATCTTGTATTTATAGTGTGTAGCTCAGGCAATCAAGAAAGTAGGGGGATAAAAAAGGAAAAAACTGCAGAAATAAGTTGCATGAATAAATAACACTTGACACTACCAAAGCTGGGATACCAGGAAGAACAAGGGGATATTCCATATAAGACATATGAATGCAGAGGCAAAATTCTCCTAAGAAACTTATCTGCCACCAATTCTGTCCTTCCATTACAGCTCCCTGCAGGCATCTCAATTCTGATTTCTCAGGAACACAAAGACCCACAGAAATACTGAGATGGGCAGTAAAAATAATTGTTTATGTCTTCCTATTGTGTATTAACTGTCTTAGCAGACCTGTCACCCAGAAACATGGAAAAATTAGCTGACAAATTACAAGAGACACTGGAAAGGCAATTATGACAATTGTCTCCTTTATTCTCTCCCTCCACCTGCCAAGTATTTTCTAAAAAACAAGTGGAAGCAAGAACTCATTTTGAGAAGTATCCTATGGATACTTCTCATCCTTCCAATCAGCATGTCACTTTCTTTGGACTAACAGCTTCTCCTTCCCAAAACAGAACTTCAGTCTCTCAAGAGAGCAGTTGATACTTTCCTGTGGTGTGCCAGAAGTGAGTGTGGCTCCTCTTAATTTTTAGAAGGACACCAGTGACTAGTTTGTTTTGAATTTCCATATATCAGCTTCTAGAATGGATGCATTACCACATCCCTGGGGAAAAGATGATCTTCCCATTCAATTACTTTAAAACGCACACAAGCAACATGCTGTTCAAGTGGTTTTGAAACTTCAGCAAACAGCTTGAGATTGTTGATTTCTGATTTTCACACAGTGATACAGTCATATTCAGGCAATGAAACCTCTTTGGCTGATGTTTCAGAACATTAGTAACGTTTGCCCAGAGAGCAAAACATCAAAAACCATCTGGATGCAATCCTGTGCCAGGTGCTCTGGGATGACCCTGCTTGAGCAGAGGCTGGACCAGATGACTCACAGTGGTCCCTGCCCACCTCACCCATTCTGTGATTCTGTATAACAACCTTGTGTATATAACAGGTAAGTCTAGAAAGAATTTTAATAAAATCCTTAGATTAAAAAATCCTTAGATAAAAAGAAGTCAGTACAGGCTGCCTTGAAGGTTCAGTTTACTCAAACAATATCATAGATTCTATGTTCTGGCAGCTATACTGAGGAAAGAATGAGACCTGCAGATTCTCTAGTACCTTTTCATTGTTTTCCTTAGGACATGCTCCAATATGATTTGTACTGATTAAGATGACTGCATAGTCGCTGCAAAAATCCTACAAGACATTGCAATACACTTCCTCTAGAGAAACTGACAGGAACAACCCTGCACAACTTCACTTTTCCTGCTTGTGAAACCAAGGCTCTCATCTGGCTCATTAAACGATTGTATTTCACTTTAACTCTCAGGTACCCGTGGAGAACACTATACACACTGTCATTCTATCGTCAAAGACAGCAATTCAGATTCATGGAGGATCTCAAAATCCCCGGAAAAATTAGGCACTGATAAACTGAGATAACAAGAAAATTATGCTTTTTAAATATTAGAAATGTTCATAAAAGAGTATTTTATTTAAAGGTAGTAACTCAATAACTAGTTCTAGGAATAACAAATCAATTCTGTTATCTATTACATGAGTCACTTAGCTACACAAGCATTTTACTACAGAATCACCTTTCAACAACTATACACGTCAGCATTTCTGCCACCATCTCCTTTACTGAACCACAAAGAACTTACTGAAATCGGTGCATGTTCACACTTCCTAGAGGTCAGTAGCATTACCAGTGGAAATTACTTACTCTGGAGGAGGCATTTTAGATGGTTCCACATCTCGCAGAAACTCACACTGAAGAGCTTGTTCAGCTGTGCAGCGCTTGCTGGGATCCAGGGCAAGCATATAATCGAATAAATCCAATGCAGCTGGCGGAATGCTACAAAAGTGCAAAACAGAGGAAAGCATTACATCTTTATTTTGTGTCACACACATCTGTGAAAAATTTTAATGAACACACCCCTTCCAAGATGATCAGTAAGTCCTCAGGTAACTTATACACTAACAAAACACACCCACAACCTGAGCTGGATAGTAGGAGGCAGAAAGAAATTTCACCTTTTACTAACTGTGCTATTATATAACCCAAGCTTTCTTTGCCTTGTGTTGTTTCATTGCTTGTACTTACAAAAAACCACACCCACATTTTAAAACTCAGACTGTATTATTACATGTTGAAATTTACCACCAGACTTTCAACTGATTCACAGACAATAAGTCTATTGCTTCAAAGACATTAGTCTCATTAGTATGAACAGGATGATGGATTTCTCTTGAAACCCACTTCACCTGAAGGAGGGGAACAACTCCCTTAAAATAATCTAACAGCTGTTTTCCATACCTTTCACTTGTGATATATGCATAAAACTAGTCCAATGGTAGTACTTTAGAACACACGGTTCAGGTAACTCCTCTGTGTTGAATGAGTTTATGACGCAAAAGACTAATGTTAACCAGACTACATATTTAGCTGTAGCCAGTTTTACCAATAAAAAACAATTAAGTACTCTGAACTGTTTTTTGGACAGGGCAACAAGCAGGTGTACCAAACAAATATTTCCTTAGGTGAAAGTTGACAGGTGGCTGAAATTTTAGGTCCTTCTTTCCTCTTCTTGATGCTCCTATTAAATAAGGGTTAATACAATCTCTGTGGGTGTCATGGGAAGGACAAAAACCTAAAGCCATTTTTCTTTACACTTGATCTATGCTTGTTCTCTGGAAAATACTGGAGTTCATAAAGTCTCTGGGAGAATTTAATGTTATTACAGTTGACTAAACTAATTCTTCATCCTTACAAAGCAAACTCTTCTCTCAGTTTTCGACGATACTGCTTCTTTGGTTTCATTGTGTTGAAATAAGCTAATTTTATAACATCAGGCCACACTGCAGGACAAGGACTTCCGCAAATCCGGCTGTACCAAAAAGAAGGGAAAAAGGGGATGAGATCCAAAACCAAAAGTGAGCACAGCTGTCATTTTTACTCTTGCAAGTACAGTGAAAACAAAAATAATTTTCAATTTTCATATTCAGGTTATTGTTAGCTAAAATTTCTCCACTGTCAAATGCCCAACACCATTAAATAATGGTGAATTGTCTACAAAGGGTGATCACCCCACACAGACTAAACTTATTGTTTCTGCCTCAGTCCAGACCAAATATCCTCTACACCAATGTTTTCAAAAATGTAACCAACTACATCTGAAGAGCTCTCCAGGTATCTGACTAGAAAAACTGGATAGCTCACATTTAGAGTAACTTTTATGTCTTTACCTCCCAATGCGACTGAAGAAATATATACCAAATAGGTGAAAAAGCAGTTTTCACTGAGAACTTATTTATTGCTGATGACATAAGGGAGAAATACCAAACAATTCAGTAAGTCCTAAAGGCAGAAACTACCATACAGAGAAAACCTCTGTATTTTTTACTTCAGTTATGAGTTTTATGCCTCAAGCCTCATCTACCTTCAGAAATGGAGCTGCCAATACTCTTAGGCCCCACATTCCATCGCCATCCTTTTTTCCAATATCTAACTACAAGTTGATCAATACTACATTTCTCAGCAGAAAAACTAATATGGTATTTCCATATATACAAGGTTTCAAATTCCCATCCAGACAGTCATAAAAAGACATTTTGCAAGTATATTTCCCTAGTTCAGCCCTCCTTTTCATAAGATTTAAATGGTTATTGTAAGGGACGTAATGATTTATGCCCCTGGTGCTATGCAAACCAATCTGACTTTACACTGGTTGGGGTATGTAATTTTTAGGAGGGAGAATAAAAATAATTAATCTCTTACTATCAGAATGTACTTCAGCTCTACCTTTGATATATTTTGAAAAGATAAATGTAGAATTTTTGACTGCAACATGATCACTGCAGAGAAGTTCATAAAACTGATATATTATGTTCAAACAGCAAAAAATGCAGCATCAGTGAAGACAAGAAATGAGCAACAAACAGAAGCTGCCAGCAGAAGGACATCACAAAGTTTTAGTTTTGTACCAGAGATAAAACACAAAAAAAACCTTCAAATTACTCATTCTCATGTGCTTCAATGCCATCTAGTGCTCAAAACCAAAAATTCCCAAACTCAGGAGTTTAATTCTTCTTATGCCAAAAATGACCACTGATCTGCTCTGCACCACCTAAAACCTTCATTTATCCAGGCCAGCTAATAACACATTACACAGAAGCATGCTACTGTTCAATCTGTTTTGAAAACAGATTAGTAATATTTTTAGTAATATTTTAGTAAGTTAATTTGACCATTTACTGTTCACTTTCTCACTGTTCTCTTTCTGTAGGACTCACCCCCTTTTTCCCCTTGTTTCTAGGAAGAGAACCTCTCCTCATTTACAACGCCAATTATGATATCAGAGTCAGGAGAAGATTTTGCTTGCCGAATAAAGGGAAATAAAAGGGATGTTCTCTTTCCACTAAATTAAATACTTATCATTCTATGATTTATTGAGAACAAGGAAAGAAACAGAATTTTTATCTCCACCAAATGTCTGGCAGGTTGTAAAGGAACAGAAATATTCCCACAAAAGTAATAAAGCTAAGGTGTGTAGTAGGCTTGAAACAAGAGCTCATGGCTAGCAGCATGCCAAATACCTTTTCCTCCCAAATCCCACTTGTCATTATTGCCCAAGTTCTCATTTTGATTTGCTGCAAGCAAGCTGCAACACCATCTTAAAAATCACAGGCATTTTCATTACTCTCTCTTTACCATTTCAGTAACAGGCAACTCCAGCTACTCTACAAGAACCTATCTTGCTCGCCAAGGGTACATTGCTAGGAACACAGAACAGTCACAAAAAACCCTACATGTCTGTGCCAAAGTCACTTGTGTTAAATGCCCCTCAAAACCTCTAACATCTCGCCCAGGGCAGTAACTAACCACTTGCAAGTATTTGCAGTGCATTATCTCAGATTTTAACACTAAGAAACCTGTCAGTTTATGAAGCACCTATGTAGCAGTGCTTGCTAGTTACCTTATGAGTTCCAGTTGAGCAAGTTCTTGATTTGCTTGAAATATTGGCTTTTTTGTAAAAAGTTCACCCAGGATACAGCTGTAAAACAGTTTTGCAAAATTCCATCATTATGGCTTTTAGTACAGAATGACAGAAACTTTAGAATTTATTTCTGGCTTCTTTTTACCCCTGCTAGGCTTCTACCCAAACTCTTACCCACAGCTCCACACATCGATAGCTGGTGTGTATCTTTCTTCCCCAAGGAGAAGTTCAGGAGGCCGATACCATAATGTAATAACTTTGTTGGTATATGGTCGGCTGTTGGAAGGAGGAAAAAAGGAGAACTATCATTTTAGTACGATCACATTTCTAAAAAAATGATACCTTAAGGTCTTTACTTCTGTGATGCTGTTCAAGAACAGTACAATCTTCCACCCTCTTTTAATTTTAGTCCTGCAAAGCTGTAACTGCACAAAAGCAAACAGAATTACCTGATGAAGACTACAAACAGTCAGATTGAAGATATAAATAATAACCACACAGCCTCCTTGATGCTATGTGACTAGTGTATCTCCATTATTATTCAGAAAGCAATACTATCTATTTATTACATTGCTAGTCATCTCAAGAGCAGCACTCACTTAGACAAAACCAGTAGCTTCCATGCACCTATTGGCTATTACCATACTAAATACAGGACCTCTACAAGCACTTTAAAAAGAAGGAAAAAGTCACTTTTCCGGCATTAAGGAAGAGCAAAAGAGATAAAAGTCTTTTCTGGAACTGCATCATTCACAAATTTTGATTCCAAAGCCTGGAATGCTTCTAGTATCTTCCTATATTTCACAACATCTTTAATTCTCCACAGCACTAACCAGAAATTTTGGTCACTGTGAATAATCCTTCCCATTCTCCCACTAAATCAAAGATTTCTGCTAACACAGACACAGATTTTGTTTTGTGCACAGGCTGAACTACAGCATCAACAGTTCAAAATGGAAAGCAGAAAATAGATGCTCGATTTTGGTTTTCTTTCAACCAGGGTGCTTTAAAAGTGATTCCAGAATTCTTTCCGCTTTTTTCGGTTTTTCACTAGGTGAAATTTTTTTTCAGTTACCAACACAAAATAACACCAAACAGAAAGAGTAACAATAAGTATGAACAACCATAGAATGAAGCCTAATAAGCTCTTATAGCATTCTCAGTAGTACAGGTATCACTTCTGCAGAATCATCTGAGTCTTTCTTTCATTAAGGCACATAACTCCAATTCCTTTTTAAAAGGAATCCTTGTTTTTGGTAACAATTCCATCATTTATCATATTTATCTCTGAAGCAAGCATTCCCTATGAAATGTTTACATGGTGTGGACTGGACTATCTCTACAGATACATTGCTCATATGAATTAGTATGTGGTGGTTTTTATTTGAACACTTGCCTTGTCATGCAGTCTGTCATACCTCCTACTCCAAACACGTTAAGTCTACCAGAATAACATTTAAAGGAGCAACAACCAAATGAGAATTTACTTAAATTTTTATTTCCTCCCCATTATGCCCCTACTAAGTTCTGTACCTTTTCAAACAGTTTTAAATTCTAAACAACAGTAAACCAAACACAATGCATATTAATTAAAAACAGCAGCTCTTATACACTTGTTGATGTACATTAATTATATCTGTTACTGCAGGTCAGAAGGAAAATGAATGACAAAAGAATTGCCAAAAATCTACTGAGATTCTAATTACTGTTCCATGTTCAACTGGCAATTCTATTAGCTAGCTTAATTAAATCATAATCTTGGTTTCATATAATGGCATAATAATGTTGCTGTTTCATGCACAATAAAATGGGTTATTGGCATTATAAGGACACTGAATCTTTAATCCTTAATGAACAGTGAGTTTTACAAAGAAAATTTAAATTAATTTAAATCTAAACATTAAAAAGACCCAAGCAAAACATGGCAAACCAGAGGGAAGAAACCCATTAGGCCAGTGTGGTGCATGTTAAAACAAGAAGGTAGGATAACATCCTTTTATTATTAAGTACATACAAACCAAAAAATAATCAGCTAGCAGATGCTTAAGATTATTTCACTTTGCTATGACACTCAATGGATTTCATAACTACTTATTTTCTTGAAATAAGAGTTCTGAGACAATAGCTCACTGAAACTAATGCTAACACGTTTATCAACAACCTAAGAGCTGTGTAGAAAACAATATCCATAATGTTAGCTTTATGGGTTTATTATTTCTCAAATTAGACATGCAGAAATCAAAGCAAGGTCAGGTATCCAACCATCTCTGTATCCAATTACCTCATGGACATATTGCTGTAGTGAATATTCAGCCTGGATTTTGAAAAGTCAGTTCCACATGACAAATACTACATCACAAAGTAAATACTAAATTTCTTAATCATAAAAAACTGTGCACCTGTTTCCTGGAGTATGAGCATAAAGAAGCCAAGAACAACAGAAGCACAAGTCACAAGGAGTTTCAGAATAACTTTTATTTAAACTTGTATCTCTGTTTCCAGCAGATTCAACAGCACTGACTGCCTAAAGAGTACAATGAACCTCTTGAAATGTAAAGTTAAATCATACACAAAAGTAATGCTTATTGAATACGAACTGTAGGATACCTTGTGTCAGAAAAAAAAAAAATTGCTTTCCCTAAATAGCATCTTTGGTATACCAACAGATGAAATATACCTCAGGTTTACAGGACCAGAAACTCAGGACTGTAAGTTAATTTCCAATCAATATATAGCCAGTCTCTACCATTATTTATCCAGAACACCTGGAAATGCAATACACTTGCACAAAGAGACTTTTGTGGTTTTATGCTGTGTAAGACAACATGTATTTCTTTCACTATCCTAAGCAATTACTTGTATTACAGTACAGTAAAACTTCCTCTGAACAAAACAGTCTTCTCTACCTCATAACAGTTACATAAAAAGATTAAACTTCTGAATGCCTTTTCACATTGCAATGGTATCTTACCTCTCTTCTGAGTTGTACAGCCGAGCAAGCCCAAAATCTGCAAGCTTTATCTGCCCTCTGGTGGAAAAAGCAAATAATTATTTAGTGGTTAATCCTGTTAAGCTCTCTTCCCCCAAAATCAGGTAAAGACTGAAACAGCTGCAACTGACCTTCCCCAAACCACATTAATGAAGAGGTAATGCTCTGCTATCTCTTCAGTAAACAGTATGCTAACTCCCTGAATAGCACAGACAAGTAAGACAAATTGGGTACGCTTATCAAATGGCATTTACGTTATTAGATGTTAGTAAAAATTTATGTTTATACCATGAAATATTCCAGTCAGTAACTCTGCAGGAAAAAACTGAGGGAAGAAACTGCTATTTTCTCAGTCCTTACTGCTAGCATGAGCCCTTGTACAGCAAACAATTATTAGCAGTCATACTTCTTTCTAGGAAGTCATCAAAGTCCTGTTCTGTGCTTGTACATTTTAAATACAGCCTTTACATCAGGGTGACTGACCAGATAAGGGCTTCTATTTTTGTCAGCAGCCAACGTGCTGAATGACATAACCCCTAACCCATTCCTGAGTTTTTCCATATATGAGGGGAAGAGTAGAAGAGAGCTCTTGCCTGGCAGTTCCCATAGCTAAAAGGCACTGCTCTGTGACCAGAAACTCCCACTACTTATAAAGTCTGGATGATTCAAAGAGAAAGCTATCTGCAAGCCTCTCTAATAAATGAAATGAATGTTGGACTCTTATATGTGGTTTTCCTTTTCTGTACTTTAAAAACTGTAAACTTTACTAACTGTAGACTTTATTAACGCCCATTACTTTCAAATACAGTCTATTTTATCAAATTATGGCAAGATTTGCTGCTAGTAAGATGATTTTATGGTAACAGCATGTTCATGACAATTTTCTGATGATACCATATACAGGTTATCGTTTCCATCAACTTTTCTCCTCAGACCTTTACTCTGATTTCTTGGAAAACACCCATAAACAAAGAAATGTTCCCCTCAAATTTACATGTTTATTTCTGAGAATGTGTTCGTAGAAGATTATTTGTATTTACTCAAAAATTCATTGAAGTTGCCTATGTAAAAGATGCATAATCCACATGTTTGGCTTCAGGCTGTAACTAGTAATAGGATTTTTGAAACACTGGCTTAAAAAATCATTCGAAGTTTTCTGGTGCTGGTGGAAAAACCTAAGGATGATCAGACACTGTTCTGGGGAAACCCAACTCTGCAACTTGGATTGGAGAGCACAGTAAAATAACAAGCTCCTCCTCTACCATAAGGCACTCTTCTCCACTTTCAGGTTACACCCAGCCTCTGAGTTCCCAAAGGTGCACACAGAAACACTAACCCTGGAGATCAGCAGATAATACGATTAGGTGTGTGGGCACAGTGAGTAATGGGGAGGAACGTGTACATCTGTTTAAGAATCTGTATCATAATCTGACAAGGCTGCAGTAGGATACCGAGTTGAAAGCAATCAAGTGTTAGTTCACTCTAAGGAAAAAAGGAGGAAGAAATAGCAAATTTAATTTGGAGAAAGCTAGGAGAAAACTAGGCCTATCAAAATAGACCCTTGATCCACTTTGCCTAGTACTTCATCTCCAACAGCAGCAGTAGATTTTTAGGAAGAACACGTAAACTCATTCCCTTTGGGGTTCATCTTCCTCATACTTAACCACTACCCACAATCATTGTGTTAAGGACGCTAAAACAGGTCCCTGTCCATTCCCATCAGCATGTGTCAATGATCCTATCTTTGACTGTATCTCATCTTTTTTTGAAACTCCTGACACTACCCAGAAAACTTCCTGTGACAACAAATCCCAGAAGCTGACTACCTACTCTTTTTTCTTAACTATACCCTTTTTTGCTGTTATAAGCCTTGCTGCTATGTTGCTCCCTGGATTTAGTACTCCAGGTTACAATGCAGAACAGTTGGTAACGAAGTCATCCACTGTCCTCACACTGGCTTTTTATTTGTTGCTGCTGTTGCACACTGAAAACACCACACTTACTAATATGATTTTTAATTACCATGTGTTAAAGTAGTAAGAAACAAATTATTCTCCCCCTTTGATGATGGCAATAACTGCAAGTTAAGGCATAATCAAATACTCTTTTAAAGCATTATCCTGACTGATGATGATGAGGACCTCAGAACTGTCATGAAGAACCAGCCTAGCCACACTGCCATCTTGAAATGAGATGGCAGAAAGAATACACTTCAAACACTTACATCCTACAAGTCTACTCTAATACATTTAAACTCAGATAATTTTCCCCCATACTCTGACTTAGCAGGATTAAAATTGAATCTAACATAGATTAAAACACAGCTGCAGGATCCAGTGTTAAGCAGGAACATTGCTGGATTAGTATTTTGCAACTGATTTTAAAGAAATGAGGCAATTTAGAAAATAAGTTTTGCTAATGAAATGCGAGGACTGAAATAACAATTTTAAGATGTTGTAAGCATACAAATTTTGTTATGTACCTTTAAGTAATATCCATACCTATTATTTAGTAGAATATTTGAACATTTGATATCTCTGTGCAAAAAGTTCTTCTTGTGGCAATAGGCCAAGCCCTCCATCAGCTGTCTCATAAAAGATTTAATATGATTTTCATTAAAATGAACCAAACCAGATTCCAGAAGTCCCATCAAGTCATGGTCCATATATTCAAATACCAGGTAAAATGCACCTACAAAAAGAAAGGGAAAGGGTAGGAGAAACAGAGAGAAAAACTGATTTAACAGCAGTCCAAAGCATTGCTGTTGCCTACTTTTTAAAATCAGAAGCATTTTTCATACAGCTACTTAGATTGTCTGCAGTATTTATAGCTGTATCTCATGTCCAATGAAATATAGTACAGTAAAAAGTTTTAATAAATTGCTGTTCAATATAAACAGTTATACTAGTCAAACGTATGTGAAAGGAAAAATAATGTTACTACATGGTGCTTTGTCTAGATGAACATACACTCTCTCTATAGCTTCTCTCTATAGCTCTCAATCTCCCTCCATTTTATTTCAAGAAAAATTAACTGTGTTAATATTACCTATGTTAAGTTTGGAGAGGAAATCTAAAAACAAAATATGTACAAGCAGTACTGTGCATTACTGCTCATCTGTCATGACTTAGTGATTAATTTTTTTTAAGACTGCCGTGCAACTGGGTCAGAAATAAGCTGGCCCTTCTCAGACTAAAAATACCTATAAGACAGGATAAAATGAGAAAGCAGAACTAACCTACTAGTAACAGCAGCTCTGCAAAGACAGACTTCATGTTTTAAGTTGCCACACGCATACATCCAGCACAAGAGAATCTGGTCTTATCTCATATTGGCCTGTATAATGCTACCAATAAAGCCATTAAAGCCAAGGCTCTTTGATAAGTATAAGTACTCTTCAAGAGGAAAAGTGTTGAGTGACTCAGAAGTAACAATAACCAATCTCCAACACAACCATTCCCAGTGCAATCTACTTTCTAGTACTTCATTCTTTTTCTTCTTCACCCTGGGACACACAGAACAGTGCAGCCCCTGCACAGTGAAGGAAACAACGCAGAAACCACATTCAGGCGGGTCTGTTTACCTTGCATTTCCAAAACTTCCTTAAATCTTCCACTACAAATAGTTTCTACCCAACAAGAAGTCATTACATGTTCTTGTTCCTAAAAAAGTTTAAACTCAGAAACTAGTGAAAGTCTTGGAGCAATAATGAGAAGTCAGCTTGATAGAAGCTGTACACATACACAGCCACATTCTAATTAACTCCTTTTCTTGTTTAGTAGCTGAAAACAGAAAAAAGAATGCGAGGTCTATCTGCTATTCAGGAAGAAGATTACTCATACACTAAGTGTTAAACTTGTAACAATGATTAGCATACATCAACTAAAACACAGGCCATTGCATACCTCGTTGTTTTTGACTTAGGTATTTTTGTCCTGCTGCGTATTATACAGAGAAAGTAAAATACTCATTATAGAATACCCCTGCTGTTGTGTACAGTGGGGGAGAAACAGAGGTGAATCAAGCAGCTACAACACAATACCACTCATCACTTCACAAGGAGAGAGGGAAGTATTAAAGTCTATAAAAAAATCTGTTGTATTACTATTTGCATAACTGAGTTCAGCAATCCAGTTCACCAGTTTTAACATGGAAAAGCACAGACGCTCCTAATCTTGATATTTTCAAATTAGATAGCTGGCAATCTACTGTTAGATCTACTTCAACAATGACTGAAGTATAAGCCATAACATATTTTTAAATGCCTCAAAACAAAACACCTGATATTAGTGCTGCAATGTACGAAAAACCTAGATATGTCCTTCAGAGGATGTTGGCTCAACAAAACTGAATCAACACCAGTGAATCTTGGTACCTTCTTGCTCTGGAGTACAACAGAAAATTAACTCTGTCATGGCAGCTGGCTGCATGTGTGTATATGACAAAGGAGAAAGATTGACTGTAGTACTGTTTAGTGAGAACAGCTGAACAGAGACCTCTTATTTACATGCAAAGCAGGATCCATGGCTTGAGCTATTTCCTGCTCTGTCACTAACTCCCAGGATTTTTTCACTTCTATTTATGCACTATAACCAGCAATCAGAATTGGTACGTTCATGCAAGAGGACAGCTAACAACAACAGAGAAGATTCATAAACAAAGTTGAGTAGTACCTGGGAGGTGACACCTGATTATTTACATTCTCTGCAACTCTTATTAGAAAACATACACTAGAACAGGATAAATACTACATATTACTTCCTTATGAGATCAAGAGCAAATGTACAGATTCATTACACTTGTGCATTATTGCCTATTTCCTAACTACACATTATTAAAATTTGTTTTAAAAATAAGAACTGGTAAAATCTTCATTTAGTATGAGAAAATATGAAAATTAGTCTATTAACCCTGGCAATCTTACCATTCAAGCCTAATTTTCAGTATTACTCAAGCTATCAAGCAAACTGAAGTGGAACTCCTGTTAATTTATTCCTAGACAAACATGGTGCCCTTTTCTGACACAGATCTGTAGTTTTTGCCAACAAGATCCTTATGTTATTCCACCTGATAATTTCAAATTTTCATCGCTTTTCATCACACTGGGGCATTTGATGATCCATAAAAGGGAATGCAGCTAGTCATTCAGGAAGAAGGAAACAGTCAGGGAAGACATCACAAATGAACTATGCACAGGCAGAAGTGTGCTTACTAGAGCTTAGTCTGAGTTCAAGTTCACAGCATACTTTAGTTGTATCAAAACAAATGCCACACAAATGTCCATTTCTCAAAAAAGGAAAACATAGCAGAAAAAAATAATAGTTACTTCTTTGATGAGGGCAAAACATTTTATAACTTGGAGGTTACATTTCAAAATTATGTTTTGCTTGTTGCCAGCTTTGCCCAGTTCTCATTTTGGGAAGCAGTGCCATAAAAACACCTAAAGCAGTCTCACAGTAAAATGCGTGCAATTCAAATGAACTCAGGATTACTTACTTGACTTTAAAGCTCCTCATCGTACAGCTGTTGTGTTAAAGACCTGCACTTCCCACCTGTGGGGCGGGAGAAAGCCTAGTCCATTTCTACATGCGGCAACAAAGCACTGACAGAAGGGTTGTATCCTAGGTGGCCCATTTCTTTCACTAACACCATGAAGTTCATCTACTGAGATAATCAGAAATCCTAATGTCACTACATGTTGACAGAGCAGCAGCTGGAACAGCTGAACAGTAGGAACACTGCCTATTTCTGAATATGGGATAAGAGAGTGCAGCTGAATCTATTAAGGAGGTACAGAGCAAAAAAAGATTCACATGGATGGAAATAATCCTCACCTTACTCCTTCTGACTGCCCTTGGAAAAATGCACTTTTCTGACTATTTTGTCAGTTAAGATGGATGGGGTTCAGCAAGTGAGATATCAATTTAGACTAATTAAAGGATTAACATCTCCTCCTCTCAGTCATATGTTTCAGTTCATGGAGCTCTAACAGAAGCAGTTTCTTAACACCTAATAAGCTCAGGTATAATGCAGTAAAGGTTTGCACACAAGAAAGCTGACTCAACAAAACATGGCACTAACAATCTGCAATAAACAGTGGATTTTCTGAGAGGCCAAAAAATACTAACAAAACATGCTTTGCATTTTTGTGACACAGGCTCTGGATTTCTTTGGAGTGTCTTCAAATCACACAGATCCAATCAAACAGGACACCATTTGTTCTCAAAGATACAAGTGTTCAGACTGGGAGGGGAGGATGGTGGTGCAGGGGAGAATGATCCGAAAGCCTCCATAGATGATGGCTTTTAAACGAGTGTTTTCCAAATGTAATTCAGAGAAAAGGTGTTCAGTGTTTCTCAAAATATCTAATTAGATAGAGATCTGATGACCCAGGAGACCAGAAAGGCCTTATTACACGCAAATTTCAATTAAATTCTAGTATAAATGCATTACAATAGTATCTTGAAATACAGAAATGCTTTAAAGAAACTCTAGTATCCCTGCCTAGTTCAGTGCATAGTACATACAATGCTGAGTTGTGAAAAACGTTTTCAACATTTGTTCTGTACTCAGTTTTCAAAATGAAAGTCCATCAGATTTTAATTCTGCTACTAAGCCTCCTCCAGCTTCTTCTATGCAATACACAGATTACTCTTACTATGGACTGATTAAATATAATTACATTACATTTACTGTTTTATTTCCTTAGCATTTCTCTTCCAGTACTCATGATATGCCATTCCAAGAGTTTTATGCAGGGTTTTATCAACTACAACCTGAAAACTAAAGAAGAAATTGCCCACCAATTCCTAAATTTCCTTACAATTAAATTCCTTAAAGGTCCTTACACTTAAATTTCTTAAAGGTCCTTCAATAGTAATCGTCTTTTTGTTCGACTTAGGTTTTATTAATCTATTTTCTGATTGCCAGAACAACAAATATAGCCATAGCTGCTGAATTAATCCCTTAAGACTTAAGAAAACATTGCTGCTATACTACTTTTTTACATTTTCACCCAATATTAAGTTTCTATTTAATGACAGTGTTATTCTCCCCTTTCAAGTTCAACCGCATTTTCCTCTTGCAGTAACTCCACATATGTTCTGAAACAGGGATACAAGCCAAGAACGTACAGAAGCCCTGGGAATAAATTCTCTCCTTGTTTTAGCATATAATAAAGGAAAATAAGGAAAGAAAAACCAAACAACTAAACTAAAACAAAAAACTTAAAGCAGACAATAATCTTTGATTAATAATTAGAGATTTTTCTCATTTTGACATGTAACAAGTTGAAAAGCCACACAATTAGGTCTGCGCTTATTCCAGACCAAAGCCCAGTACAGCACACAAATAGGAAGCACCACTCAAGCAGTCACACTATTCCTGATAACTTAGCTCTAGCATGAAAAGTATTCGGGGTAAATTTCTATCAGCTATTTTGGGAGCAGCAAGGCAAGCTGTAGAGCACTGGAGGTTTCTGAAATTCACACCTCTGCTTTTACTCAACTTCCTAGGAAACACAGACAAACCAGCTACCCCGTAACATTGACTACATGACCGCTGTCACAGACTCCTTCCAAACCACAAGATTTCGGAATAAGTACTTCTTGACGGCTGTGAGAAAGTAACCTGTCAGTCATATTACAACGTACTGCAGAGTCAGTGTACTCCTGTACTACAATACTGTCAATATAAATACCAATTTCATGCCTAAAAAGTTTGCTGATTTGTACTGCAAATCAATAAACTTGCATCTTAAAATTAATTATAGAAACACACATACATAAACAGGCAATTCACACACACAAAAAAACAACAACAACAAGCAAAAAAAAAAAACCCGAGCCAAAAAAAAAAAAAAAAAAAAAAAAAATCCCTTAAGCTGCAATGTTAACCAGATATTTTATTACTGGTCTCCATGCCAAGTTTTACACCCTCCCTCAGGTTAGCAAAAACACCTATCCCAGTCAAAAGGAGGAAGGGATGTCAGGCATTTTCCATTTGTTTAGTAAAAAGAGATCATGTCAATCCCATAGCTAGACTGTTGAGCACTTGCAAACATCTCCCAGCTGTTAGAGGCAACTGAAAACTGAAGAAGCATCTCAAGTGCCCAAAGTAAAAAAATATACACCAAAGTCACATAAATTATACATGCACAAAGAAAAAATACCAAAAGCACAAAGAAAAAATACCAAAACTGCCAACAGCTCAAATTGAGAAAGCATTTTCTCAATAATTCCTTTTATAACTGATAAGGTGACTCAACACACAAAAGACTGAATACAACCTCAGAGTCACAAGCTCCCATCGTTAAGTTTGGGTGTTCACGTGTTCACCTATCTCCTTCTGAATGATAGGTGAGAAAAGCCTACACAAGAAACATATAAAATGAATACTGCTTGTGGCCACACCCAACATATATGTTTTATCTATTAGGATTGTGCCTGAGAATCAAGATGTTACATTACTAATTAGCAATCAGTAATGCCGTTCTTCAACTTTATCATCAAGCACATCTCATGCATAATGAAGACTGCAAAGTGAACAGCTTCTGATCCTCAGTAGACAGACCCATGTATCACCCACTCTGCTTTGTATATACCCAATCTATACAAACTATTATGCTGCCTAAAGTGATGACTTCCAATGATGGACAGAAATGCACTTAGAAAATTTGTAACATAGGGCTCCAATGTGTTACACTTCTTTTGCTAACAGTTAGTAGAGAAAGAATAAACTCAAAACTATCTATCAAAGCTGTTCATGTCTTGAAATTTATAGTCCAAGCTGGCCAAGATAAAACTTGATAAAGTTGTTGATAAAGTTTTCTTTGTTGAAAATATTGAGACAGGCTTTAACATGGCTAATGAGTAATTCTCTCTTCCAGACTTTTGAGTGTGTCATTTAAAAACATGTGATGTAGCTAAAAATATCAGGACAAAATTATACAAGCCAAGCTATTACTGGCTTGCCGTCCAATATTACTATCTTAAAAAGTATCCTTAAATCAAGTACTGTAAAACACATTATTATCAGAAAACTGAATGTACTGTATATTAAACCACTGAGATCCAACCAAAAAAACCCCACAGTGCCTTAAGTGAAAAAGCAGATGAATACTATGTCAGGATATGATACACAGCCTTAGAAACAAAATTAACTTCATTCATAATAACTAGAAAAACATGTTCTTATTCCCTACTCTTCTAAGGGGAATATCAGCAGGGTTTTCCAAGTCATACTTCAAAGCTATGGTAAACACATAACATATATTAAGCATAAGCACGCTCACCATATAGGCAAAACACCATACTTTTACTGTAACCGCTGCCCATTGTAAGATATCTTTATCTATCTACCACTTTTCTAATGGTTTCTTGTTAAGCAGCCTACTTTTGTATTTGCAACACTTTACTCTGAAAATGACCAAACTTCCTCCCGCTTGCATTCATTCTCTGCACAGACGACAATTTGGCCACAACTCAGCTATAAATCCCTATCTCACAATGAACTACTCATTAGAGAAATAAGGAATACAATGCCTGAAAAAAAACCACAATTTCCATTTTTCCACAGAGAACTTGTAAACAGCATCTCATTATCCTGCTAATGTTTTCAGGAAACTATCAGAATGTACTCAACTATCAAAAATTAATTCTATTCTAGCAAAACAGAACAGAATTCTTCTCCAGAGAAATTCCTGCCCTCGTAAATTTCAGAAAATGTACTTGTTTTAATATACTGTTAAGTAATATCAAAAGCACAAACACAGACTTGGACAAAAAACCCCATTTGAAATTTACTATTCAATTCTAAACACGACACTAAACAGAAAGAAAATTCATTAATGACTCATTATGTATTAAGTCAAGACTCAGTGTGGTCTCATTAGCCAAGTAGGTTACACCTAATTAAAACTTAGTGCAAGACGCACATACCAAGACTAAACTTGCAGACTGACAAGATTTTGAGTGGGCCCTGACCACTGAACCTGCACAACTCTCGAGAAACTCTTGCTAGATACTTCCCACTTTTAAGCATGTCAGTGCTGTATATGCTTCAAGGTATTATACTCTCCGAAGGTGCTAGGAAAAAAACCCAAATGAATTCCTGCTTCATATCCACCTTCTGAATGATCATACCACCTGGTGTTTCAGCTGGCCATGCAGTACACACAGCATTTTCTATCTGCACTGCTGCTGGGCAGTAGCGAGACTCAGTGCAGTATAGAGACTCAGGGAGAGAGAGCAGGGAAGGGCAGGTACCACATTCCACACTATGTAACAAATTGCCCACAGGACACTAAAATCCCGCCAAAATGATAGGTTTGTAACACTTAGACCTAAAATGAAATGCCTCCAGGGGCAAAATACCACTCCAATATCAGAAGTACGAAGCAACAACACTGCATGATTTTCACTCTGTTTGCTTGAATCTCTAGACTAAGGAGGTTGAAACAATTCAAACAAGACAGACTTAAAACTGAAGGAACCAAGTGTAGAAGTCTGCATGCCTTCACTTTGGGGAAAAACACTACCACTGTACAAGTCTTGCCTTTCATACTATTAATTTACTCGTCTTCTAGCCCACAAAACACCTGTGCCTAATCATCAAAAAAGTAACTAAAGAACAATTAATATAAAACCAAGGCCAAAATTAAAAACATCTCTTCAACACTCAGCCTGCTATAGTTTAAATGGTGTGAGAAAGCACTAAAAAGATAAAAGGTTAAGAAAAGCTCACAATTAAAAGCTTCGTATTATTGCTGGCCTCCCTAATCCATGGGTGTCAAGGAGTCAAACATCTGTTCCTCTACAGCAAAACCAAAATCAAGCAAAACATTTTTTATCCCACAAAATATTGGCATAAAATGTTTATATAAGCAAAATGCATAGCCAAGTTAAATAAACAACTTCTTGTAATATTTAAATCAAAATTAAAATCCCTCATCAGGCAGCACAATTTGCAATCATATTTTTTAATGAAGCGTAACTTCAAATCCAGCATAGCAGGTCCAGAAAGAGCAATCCCTGTTAGCATACATACCTTTGTCCTTCTTGAAGTCTAAAGCATCTTCTTTATCCGTCACTATTTCCTTCATGTTGATAATGCTTTGATGATTAAGCTGTCGAAGAATCTTAATCTCTCGAATAGCTGTAATTGGAAACCCTTCCTTTTCATTATCCAGTCGTACTTTCTTCAGTGCTACCATTTCCCCTAAGAAAAAATTTAAATAAAAGCCATTAAGATTAGCAACCAAACCATGGAATTTAGTATTGATTTGTATGTTTGTTTTTCAAAACCCTGATGCTTGCACCAAGCACTATGCTGAACAGAAATCAGCATCACAGACAGGAGCAAAACTACAAATGAGAATTTTCAGCTACATAAACTATAAGGGCTATCCTCCTTCCTCCTGCACAACTCACTCACATATGCCAATATTCCACACCATGTCTACCAGTAAAGACTGATTATCAGCAGCAGCTTTAAAGACAGAGGCCTGTGACTGCTCTGGACTTCTTAATACTACCCTACCACTGGTCAGAATGCAGGTATCTAGCCAGAAATACAGTGCAGCTCAAGATATGAGGATGATGACTGAAGAGTCCTCAAATTCATCAGTATACTTTCTACAAGCACAAGTGGCACTTTGTTCTTACAGTGAGGAGATTTTCCCTTACTATTTTACTGCAGGGTGGGCTGTATTAAACTACAAAATGGCAGGAGCATGATCTGCTCATGATAGAGCATGAGTACAGACATACACGCTAGTTCAATAGTTTTGCTCTTGAAAGTTTATTGCTATGTCTGGGAACTTTACTGACAGCCCAGGTATCTTTGTTAGTTCTAAAAAGTACTTAACCTACACTAACTTACCCGATACACTCACAGTAGATCACATTCCAGCATGACACCACATCCACTTGCTCTGAAAGCCCATTACACAGCTACGTCTAAGGTATCTTAAAGGTCATAATGCCACCCTCCACACAGGATTTGAATTCAAAGCTAACAGATTTGCTTGTGTATCTGTACAGATGCCTTCAATGCAGAAAGCAACAACTTCTATGGAAGGGGAGGTTAAGAGATGACTGTGAGGCACACATAATCTGAAGTTTGCCAAAAAGGCAATATGGTTATGACAGGGTGGGCAAATATGCAAAGAGTATCTCAGGAGATCCTAACAATGATTTGCAAAGGTTCTCAAGGCAGAGGCAAAAATCTGTGAGAGTTCAACTAGAACTAAAGTTTTCAGACTGAGACAAGGAATAAAGGAATTATAATCACACTGCTTGTTCTTCTGGTGATCAGAAAGAAGGAACTGTGGCTTGTATGTGCTCCTATGAGATTCAGTTACTTCTGAAGTAGAAAGCGATACAGCATTCAAAGCATGCACAAATAAGCCAGAAGGGGAAGCAATCATGGAAAGGACTACTAACTAATCACAAAACAATCACATGGCATACAGCATATATAAGGAATTTGGATAACCTATTTAGAAGTAGTGACAATATTATGTATCCTACTGATGACTGCTCGCTAATTTCAGCAATATTTTAACATGAAATTAAAAAATTGTATCACTATTGTAAAGTCAGTTATATTGCAAGAATACCCCATGTGCAACTCTTCACAGCTGTATTGCACAGAAGATAATTTTCCTACTATGAACTAGTGACTACTGGAGTACAAACAACCATGAGCAAGTTTTATGCATAGCTTCTTTCATAGTTACATCACTTTACAAACTTCATTACAGTTTGCCAACCTGCCTACTGTGACATTTAGTTTCCCCAGGATATTTAGCCTCTCTTCTTCACTAGTTCAACTTTATACAGACCATCAAAACTCAAAAAATAAGAATTAGAATTTAGGACTACTCAGCTTCATTCAGCCACAGCTTTACAGAGAAATGGCTTTCCAATCCAGCAAACAATAATTTCTGATTTAGACAAATGCTAAACTTAAAACTGAGCACACCAACAACTAAAAAACTTCCAAACATTAGAGGGTAGAACACCACAAATTTTACTCAATATAAAACAAAATCCAAAACCATCCTGTTCATTTAAAATTGTAGGATTAAATTTACCTTTTTTTAACTTACCTGTATCTTTATCTCTGGCTTTGTAAACTTGCCCGTAAGTGCCTTCACCAATAATACCAATAATATCAAATTTATCCACACAGCGCTTTCCCCAGTCTATTTCTTTTTCTTTCGTTTCACCATGTCGTGGTCCACATATTCTAGAAAGCAACAAATACTTTTAAGAATACAACTAGTATATCTAGACATTGTCTTAACTTTGAAGACACCCTCAACACTATTTGAGACATTATTAGTTAACTAATATTATTAGTCTTATTATCATTAAGTGGCAATAAACCACGTAGTTTGAGTCAAGCCACATTAATACTAAAAAGGTCAGAAAGCAGAACTCTTTTGACAAGAATATATTTTAAAGAAACTATTATTATTACTACTTGCTTGATAAGCTTTTAAAAAAGTTTAATAAACATACTTTGGTCTTCTCTTGCTATGTAACTGAACTGCTGGTTTCTTTTCTTCAGGGCTTTTGGGTACCTCAGCTCCTCCAGGCAACTCAGGTGGAAGTGGCAAGTCTGCAAGCAGATGGCGAAGTTTCTTCTCTGTTTCTTTAACTGACTTCACTGAAAGATTTTCTCTCAAACTATTAAAAAAACCATAATTTTGCTAATAAGTTGAACATAGTAGAACATTAACATAAAAGCAAAACTTATTAGAATTATTTTTTTAAAATATATTCTAGCCTGTCAATGCACCAACACTGGAAATCTCTGCTTTTAAAATTTGCAGGACTTGGATAAATGACTCACAAATAGCTCTTTGTAAGATGCACAGTTAACAACCACAATTCTACAGAACTGTGAAAGCAGACCTTTCTGGCGAAACCTGAGGTAAGATGACACAAGAAACCTTACCAGGCCAGATTTCTTCTGCCACATAAGTTTCTTCCCAAACTTATGGCCTAGACTACTAAAAATAGCTCAGGTACTGCCAGACATCAAAAGTACAGTGGTAAAATCAGTACTCTGACTTCTCATGTAAGAGAGAAGATCTGACTAACCCAGTTCTCTCTAAAATTGGTCATCACAGCTAATGAGCTTCTTGCTTACATTAACACTGCTGGGCATTACGAGGTTGTCGACATCACATCATTTACAAATTCTAATTGCATACATCTGCTGAAACACTCCCAGATTCAACACATTTCTAGTGATCAGCATGTGTATCAAGTGGGAAAAAAAAATCAAGATGAAAAAGCAGCAATGATTTTCTGACATGGGTTACTGATACCTGATTGATTTTTAACCAACCATACATAACAGATACTGTTCATCTCTGTCTTGAGAAAAATCCCCAAACACATGTACAGCATCTTTTAACAATTATACAATGACCTTAGAAATGCTCTTACCATTCCAATGGGGAATCATAACCGCTGCAGGATTTTTTTTTCTTAAGTACATGGCTCAATTTTACAAGAACTTCTTTTAGTTTAGCTAGATTTGTTCAGCTACTGCATATCCAGTAATTTTAAAGCCATGACCATCTCTAAATTTTTATATAATTACATAATTGTTTCTCTCCTACAGGACACTCACACAGCATTCACTCTTTTAACTTCCATCAGCATATCAATCAAACTTAAGTCATGCTTTGAGGGGACATTTTCCAAGTTAGCTGCATTTGCCAAATGGCACTATTCATCTTTCTCTGTGAATTTTTCTACAACTTCTTACCTGCTTTGCTTCATAGATAAAGCAGGAACTTCTCTCAATGGAAACACATTGCCAACTCACATAATACAGAATGCATACATTTTTTCTTACTCTTCTTGTACCCTTATATATTTAAATACAGCATTCCAGTGTTTTGCATATGTCTATGCTTCTCTGTGAAAACTGAACACTTTAATGTCTTTTACCACTTCCTAAACTGCCACTGCCCCATTTTAAAGAAGCATCACAAGGAAGCATAGACTGCCCTCGTCACAAATATAATTGCTAACACGCTATAAAGAATAAACCATCTTAGTGCAGTGCATATAACTGTCATGACAATAAAACCTCTTATTTTTAAGTTTATATATTAGTATTTCTCTCATAATTTTTCCCCAAATTTTTCAATATGAGTGAAAGCCTAACATACGAAAGGTTCTGACACAGATTTTAAAAGCAGCACATGAAAATAGAGGTAGCCAAGAGCAGCTTTTTTTCAGGTTTGTTAAATCACATATCATTGATGACCAGGGCAATTTTCTCTTTCAGCTAACCTGAAAGGCTAATGTGTAAAGGGTACAGTAGTAATTTACACTAGTGGTCCCTTATGTCACTTATTTGTGGGTTTATGAGATTCTTACTGAAGGAACCAGACAGTTCTGCATAGCATTGAGCTCAATCTTGCTTTTTTGACACAATTTCCCCACAGTAACTCAGAGCCCAATTTAAATACTTTTCCCTCCCCTCTACCATTAAAAATATTTATCTTCTTCCTTTGATGATTTAAGCTTTATCATAACTTATAATTTCTGATCCAAAGTTTATAACACCCTATAGGCAAAACTACGCAAAGCATAAAAGACATTCCATTACTTGTCATTAATCTTTCTAATGCAGCTGTTTGCAAGCAGTAGGCTTTTGGTTTTGAAACGAGAATGAGCCCAGTGCTGAAAGAACCACTGCTTAATTGTAGCTTAACTCCTTAGTTTAGCTAATTTAAAACAAATGATCCATTAAAATATAACAGTAATAATAATATCAGAAGCAATCATCCAGCTTCAATATGAAATCTCATTTCATGTAGTTGCAATTAATACTGCAATGCCAGTCATATTTAAACTACATAGTTTTTAGTTAAAACAGTAAATCATGCTCACAGTATCAGGATTCTCATTTACCTGGAGAGGATGGCTTTGTCACAAATGTAAATGCAATCATACATTCGCTACATCATCATTACATTTGCTAGATGCTGAAGGGCAAGAAACTATTCCTTTTTTACAACTAAAAAATAATATATAACTGTCTAATACTAAGTTAGGTTGCATTCACTTCCCAAGGCTTCTATGCACCCTTAGTGTTTAATACAAACTTCAATTACTAGCAAACACAAGAGAAACATTTTCACCTCTAGCTAAAAAGTTCTGGCTTACTTGTGAAGTGATTTCTTACATACATGTGAGAGGCATGTAGCACCTTAGGCAAAACAAAAAACCCCCAAACAAACAAACAAAAAAACCGAAAAACAAAACCACAAATCACAGCAGAGATTCTCTGGTAGGACTATGAACAGAATTAACATAGTCTAAATTCATATGACACTTGGACACAGAAATTAAATTCTTCACTACAGACCAATTTTTACACTTCAAAATTAACATAAATGACAGACCATAAACCTCACTTCCATTATACATACTCAAAATAAATGACACTAAAATAATGCCCAGCTATAAAACAAGTGTCTTTCAAAGGGAAGAGAATCTTTTCTTCAAACTCCAGCTAAATAATTTTCTCATACTGCTACTGAATTCAACTTTTCTCCAGAAGTATATTTATGTTCACACAAAACTTGAAATCTTGAATCCTTGAATACATCCTTTCATTCATCCCAAAGCTATTATTACCAGCAATTTTTAAAACATTTCTTTAGTAGAAAGATTCTTCTTAGACCAAACTCTTCTTTTTTCAAGAACTAAAATTATTTTTAAGATCAAATTCCTCCAGTTCACTAAGTCACCAGTCAAACAGCTGAAGAGCAAGAACAAATTAAATAATGCATTAGCCTCACCTGGCATATAGTTTTGTATTTATTTTCTAAAGGAAATAACAACAACCATTATAAAAAGGAACAAATAATCCCAAAAGCAAATCTCTGTCACAACTCACCTATCAGTTTCTTTATCTTCAGGCAGCGTGGGAGGCAAAGGCAAGGGTGGTAGTGTGGAGGTCGGTAGTGCAACAATTCTGTCCTTCTCCTTGGCTACTACATTGGGTGTACTTGGTTTGCTTTTCTCTTTTACAGGGACCGGTTGCTGCTTCACAACAGTCAATTTATTCTCTTTTACTGCTGCAGGCTTCTGTTTGGTAACTTTGTCTGCAATTAAATTATTTTCTGCTTTTGTTTCAGGAAGCGAGACCTTTGCTTTTGCCTTGTCATTTTTCAGATTTGCACTGCTGGTAGGAGAAGGTGTATGCTCAGTTTTGATTTTCTTCAGGTCCTTAACATTGTTCACTTGAGGTGCGCTTACAGAAGTATCAGTGTTTCCCTTAGTAGGTGTTGAAGTATTGGAAGCTTTTGCACTAGCTTTGGCTGCCTCAGCAGCTCTTGCTTTTTTGTTTTTGTTCAGCTCAGCAGCCAGGCTACTCTTCAGAGTCAATGTACTAGGAGAAATACTTGAATGACGACTTCTGGATCTAGACAATCTGTGTCTGCTACGAGACCTGGAGTGCCTTGATGAATATGGACTTCTGCTTCGAGATTTTGCTGATCTCCTGTTTCAAAAAAGTAAAGATTTACCCAGGTAAAATTAAGTCTAGCTGCTTTCCCAGCACATATACTTTTTTGACAAATTACATTTTTTAAATCAACTATTATCACCATGCTCATAGAATAAATGGAAGTCTATGAAATAGGAAAGACCATGCATTAAAAAAATAAAATTCTACAGTTAATCCATCAAGATTGTACACATTCCTGTTAGAAAACATTAAAACTCTTATAGGTAGTTTCTCCTCTCAAAGAACTGCAAAATACAACACTTATACAAGGCAAGAAATGTTCTGCTCTCCTCACTGCTTAAGAGGTATTTTTCTCCTTAAAGAAAATCTTAACGTACGCAACTTGTACAAACACCTTTAGCATACACAGTACTTGAGAAAAATTCAATTGACTACACAGTCAGAATTCAACAAAATGAAATTAAAATTACACAAGACAAGAGAAATCTAAACAACACTCTTTTTAATTGTAGGAACGTCTGGATTTTCACTTCCATAAATATATATTAATATAAGTCAACTGAGAAAAAAATGGAACACTAAAGAAAAAAAATGGAGTACTAAAGGCTGCAATGTAGTCAACTGAAAGACAATTTTTCTTTTTTGAAATCTAATTGTACAACTTCAAAAAGAACCAAAATAAACAACCTCCCCCACTCCCAAAAATCCCAAATACCCTACATTTGTTACAGCTATTGACAATCAAACATAATCCACAAATGGGCCTAAGCTATAACTGCATCTGAATGCAGACACTAATAGAAAGAAGAAAAAAAAAAAACCAAAGCAACCACATAGCAATGTTATAAAATAAGATTAAAACCCCTACATGTAAGTTATTTTACCATACCAAGAATAATAAGGATATTGATCAGATTTACAAGTATTTTCTTAATTAAAGTATAATGGAAATCTATTTTGTGTATTGTTTGGAGGAAAACACATACTCAGGATTAAAAACACCCAGTATTCATCAGCTGAACAAAGAAAAAAATATCAAGCAATAGTAAAAATAAGACTTTCTGAAGATACAAGAATTTCAGAGTCCAAAAGATAGCACACCAATGTATGATGGTTGCTACAACAAAAGGAAACAAAAAACCCAGACGAAACCAACAAAAAAAAGTAACCCAATAAATAAACAAAAACAATGCCAACTACAATCCCTATGATCAGGACTACCCATCCCACACCAAATTTAATTTTACTGACAATTAAATTGATTCAGTCTTAATTATCAACACATCACAATGCTTCAACTGAACAAATCTAGTACCATAATGTTTCTTTTGTGTGCAATATTGACTAATTTCTAAATTTACATTCTCTCCTTTTTGTTACACTCCCAGTATGAGTTCTTATAATGCAAAAACTCTTACCCAATAAAAAGTCACTCAGATAAATCAAAAAGTGGCTGAAACAATGCGTATGCACACTATATAGTACAGCACAAGCTTCAAAATTCTACAGGTGAAATTGATCCAAATGGCTAGAAACTCATGAAGGAAAAAAAATCTAATCCCAGATGAAGGTAACTCTTAGAAACTAGCACAGTCCAATTATATGCCAGGAAGCAGGTTTTATAGGATTTTCTAGCACAGCAGGGTAACAATAACAGATAGCAATTATAATAATCCAGAAAGTTTTTACACCTTAACTGAAAAAAACTCACAATTCTCTTCTAACAATTTTCAACCAAATGTTTGGTTTACTCAGTAAAGAGATATTAATATTCATGTCAAATAAACACCAAATAAAATCTTCATATTGGGCACACAAATTCCATTGAAAACTCTCTACTTCATTATGAATCCTGTTGCTGAAGTAATGTTTCTCATTATTTTGAAGATCTAAGTACTAAATCCCACAGAATATTTTCAGAGGTTTGGCCAAACAGGAGTAAAACAAAAAAGGTACTAAGTTCCATTATACAGAGTTAAAACAATGTACCAGAAAGAAAAAAGGAAAATCTAGAAAATGCACACACTTCAAATGCTAGACCAGAGCTCTCTTCACACTGATGTCTCACTTTTGGAGAGGAATTACTGTAGATCTCAAACAGAGGTGTTACTGCTACAGATCTGCACCTGCTCTGGAATCAGTATCATTGCATTTCACCTGCATCAAGCACAAGCTAATAGACCCCGTTAGTCCTAAACTGACTTCTATAAATGGTGCACCATTTGCAAGGATGTCACTGACCTGTCTTGGAAAAAATTTCCTTGCACATCTTGTTTATAAATCAGCTATTTCAGACTGACTGTCTCCAATTACCTGTAGAACATAACCTCCATCCCAAGTACATCACTGCAACCTGTACTAAATTTAAAATATGCCCTAAATGTATCAAAATGAGCCCTATTTCTTTCATAAATATGATACGGGGTTTCTTGTTTGTTTTGATTGATACCTAACAAAGTAATCACATACCTAACAAATACAGACATAATTTCACATGCACTGGAAAAGAGAAGTAGCAGCTTAAAACAACACAGTTGGTGAGACACTGTGCCTGATTCTAAGACTGGTTCTGTTCTACTTTGGCACAAAATAAAACAGGTCCGTTTGGCTCACTACTAAGAATAAAATGAAAAAGATCTGTTAAAAAAAATCAGTGACAACTAATTTTATCATCTGATTCAGCTACTATAACTCAGTGAGGAAGAGGCAGTTTTGAAAACCTAGGGCAAAAATAACCTAGACTTCTGTACTTCAAAACCAAATAAGAATTGACAGTGGATTGATGTCTGTACTTTACCAATATTGGTCAAGATAGTTTGGGACATGAACATGAATTTATGCAAGCTCAGCTGTAAAAGACCAAACCCAACCATCATCCATCATGGGTTCCACACTCCACATGACAACTGCACAACTTTTCCATGTCAGAACTGCATTCATGTGGGAGACAGCAGATGTGCATGCACACAAATAGTTAAGTTTCAGTCCCAGTACCTATTACAGCCCTTAATAGTGGATCAAAATGATAGCAGTCTAGTTATGAAATATGCTGACTGATTATAACCTCTGTATTGGTTTAAATTTTCCAAAAACTTTTCATTATTTATGTCAGAAAAAACTACTACGTTACCTATATACAGCACCTTTAGCATCCCAAAAACCTTAGCAAGAATACCTTGGTGTACCTGAACCACTGAGGTAGACCCTAGAGAATTCAGTAAAAGCATTAACCATTAATGCAAAATCATTTTCAACCAAACTGCCAAATCCTGAATTTTAAGTAAAAAGCATATTTGCTGAAGTGCTAGTTATTCAAGTTTATTCAAGTTACAATGATAACACCTGCTGTTTTCATAAGCTTAATAGTCTTTCCAAACACTCAACTATCACTTCCTTCCATCTGTGTAGTTCAGAAGTCCCAAAAGACTAAACAACCTATGTACAAGTTTTCACCTATAAAAGTGCATCCAAAAACATGGACACGTTTACAAGCTTTCCCTCAAAAGCTTATACAGCAGAGTGGAAAAATATTGCCTAATACATAACAAAACCAGCCAGCTCACTCTGTTCAGACCTAACATTTGACATAAAAGATGAAGTCACAGAAGCATAGAAATGCACTCACACAACAGCCAGTGTCTTCCAGTTAACAGGACAATGACTACCTAATGAGACCCTGAAAAAACACCAGGAGAGACATCTGAAGTACACAGTCTAAATCTTCCAGCAGGTCTCTATTAAATGCATGTGCATGCAAACACATATATGTAAAATGCCTTTTCTGACATTTGACACCAACTGTTTCAGATGTAGTCAGCAGCCTGTTGTTAACACAGTAAAAAGGAACAAAAGAATGATGGCTGCAACTGTACAGACCTGCACTGCAAAAAGCAAATACATTGAACAATGCAATTCAAATTTCTCTTCCTGAAGTAAGGAGAGATCAGGAAGCTTACTAAACCAAAAGCCACATTTCACTCTCTTAAACTGAAGCACCAGCATGAGCTGTTAACACACGAGGGGAGAGGTTAATAAGAAGCCTAAGTTATTAACAAGGTAACTTTCCTTCGATGCTTCTCCCTGTTTGCACCCAGAAGTTCTGCCCCATTTTAAAGTACCTTTGCCACTTAAGCCATCAATAGTGTTCTTTCGCATCTTGAATTTACTTCACACAAGTGCAGATCTCTACAGAGAGGACAACTGCCACACTTCATGACACTTGTAAAATCCTTTCTGAGCCATATACAGGTGTCAGTGTGCTTTTATATATGGAGGGTGATGACAAAAAGAAAACAGAAAATGGATGTGCCTGAAGACTAAGTATGCACAACTAGACTAGTTGCAAAGGGACATGGAAGAAGTTACATTTTAGCTATAGCTATAAAATAAAACCAAGAAACAAGCAAAAAATTTAAGATTTTATCTAAAAACCATATGGGAGAAGAGACAAATTTAAAGAAATTGATAGAGTAAGAAAGCACTACTAAGGAAGCTACCCTGAAACCAAAACTCCACTTTTCAGGCCAAGAAAAATAGTGCCCTTAAAGATGGAGAGGGAAAAAAAAAAGACTGGTTTAGGTATCACAGTTCTTTCTTTTTAATTTTTTTTGGTTTTGCCTAGTACCCAGCATTTCATAAAACAAACAGTCATTGTTTCTCCACTTCATACAATGTACTTAGTCACTTTAGAAAAAACTACTTCAGAGAGGAAAACCTTTTGAATTGCAGGTTTCAAAACTGTTACAATCTTTCTCCTCCCTGACAGGCAACATTTTATTGCGCTTCATTGGATCACTAATAAATTTACTGATTATTTAACAAAGACAAAAGTCTACTGAAATAATACCCCTTACATTCTCAAGCAGAAAATTAAAGAATTCCAAATAGTAGCTTAGAGTGCTATCTTTTACTGTCTTGATATTTGAAACCAGAGAGGAAAGAAAATCTACATCAGATTTCCAGGAATACATTCATTCACCTTACAAGGTTTCTTGACATGCTACTTTTCTAGGTGTTTCTTTCCGTCACCTTTCAGTACCCGCTTAATACCAAAAAAGTTACATTTTATGGACAAATCAGAAGGACAATGTCTTTTCATGTTTCTAAACTTGAAAACCTCTTTTCTTAACTGCTTTAAGAACAAGCTTAATCCATCATGCTGGTGGCCAGTTACATTACCTAAGTGCAAACAATTTTGTAGTTGAAATATATAAGGGCCTGTGAGCTGAACAAGGGAACCAACTTTGTCAGTAACTTTTAACAATGCATAACACAAAGGGATTTATGAGAGCATGAAGGCAAAACCAAGAAACCTAGCAGTCCAAAGGAGGTTAAAACAATGACTGTTGCCCAGCTCTTTCTTTAATCCACAGGTAATGCTGGACTACTGACTAAACACACTGCCATCCTTCCCTGCACAGTAAGTGTATTTGAGAAGAGAGACCTAATTTAATCAACTGGCTTCACAACAGACTAAGACATTTACAATCCGATAACATAAACCATCCTGACAAAATATTTTAGCTCGTAATATAGCTTTTCCATGTTGGTCTAGCAGGCAAACATATAGTTCACTTCTATGCAGCTCTGCAACCAACCTCCTACTCAGCTGCTTTGTGTACAATGACTACATAACCTGCCTTACTGATTCAAACTAAATGCAAGTCTTTAAAAGGGTCTCTAATACATACTGGAAAACTCTGAGCTAGGCTTTTATTTGTTTCCTGAACCTGCTTTAAACCCTCTATTTTCATATGAGAACTAAGTCTACAAAGAAATCAACCAGCAAAAGGGCAAGTCAACTCAAAATCTGTGTTCAAACACATCTGAAGTTAATTTTTTAAAATTAAATTCTTTTTCTCAAACAAGGAAAGAAGCAGCAGGAACAAGGAAAAAGGAAAGGCACACGAGCAAAAGGCAAAGGCCAGCAATCTGCACTGGAAAAAATAGCTACTTGAAACAGTGAAAACCTAGAGTGGTCCATTTTAAACACAGTTTTACTAACCAAAATTAGAGAGCTTTAAATTATATTTTAAAAAAATCAATTTTTACTAATCAACGTGGGGAGGGAAATCAAACTCTCTCTTAATCCTTTAAATTCAAAAACAGAAGAATTACAGGAATAAAAATCATTTTCATATCAGTGTATGGCACCACAGCTTCTCCATTTACTAGCTGAGTATGTATTTTACTGTTTTTCCTACAGTTTTTGTGATTTTGCACATAAATGACCCATATTCTACAGAGCCTCACTACTACAGACTAGCTACCAATACAGACTGAGACCACTCTAGTGCCAAAATAAAATAAATCTTGCATCTTTCCTATAAGCAACATCAATGCACATAGTAGTACAACGCTAGTAGTGCCCCACCCACTTACTTTTATCTAAGCAGATGGGTAGGTGTATCCAAATTCGGGAAAATGCAATTACTCATCTATACTGCTATCTGATTTAAATGTGTGATCACATAACATATGACCAGACTCAAGTTACAAAAAGTTCTCTGGAAACTAGTTTAGCATGAAATTGTAGGAAGCAAGAGACTGTGTTCTGCTTCTTTTGTAAACCATGGGGTTTGGCTGAGAATTTTTTATTTAATCCTATCATTTTACCAGCAGAGAAACAAATACCTCATACTTTTGGAAGAATTTCCATTTTGAAAATATGCATGTGCTACGTTAGAACTGCTGTGTTACCCTATCCACAAGAAAATAAGAGTAATACAAATCCACCAGCAACAAGTGAAGAAGTTTTGTCCAACAAGTGAATACAGCTCAATCAGTTTATCCAAAACACAAACTTTCACTGCTATTACAATGGAAAAAGCAATTAGTCTATAATTTAAAGAGTAATCACCAACTATGGAACACATATCCAGTGTCTTTGCTTCTCCTTAGAACCCACAGCCAAACAACATCACCTAAAACCAGCTAAGTCAGTACTGCAATTCAAACCTCACAGCAACAACGCACTGCTGCTGCTTCAAACTAGCAAAGCTGACTTCACTTGTTTCTCTTCAGCTGTTTACTAGAAGTTTCTCCCTAAGCAGCTCAGACACCTAGATTAAAAAAATCACCACTAAACACACAGGCTTTCTAAGCATGCTAGAAATGCTTCGCAATAATTTTCTACATACCAAAAGAACTGAGTAATTCACTTAACATTAGAGAAGACACATATATGAGACATAAAACGAAATGAGCAAAAAGATTTGCAGGCTGAAATATTCAGTCACATAAACAGTCTCTGATGTCTGGTCATCATTACAGCTGGATACTAACCCAGAATTAAGCCTTTAAATCATCCAGACGAAGAACACAGGTGCTGTAAGAAGGTGTTGCCTCCATAAAACTGTAATATTCTATCAAGTCTAAGGCCACTGTATCATTATCAAACAGGACAGCAAAATGTTCAGCATTTTGGTTGTAGTACTACAGAGTCAAGCAAAAGTGATTATTACATAGTTTTCAATGGTTTAAAAAAAAAAAAAAAGTATAAACCCCTACCTTTCCATTTCCCTGCTGCCGTTGCAATATACATTATGATCAATAGCTGTGTGGAAGAAACCACTGGCTTTCATTTCTCCACAAACATTATCAACAATTTATCTTCACACTTTAGGTTTCTTTTGTTTTGTCACTTTCTATGAAAGTGACATTTTTGCAGTAAATGACCCATTAGGACAGACCTCTCTTTCTACATATAGAAATCCCTCCTTTTCAGTCAGCCATTCCAATTCCTCTCCCGAACACCTGACAGTCTGCATTTGTCTGTAAGCAGTTAAAAACTGAACACAAATTACAATTCAACTGGAGGGAGGAAGAAAGGCAGGAAGTCACAAAGCCAACTTCTAGAAACAGATCTGCAGGCTCAAGAAAGCCTTACTCACTGCAGAGTGAATACCAAAACCAGGAGATTTAAACTTTTGTGCTTCCAATCACAGGCCACTACCAACAGAAAAAGAACACTACTACAAAACTCTACTATAGCCCAATTAGTCAGTATATATAGAACCCTGAAGTTAACTGGGCTGTTAATCTGGCTACTCCTAAATGCAAACCTCAAATGCATAATTCTGTGCATCATTCTTATTCCAGGATATAAGCAACTACAGAAAATAATCTAATTCCTAGGGCGTTTAAATCAACCTATGCACATAATATTCCTGTTATGCTATTATTCAAATAATTTTGAAAGTGTATTTTAACCACTTGTAACACTCTCACAGAAGAACAGCATGATGTTTTCAGAGCAATTACAGTGTTTTCTTCATTAAGCACCCTACTGCTTACAAAATTATTCCATGCAACCACACCTTCAGACAATCGTTATTCTTATCCCACGGCACTTTGGCTCTATCTCTCTGAACAAAGTAGGACACAGCTTTGTTACTTTGCTCTTTAAACAGCATCTGATGCACACCCAGGACAGCAGACTCTACCAAGAGCCCAGTGAAACACAGAACAGTTTTATCACTTTCCCTGGATATACTACAGCACACCCCAAATGGTAATCAACACAAAGTGCTTATTAAAAACACCAGAGAACAGTTCTCCAACAGCCCACCAGGTAATGCCTTGTAAACAAAACTCTTGCCAGCAGAACAACACATTGCTGGATACCTTTAAAACCAAAGTCCAGACATTAATTTAAGCAGGTCTACAAACAACGAGGCAACTATGTGCAACGAGTAAGATTCCAATATAGGAAATAAAAATCTTCAGTTATAAACACATACTAAGGAAATATGTCTAAATTTCCAGTGTACTTTTCTGCAGGTTAAAATATTGCGAAGAGCTTTAATTCCACAACACGGTTTGCATCTGCTTAGAAAGATACATCCCACACTTCTCTCCACATAAAATTCAAAAACTCATGCAATGCTGACCTTTACAACCTGAGTTCCCACTAGTACTGAAGAAAAAATTATCTGCAAGCATGCATTAATTATATACACGTGCATAACCTTACCAGGCAAAGAGTTTATGTTTTTCATAGCTTATGTAAAGTACAAGACAATTTATCAAAACATGACACTGACTCAACTTCCTAGCAAAACAGAAAGCCCAAGTCCTTCTATAGACCTCTAAAAAGAACAAGAAAACACTTGCAAACACAAATTGCCTGTCAGCTGATTTTCCCTTTAGATTAGCAGAAATTAAACCAAACCCAGATATATTCGATATGCATCCTATTTCATCCAAGAACAGAATACATAAAAATGTACCAGGACGTCTATACTTTGCCAGCAAAGATTTAAAAATCAAAATTAGTCCTTTAGGAAACCTGTCCTCAAAGAAGCATCTTACTTCAGTCACTCTCATTTGAAAACGTTCTCATACCCTTTAACATTTAAAAGCCTTTTTCCAGACAGGTGATCTCCCACGGAGAGAAACTAGCCACGGAAATCTTACAGGCATCCCCATCTCCCGTTCTCCCAAAGAGACAGGACAGGAATATCTTTGTACTTCTCCCTCTCCCCTGCCCCTCACCCCAGCTTTCTGGCAGCAAAAGGGCAAGAAGAAGGGATTGCTGCTGGATGCAAACCTCTCTGGCCTCTCCTGCATTCCTGACCCAGTCATTACGCCCCTCCTCCATGGAGTGGGCCCCCGATCCCATTCTGCCTTTGCCCTCGGGCCCGGACTTACCGGATAACGGGGCTGTAGGGGCTTCGAGACCGACGCCAGCTGCTGTAGGGGCTGGGCGACACATCCCCGCCGCGCTCGTAGGAGCTGTGCCGGCTGTAGCTGGGGGATCGTCGTCGGCTGTAGGGGCTGAGTGGTGAGCGGGCGCCCACCGGGCTGAGCGACTTGCGGCTGCGTTGGCTCTGCGAGGAGCGGTGCAGAGGAGGACTGTCATCCCGGCCGGGGCTGGGCGACGAGCGCTGCCGCCGGTACGCCTTGGGCTCGAGCTTGTCGTCCCGGTAAGCTTTCGGAGGGTCCTTGTACGCTGACGGTGGCTCTTTAGCCGCTTTAGTCCGGCTCCGGTGCGATTTGCTCTCCCGGTCCTTTCTACTGCTGCTGGGCGAGGGGAGGGAGCCCTTCCTGCGGCCGTCGCTGCCACCGCCGCTGCTGCTGCTCTTGAGTCCCTCCCGGTCTTGACTCCCAGTGTGGTTGTGGCGGCTGCGGGATTTGGAGGACGAAGAGGGCTCGGATGCCCCGCGGCCCGGTGCCGACGTCCCCTCCTGCTGCGCCTTTTCTTCTCCCCGTCGGCGATGCTCTCGGTGCCGCTCCTTGGAGCGCCCGCTGCTGCCGCGGCGCTCCCGGCGGGACCGGCCGCTTCGCTCCGCCTCGCCCCGCTGCCGCTGGGTCCCACCGCCCGAGGAAGAGCCCGGGCTACCCCCACCGCTGCCCCCGCCGGCCGCGCCGCTGCCCAACAGCCCCTCGGACTGAGAGCTCACGTCGTCGTATTCCTCCACCAAGGTGCTCAACCCGCCGCTACCGCGCCGCTTCTCCGCTTCCTGGGTGCCCCCGCCGCCGCCGCCGCGGCCCCGACGCCGCTTGTGCCGGGAGCCCGAGCGCCGCTTGCCTCGCGGCCGCTTCCGCTCCCCACCATCCCCACAACAGGAGGAGGCGCCGGTGGCCGCCAGGAAGAGCAGGGACTGTGGCGGCAGCGGCGGCTGCAGCAGCGGGGGCTGCAGAAGCGGCGGCTGCAACAACGGGAACAGCAGCGGGTGCGGAGCCGGCGGCGGCGGCGGCTGCGGCTGGGCCGCGAAGCGCTTCCGTCTCCGGTGGTGCAGCCGCTTCTTGTCGGCCGCCGCCTCCACCGCCGTGCTGCCGCCACCGCCGCTGCCCCAGCCCCGGCTGCCCCCGCTCCCGCCGGCCGCCGCGTCCGAGGTGCTCGGCATCGAGCTCGCTCACGGCCGAGGGCGCGGCCCAGGGAACCCGCCGCCACCGTCGCGCTCAGGGCGCCATGGGGAGCCGGCGGCGCCGCGCACACGTACCGGGACGGACACCCGCGGGTCGCGCCGGGGCCTCGCTCGCTCCCGCACCGCCCGCCTCACATGGGGCCGCACCAATACATACGGGGTCGGGCTGAGGCCGGGGCTGGGCGCGCTGCCCGATGCGGCGGAGCGGCACCGGCAGCGTCCCACAGGCCGGCGCGGCCTCTCCCGCAAAACGGAAGTGTCTCCTGGCGGCGGCGGCTCCTCCTCACTTCATTCTGGGCCGCGGGCGCCGCCGCGCAGGGACACGGGCACGGGGCGCGGGCCTCTTCCACTTCTTCCCTCAGCCGCTCCCGGCAGGGCGGCCGGGTCAGGCCGGGCCGGGGCGCCTCCGGGCGAAGTATCCGGGGCCCTCCGCGGCTCGGCTCCCGGTTCTCCTGCCCGGCGGGTCCGCACGTATCGGGGCCGCTCCCGCGCCGCCGGTGCCCGGGAGCGCTCTCGCGGCCCCTGCGCCGCCTCGCGCGGGTGACACACGCACCGGGGGGGGACACGGACACGGCCCGGCGGAGCGCGGCGCATGCGCGGCCCCCAAGCGGGCGGGGGAGGGGGAACGCGCCCCGCCAATCGGGCGCGGCGCCGCCGCCTTCGCCCGCATGCCCGAGAGCCGCCCGCTCTCGCGAGACTTCACCCGGCCCTTCCCCCCGTCCCCGGCGCCTCTCGCGGTATCTGCTCCTCTCGCGGTAACTGCGGCTCGGGTCCCGCAGGCGGGGACGGTTGCGTGCCAGGGGACCAAAGATGGCGCCCGGCGAGGTGCGGGCAGTGGGAGCGAGCCCCGACCTGGAGGTGCGCCCTCCTCGTCTCTCTGCCTGTGCCCTGTGGAGACAACGGGCAGAAACCGATGCACAGGAAGTTCCACCTGAATATGAGGAAGAAGGTTTTTACTGTGTGGGGACCGAGCACCAAAATAAGCTGCCCAGAGAGGGTGTGGAGTGTCCCTCACTGGAGGTGGCCCCGAGCCGTCTGGACGCATTCCTGTGTCATGTGCTCTGGGATGACCCCACTTGGGCAGGGAGGTTGGACCAGGTGACCCGCTGTAGTACCTGCCCACCTCACCCGTTCTGTGAGCTGCAGCAGGCTCTGGGAGGTGCGGTAGGAAAATCGCCGGTACCCAGATGGTTTTCCCTGCTTTTATTGTATATGGACCTTGGTTAACGACTGGAGGGCGTGAGAGAAAACCTCTTCGGATAAAATGCTTGTGTTACTCTTTTGAAAGAGTGAAGCCCCTTCTCTGCTTCATGGAAAGTACTTTTTTTAAACTGTCTTACACTAGTGAAACTAATTACAATTTAGGAAACTTTGGCTATTTTAAGTTTCCCTCCGAACCTTCCGATTTAAAAGCAGAATCTATTGTCTTTCCTTAGGGATTTAATAGTTTTCTGGCCACCTTACTGTCTGATTGTTGTTAGCTAGCTTATATACACACTGGTTACATTTGTTTGTAAAACACACAAAGACCAAAACAAAGGAACCCACCTGTTTTCAATGTTGTATTTCAGCTCCTTAAAATCACTCTTTGTTCTCATTTTCTAAACCCAAATAAAAATATTCTGTCTGTCCAGGTGCCGTGTGTCATCTGCTGTCCAGCAAATCTTTTCACAAGTGTGTTCAGTAATTCATCTTTCACCTCTCTGTTCCAGCTCACATTTCTTCCAAACGTCATCAAAGCATTCATTACATATTTCTCTAGTTGTACACACACACACAGACAGAGGCACCTGCACTTTCCTTCAGGCTTCCTCTTAAGGTGTGAATTACTTGGAGAACAACCAAGTTGCTTGTTTTCTATTTTCTAACGATGTGCCATAGGATGGTGAAGGAAAAAGCCTGATGTGCTGACCCACCTGCCGTTTCAGGAGAGATGGGCCCTGTCCTAGAAAGATTACTCTAAGGTAGGCAGTGACTGCATTCATACTTTGTGAAATTGCAGGTTTTTATCAGCATGCTCTGCCTTGTGGAAATACTGTGCATCTCCCTGCTGTTGGGGAATAGCTTATCTTTCCATAGTGGTCTGGAGACTGCTCTCAGCTTTGCTGACATCTTTTTCTGCTTACCTTGTATGTGAATATTCAGCAACTATGAAGAGGTTCTCCACGACTATTGCAGCGCACTCAGCAAAGCCAGTGTGCTGTCAGGCCTCTAGCACATTGGGAAAAAAAAAAAAACAAAAACAAAACCCAGAAAGCCAACAACCCTACATCACAGAGCAGCTGTAGAAACTGTCGATAGTTACGCAGGGCAGATCTGGACAAAGCAACACAGGATGCAATTTGTAATTTATTACCGGGCATTTCTGGATGAGGGATATGTTATTTGAAAGAGCTGTGTCATTAGCAGTAGAGTGCTGCTGTTTCTGCATCTGGAGCAAGCCTCATGACTTGTCAGAGAAGCTTAACTAGAAGCTAAGCTGCTAATGACAGCAAGTTTGCTCTTCCTGGAAATGAGCTACGCCAGGTTGTAGGGGGATGTGCCAACAGCAATCATGTCAGCTGTCAGCTGACAGGTGATGGCAGCATAGGATTTGACAGTGGAAACCTGTCTATAGATTCCTGACATGACAAAGCAGACCTGGAACAGATTCCTTCCAGAGAATAAAATCCCCCAGAAGCATTGAAGACATTGCTGGCGTAGTGCCAGTTGTTGGATTCACAAAGAGCCAGAAAATTCAAGATGCATTACAGCTTATTTCCACAAGGCTTAGTGTGGAACAGCAAATACTAGGGAGAGCAGTTCCACATTAGATTTTGGCAGTGGCACCTGCAGTGGTGTGAGAACCAGTACTCTCTAAAGATGGTTGTTCCACAACAAACTGAAACGTTGTGCCATAGGAACGTTGGTTGCAGGGATCTCATATCTTGAAAGGTATTACTATATGGTCAGCACGTGAAAACAGTGGTAAACACTAGAGAAAAACACACCTGGACAGTTGCAGCCAAAATACTATCATCTCCAAAAGTATTTTCATGCCAGCTCTAGAAACTGAGCCTTTGGAAAAGCACTTCCCTACCAAGCATCCCATGGACAAAACTTGAACTAACAGGTTATTTAATTGCATTAAAAAAAAAAAATAAAACAACAACCAAAAAAACCCCCCTCAACTCATATTCTGTTTTTCATTCAATTATTTTGTTGTATCTGCACATTAACACATTAAGTCTGTTCTGACTCTTCTGTTCTGTTTCCACCTGTTCACCATCTTTAGTGTAACAAAATTGGTACAAATAGATGCTGAGCTGGTCACGGGTAAGGAGGAGGCTGTGCTACATGTCACAGACAATGGTGACACTTCTTTTTTTGTTAAGGCTTTTGTTGTACTTTCTTCTTTATTAAAAATGTTTCTGTGTCCTGTCTGTACCACCATGTATAATAAGCCCTTAGCAATATTTTTCTGATGCAGAACAAACTGTCAATCCATGAAGATAAAAGGAGATAGATAAAGTCTTCAGCAGTTTAAAGATCTTTTTCAGCAGAATACCTCAGGGCTTGTTTGTTGACTTGGTAGGCGTTTTTTCTTAAGGATGGTTTTGGTTGGTTGGGTTCTTTTTTTTTTTTTTTTTTTGAGGGGGGGAAGGTGTCTGGTTTTCTCTTTCTCCCAAGCAGTAACATGTACCTAGAGTTCTTTGAAGTTTTGTTTTCAATCTTCCACCATCAATCTGTTTTTTATCCTAAAAGAACAATTTCTCCCAAGCCACAGAGGAATTCAAATTTCTAGCTTGGTTGGCTTTTGTTTTGTTTTGTTTTGGGTTTTTTTTTCCTGTTGTTTAGTTGGTTTTTTAAATAAATATGGAAGTCTTAGAAGACATTTTTACTCTCTGACGTACTGTATGCTTTCATATGTCTTCTAACCATTTTAGAAAAATAGTCTGGTGTCTACATACACTGTCTTGTGTAGTCTGCTGTAGTTTTTGTTACTACCTCTGCTACTTCTTTGCTGCAACTGTATTTGTATTTTGTCCTAAGATTGTTTATTGACTAGAGTGTAATAATTCATGTTTCCCAAGGCCCTGTGGAAAAACTGACTAGATTAACTATATCCATGTTTGTTCTTCTCAACAAGAAGAATGTTGCAATGATCTGGGAACTCAGCTGTTGGAAAAAAAACAGAGAAGGATAAAGACCTGTGCATTGGCTGGTCGGGACACAAGTGAACTTACCAGTGAAACGTCAAATACAATCCATATACTTGAAGAGCTGAGAAATATTAATGCTGTCTTTAAGTCACCATTAGACCACTGAGTCTCTGTCTGTTGTGATCAATCTTATTCATAGACAAATGAATTCACAAAAGGAGCAGAAAAAGCTATAAAGATCATCAGTGAACCGAAATTTCAGTTTCAGAGGAGACTGGCAGAGTGTGACTTGTCTAGCATAGGAAAGGCAGGAAATCGCAGTGTTCTATGAATTTAGTTAGAGGCTGGGAAAGGTGTCCCTGCTCATGGTGGGCAGGCTGGAACTACATGGTCTTTAAGTTTCCTTCCAAGCCAGGCCACTCTGTGATTCTATGAAAGGAGATAACCACCTAGATGGAAGGACTGTTTACCCTAAGAGACAGAGTTAGTGCAGGCAGTTACAAACAAACAGTCGATCAAAGCTTTTTGGCTTTTAAGCCCAGTCTCTTTTGAAATAGGTTAATTGCCTGTTGATGAGAGACAGTTGCCAGTCACCCCAGTACATTTGTGAAAGAAATCTATTTATGCTCCCCAAAGCCGTCAGGCTAGAATTTAAGTGGATGAATTGTTTTGCAATTTGATCCATTGCTGAAGCAGTTTTAGCCATGGATGGAAAGGTGTATGCAGCCCTGAAAAAACTCAGAGCACAGAGGACATTCCAGATCTTTAACTACCAAGTTCACAAATATTCAGAACAATCATCTTGTTTCTTAACTCAGTATGCATTTCCTCTGCTGACTGAACCCTGCTTAAGTGTACCAAGAGCTTTACTCACACAAGCATGCTTGAACCATCTTAGGGAGCAGCTTCATGTGAGGGCCTACTTTGGATTTGACACCAAATGCCTGGTCCCTAGAAAAAGGTCTGTGACTTGATTGAAGCCACAACAGCTCCCACAATAGCAAACGATTTTGCAAAAAAGTTTCCCTAGAGGTCAGCATACCAAAGAGGATGAAACAAGAAACTGAATTCACACTGCTTCTACTGCAAGAAATATGTCATCCTCCAACTGCTCTCATAGCTGGTGCTCTTGGGGCAGTTGTTAACTCTAAAAGTAAACTAAGATCATCCATGCCGTTGCCCACTCAAACTTTGGGGTAAAAGCTAACATTTTTCTCAACTTAGTGCTTGGGAAGATGATACCATAACCCGAGACCTAAAGTAGAGAATTCTGCCTCAGAAATTATGGGGGTTAACTTTTCAGAAGTGTCAAACATTCAGAGCCTGTATGATGTACAACAGACTGCCTCACTGCTTTACCTCTGTTTTTTCATTAAGTGCATGAAACAACATAATTTTTCACATGAGCAGGAGCCATTAAAAAACAAACAACAAAACAATACCCCTTCCCTTCCCTTTCCTTCCCTTCCCTTCCCTTCATTTTCTCTTCCTCCTTCTTTTCTGTGTCTCATCTTTCCCTACCAATACACACTGGGGAGATCTCTGAAGACAATTCTTCCCAGCCCTGCACTAGCAGAAGGCACTGAATACCTGTAACCACCTCCCAGCCTAGGCACTGGCTCTGTCACCTTGTGGGAAAGAGGTGTGTGTCTTCTGAGAGGGGTCAGGGCTGTGAATCTTTTCAAGATAAAGGGACCATCTGCACAAATTTGCAAAAGGCAAGTGTTTTTTTTAAACTCATCAGTGTTCAACTGAAATAGGTTTTTACAGGATGGCAAACTACCACATCCACATCACTGACACTAGTGAGGCTCAAAGGTCAAGCCTTCAGTCTGGTGTAGGATGTGCTTCTCATCTAAATGGTTGCAAACCACTTGGAGGTGAGCAACACCTATTCAATTCTCCATGAATATTCTTTTTTTTTCCTCCTTGTACTCATTTTTAGAAATGTCTGGTCTGTCTTCTATGGAAGAACATGCTAAAACACAAGAGCCTGAGAGCAGCAGCATTCCCTCAGAGGGAAGGTCCATCTGGCCCAGTACTGTGTCTCCAAAGTGTCCAACCACCAGTGTCTGAAGAAGAGCACATGAGCACTGAGCACTAGTCCTGACAGGGTCCTGGTGTGCTCACAGGCCTCAGTGCTGGGACTGGCCTGCCCTGGGACCCCCAGCCCCACCACCTCCGGCCAAGGGCCCAGGGGACGTGTCCCACCTCTGCCTGGGACCTTCAGTCCCTGTCTGAGCCCTGCTGTGGGTGTGCCCATCTCTGCCTCTGTCTCCTGGGTGGGCCTGGGACCTGCACTGCAGAGCTGCTCTCTGGGGTGGAGCCCTCAGACCTGGTCAGACCTTGCCATGCAGAGCTCTGGGTTTAATATGGCATAACTGCTCTATTCTATTCTATTGGCTGCATTCACCATGAGTCAAATAATGGTGAGACTGTTATTTGTGTGAAGTTGCAAGGAGGTTCTGATTCAAAAACACATTCAAGAACACATGACACACAGGTTACAACTGGAAATAGGATATTATTTAATTTTTGTTTGTCTGAATCAGTTTCAGAGCTGATGCTCACAACCATTACCACAATGTGCACATGTAGTCAGACTGTGTTCTTCAGTTTAGCTTGAAAAATCCTCTCTAGTATGGCAAAGGCAAGTGACAGAGTTACAGAATGTAGCAGCAGGCATACAGGCCTAGCAGGTCCTGTTTCCTGAAGGTTCAGAACATGAAGAATGAGAATCAGAAGCAACAACACGAGGTGTGTACTATCTTGGGCATATTCCAAAGTGTAACGCATATCAATGACAAACACACTTTTTGCCTTCCAAGATTTGCTTCATTGCTGTGCTCCCAGGACAAAAATGCATGAAAAGAACTCTTGTGTTTGTCCTGTGCTTGCAGGCAGGAGAACTGAGAAGTGGCATCTCTGGATGGATGCAAGAATCCCACAGGAAATGGAGCCAAGGGAAGAGCAGAGCTCAGCCCCACTCCAAGCTTGCAATGGGCAAGAGAGCCAGAGAGAGCCAGGGCACAAGTGGTGCCTTGGAGGTGTGAAGGGAGCAGGCAAGAATGGAGTTGTAGGGGCCCAGAGGAGCCCTGACAGGGGGCTGTACCCAGTGCTACAGGAGGACAAGAAGCAACTCCCAGGCCACCCTTGGGGCCCACCCTGGGAGTCTGGAAAGCTTCTTGCCCACAGCTGCAGGGCATGACAGGCCATCTTCATGGGGCATGCGGTGAACAGTGATCATGCTCAGTGCTGCAGAGGAAGTCAAAACTCCCTGGGAACCAGTGCCAATCTGCTCTGGGGGAAGATTCCTTCTTGACCCAGGTGCTACTGATTTGCCATTCTGAAAATGAACTCTGGAATTAATGGACCCCGTGGAAACACAAATCTCCTTAGAGAACCACATCCCATCCTGCCTGTTAGCCAGAGACAGCTGGACAGGACAACACAGGGTCAGCCAGGGCAAGTGCCAGTGGCACAACAGATAGAGTCTCCAAGGATGCTCAGGTAAGTCTTAACCAAAGAGATAGATCATTTGTTGGTCTTTTTACTCTTTCCCTCTCATAATAAACCAAAACTCTTTGAGGGATCTTTAGAAGATCCTGCCCTTAAAAATGACAACAGGCTGGGCACAGGGAGGGGCCAGGTGAGAACTTGGTGCTGCCCTCACCACTGAAGGAGGTCAGTGCAGAGAAAGAGACAAGAAAAAGCTCAGACCAACACACACATCTGCCTTCCTCCAACAGAGAACCCTGGATACTGGGCTCATTCATCAAAGCAGCAGGAACTTGGCTTTTAGAAGTTTTACTTCACACCAAATATGAACTAAACTCCTGCTCAGCTGGCACTGATTGAGGTTATGTATTTTTAGGGTTCAAGGTGGTAGGGATGATCCTGTGATGTGCCTAGGACTTTTTCACTAGAAGATATTCCTGAGAAGATGAGGCAGGAAAACTCCTCTAAAAATCCTCTTCTCTACCAGGCTGGTTTCAAGCTGTAACTCACTTGATAACTTCCCAGTAGTTTTAGTAAAACATCCTAAGGAGAAGGAAAATGCCCAGCTGCAAACCTGGCTGGAGTGATTTACAGTTCCCTGAAAGCTGCAAGCAAAGTAGCTTGGGAAGCAAAGCAAGAACAGGCAGACCTGCCCTTGCTTGGGTACCCCAATCTGTGGCAAGCCCTACCACAAGAGAGAGAGATTAAAACTCAGTGAAGTATAGATTTTCTCCACATTTTTGACTGGTTTGCCCAAAATTGTGCTTGATGCTTATTTTTCAGTTGTCTATCCATTTTCAACTTTATTTTTGAACGGGATGAGAGCAACTGAGGGTTTTAATGGTCACTGAGCTAATGACCACACTATTGTGCCCATCAACCCCAATCCAATGGGGCTGTAGAGAAGAAAAAGAATCTAAATTACAAAACAACCTGGCAAGAAGTTTGCGCAGACACTGGCATGAAATGTCAGGATGTCCTTACCTCTCCGAGTGGTGCAGGCAAGCAGCATTGAGAATAGAGAATATGGGCTGTCATCTTACCAGATTTAAATAGGCCAGCCCATGTGCCTGATGTACACAGCACCCTCGGGTCACAAAAACATAAAACTAGCAGGTAATGTGCTTCTAAAGGAGAAGCATTTGGACTAATGACTCAAAATGATAGTAAAAGTCAGAGGCACGAACAAATAATGGCACAGCATGGTCCACACACCCCATTTTTTCTCCTGATGCCATGTACTTGCAGGGGAGAAAGGTCTTCTATGGCAGATTTGGAATGCAGTCAAGGTTGCCAGTACAGAACAGCGGACTGTGGCATCAGCAGTCCACAGACTCCATGGATAGCAACCTGAGTGAGCAATGCGCTGTGATGTCACATCCCTCACTGCTTATGTTTGGGCATGAGCGGAGCCTGGCTCAGACTCACTCGTGCCTGGACTCCTGGCAAGCATGCCTGGGAGGACTGGAAGCCCGTGAGGTCACTGGGTGCTGCTTTCAGCAACTCTCAGTTCTCATTCACAAGACTTGGTCTGTTTCCTCAGCCCTACCTGGTTCAGGAAGCTGAGTACTGTGCGTGGTGCTTGCAGGAGCAGAGGTGAGTGGTGCAGGAAACAGGCCACAGGGTGGCCCTGGGGTGGGTGATGGTGGTGTTTGGGGAGCTGTGAGTGTGTTCTTCTTGAGGGGCCTGGGCATTTCTTCTACCTGCCCATCTCCCTGGGACACCAAGTGACTATTTTTCAGAGTGTCACGCCAACAAGAGAGAGCAGCTGCTGCCCCAGCTCTGCTGCAACATGCAAACATGGCCACGGAGACAGAGTGGAACTGCCCCATCTGCCGTGACATTCCAGGTGAAATCGCTTCTGTAACACCCTGTGTCCACCTGTTCTGCTTGGGCTGCATTGTGCGGTGGGTCAAAAGGAAACCATCGTGCCCCCTGTGCAGGCAGGCTATCAACAGCATCATTTACTCTGTTCGGTCAGAAGAAGACTTTCTGGAGATAGTTCTTCCAAGTCCCTCAGACTCATCAGCTGCTCACCACCAGGATGAGCAGGGGGCTGCAGAGTTGATGCCCAGGGCTTATGTAGCTGGCTTCCCACCTCAGGTCTGGGCAGATTTTTTCCAGGACTGCTCAGAAGTCCTCGAGCCCTTGCTGCCCTGGCTGAACCAGGAGCTATTGGAGCTGCTCAGGACCCGCTGGTGGGAAGTGGCTCTGGCACAGAGTGCCATCGTAGCCAATTTGTGCCGCTATGGGCTGAGTGAGGAGGCCTTGGTCCGGGAGCTGCAGCCCCTGCTGCAGGAGCAGACGGTGGCATTTGTGCGCCGGCTCATCGATGTTGCAGCTGACAGGTGCAGTGATGAGATCGTGCGGCAGATGAATCTCCTGAACTCCCATGCTGAGGAGGAGGAGGAGGAAGAGGAAGAGGGTCCCACAGCTATCCCTGGCCCCTCTGCATCCCCCCAGGGGATTTGCCCTCCCACCCTGGTCTCCTCCTCCAGCCCTGTAGTCTCCAGTGTGGAAGTGGACATTGGAACGTTGGAAGCCACCCTCCGCGGCGTGCCCGGGCGCTCTCCATCCACGCCCATCCCTGCAGAGCGGGAGCAGCCCCCGGAGGAGCCCAGCAGCCGGGCAGCAGCAGTAGCAGGCCCCTCTGCCCAGGGCTACAGCCGCAGCACTTCCGCTCCGGGCCGGGACAGGGACTGCTTGCCCGAGGGGCTCCGGCGCCCAGCCAAGAGGGGGGCCTCTGGCCCTCAGGACTCTCCCCAGCCCCCGAAGAGGCCGTCCCGCCGCCGGCGGCACAAGCCAAGAACCCGTGATAGTAGAAAAAGGAAATAAATAGTTGTTTGTTTGACACAGTCTCTGTGGCTTGCTTTGTCCCCCTTCTCCTGGTGTCTTTTCCCTCTCCCCTCACGTCCCATGTGCATGGCAACTGCCTACTTTTGGGCACAGCCATGGGCTTCTGGAGCCGCAAGGCCGTATCCGCGCCATCTTCTCCTGCAACAAATCCCGCTGCAGCTGCGGGCGGAGCGGGCAGCAGGGACAGCAGGCTTATCAGAAGAACCATGGCCTCAGCCTGCACCCAGTTCTCCTCCCTGTCCACCGTCACTTTCTACTCTGCTTTGTGGGCGTCAGCCAGGCACCCTCGCTCCTCGGAAGGCTGTCAGGGAGGCACAGAAAATGAGCAGGGACACAAGAGCTAGAAACAAAACTTGGAGTAATAGGATTTGAGGGGGAGGGGAAGGGAAGGTTAGGGAAGGTTAGGGAAGGGAAGGTTAAGGGAAGGTTAAGGGAAGGGAAGGGAAGGGAAGGGAAGGGAAGGGAAGGAAGGGAAGGGAAGGGAAGGGGATAGGTGGCTGAATGGGGCTGCTGGCAGTGCAAAGATCTAGAGCATGAGGAGGTGCCCAAGGCTCTCAAGCCTTTATCTGCTGGAGAGCACTGGCAAGACCAAGAGGATCCCTTCAGAAAGACCACTGCAGAGCTTTCTGTTCTCATGCACTGCAGAGATGGGGCAGCAGCTGTAAGATATAGGGTGCAGAGATGTCGCAAGGGATTCCATTGTTTCGGAGCACCCACTGGTGTCCTGCCAGATACAGAAAGGAATGTTGTCTCCAAGAGCCATTAGGCTGGGGGCATGTGGCTACTCTCACAAGCCCCTGAGATGTTGAGTCAGAATATGTCTTGGAAATCTCCTGAGTGGTTTTCCACCCTATGTGACAAGGAGATGAAAGGACTCACTCAAGTGCTCAGGGAATAGCTGGTTGCCAGCACTGAGGTCAGGAAGGAATTTTCTCCTGGGACAGGTTGATGATGGTACCTGAGGTTATTTTACCTTCCTGTGCTGCACTGAACATGACCACTGCTTAGGGCTTCTTCAGTCTCTTTTGTCTGGGTTGCTGCCTGCTGCTCATATCCCATGAAGATGGCCTGTCATGCCCTGCAGCTTGGGATAGAATGGGGGTTTTTTTGCCTTTTTTTCCCATGGTGGATTATCAAGTGTCCTCAGGTGTCTTTTCACCACCTTCTGCAGCACTAAGCAATGGCCTGTTGTCAGGGCTTCTTTGGCCATTTTGGCCAGGTACTGCTGTTCATGCTCCACAAAGTGGCCTTTGTGGCCCACATCTTGGGGAAAGAAGCTTTCCAGACTTCCTAGGTGGGCCCCAAAAGTGGCCGTACCAGTTTACCCTGCCCATCTTTCCCAACTCTCAACACTGTTCTAAATCAGTCCAGCTCAATAGCAAGGGATGGCCAGGGATGGTGCTGTGCAGGGCTTAGAAAGAACTCTGTGGCAGCTCCCCAGGGCCCCCCCAGCAAGTTCTGCCACTTGGCACTGGGGCAGTCTTCTGTGCATATACTTGGGTCTCTAAGGGCATTGTTCCCCATGGGGATGACACACCAGAGGGAGCCCATCACCCATGCCATCACTAGCTGTCTCTTCTGGGCCATAAACAAATCCTTGTAGACTGTGTTTCCCAGAGAAAGGGGAACCAAGTCATGGCTACTCCTGCCTTTGTGGGTTTATCTGTGCTGTTTGTCTTTACCTTTATAGGTCCCTGGCTGAACCTCTGTGGCTCCTGGGCTCCCACATCTGATATCCAATGAAAAAAAAAAAGGTCTTTTCTCCATGTTTTATTTTCTCAGTACTGGTCCTCTTTGGGAAACTTTTGGAAGGCCACCATGTCAAGAAATTGGAGACCAGTATACAAAGAGAAATTTCCCCTGATGACAATTCTTCCCAGCTCAGGACTAGCAGAAGGCACTAAATACCCATAACCATCTCCCAGTCTAGGCATTTACTCTGTCACTTTGTGGGAAGAAGGCATGTACCTTCAGAGGAGGGGTGAGAGCCATGGATCATCTCCAGATAATGCAAAAACTTGCAAAAAGTGTTTTAAAATTTTGCTGGATTTATCGAGTTTTGCTGGGTTTCCACAGGACAACAAACCCCCACACCTCCGACATTATCAAGGCTAAAAGATCAAGCCCTCAGTCTGATGCAGGATGTGCTTCTCAACTACACAGTATCTAGCTAGCACCTACGTCCTCAAGCCAGCTCTGACACTCACAGGATTTACAACCACCCATAGCAAAGTGCTATCTGTAGACACAGTATTTATAACCCTTCTTTTGACACTTCCCCCATCTATTTCAGTAGGCATTTTGATATTTATCAAATAAAACAGAAGGATTACTGTTTTAGACACATGCTTTAGAGATGACTAATATTTAACACATTAGTCTGGCAACATTTTAGCTAACAGGTCTGCTTTGTTGTACTGATAAAACCCCAACCCTATCTAATAAGTTTTCCTTCATAGAAGAAGCAAAAAGGAAAAAGAACTCTAACAGAAGCATACCAAGCATGCTGAGCTCAGCTGAAGGTAAACCTCAACTCATTACTTTCAGTACCTTGTCCAGAGTCTAAAATATAGCATTTAAACTGCTGATTATCATCATGCCTCCACTCTTAGCCAGGACATCCATGAACCACAAACTCAATCTCACCTGATCCTCTCCTTTGTGCCTAGGATACTGACAAACAGTAAGCTGTCACAGCATCAATAAATAACAAAAGGGTGGAAAATGCACAACCCATAAGAAGCACAGAGAGAAGGATAACACTACACTACCTCAAGGTCCCAGATCCTCCTTCAGACTTTCCATGGAAAAAGAGTGCAAGGGTGCTATCACAGCTGTGGTCATGGCTGCAGTGGGTCTGTGGACGAAGCTTCTTCCTACTTGCCTTCAACCTCTTTTTACTCTATGCTAACAGCACAAGCACAGGAAGCAATATTAACCAGGTCAGTGGCTCACACACTGTAACCATTTACTGCCTACTCCCTTTCTGAGAGGAATGAGAGTGAGGTCTGTGAAAAGGACAGCAGAGGGGTAGAGCAAATGTAGGTCCAACACTGCTGCAGCTGCTATCTCACCTGTAACTCAGATAACAAGAAAAGCCCTGAAAATCAGTATGGATGCTGCCAGGAAGAGGAAACAAAAAGAAAGCATGTATCCAGTTTGCAGTTTGGCACTGTCAGCCTCATGGGACTCACAGGCTGTTTTTCCACCTTGCTTTTGGCACCAGGAGAATGCCAGTGCTTTGTGCCTATCCCTGGTGTGCACAGTTTTAGTTCCTGATCCTCGTCTTACCTCCCAAAGCATTGCAAAGACCCACTGGGCTTTCATCTGAGTTCTGTACACTTCCTGATTTCTCCCTTTGCCCACCCTGTGCTGCCGCAGCTGCCCATGGATGATGGCCACTTGCTCTCAGGTCGTGCAGAAATTGGATTCCCCCCTTCTCTCCTTGCTCTTCTGCAAAAAATATGGCCAAATCACAAAGAAATTAACTAGAAAAAAATGTAATTGCTACCAAGTTAATTAAGTGAATTGATACATATTTTTAAATCAACATTCAGCACAGCATATATTAGTTTAAGATAAACTATGGGGTGGAGCCTGAGAAATGAGCTACCTCCCCTTTAGTTCTAACTGCTCATCTTTCACCAGTAAGGAGAGATGAATGGGAGAAGGTGTAAGTAAAAAAAATAACAGCTTACTAAAAGCAAAACCGCCACAACTTAGGTAACAGTAATAATCACAAGGTACAAAGGTACTGAATCCTGTGGACTCCCCAGGAACAAAGAAAACAGGAGAGTGGAGAAGCCCCACCCCAATATGGTGGCCTCCAAAGAAGATCACATGGCCCAGGGGACAAAGACAAGATGGCAGAGAAGCCCAACTTGGCTCAGCCTTCCCCCTGAAGTGTCACTTCCCTGGGACTGGCACTGCCTGGGGCAGCTGACACCTGCAGTGTCACCTCCTCTGCTTCTTTTTGGCTGGCCAGACCCAGTTGGTTTGGTCACTGCAGTTTCGAGTGCTGCTGCTTTGTGGAGAAAGAAAACCAGCTCACTGGGCACTGAAACCCACAGCCCCGGCCCCAATGGCTCCAGCTCAGCACTACAGCTGGCAGTGTATTGTGAAAATCCTTCTGAAATAGTTTTGGATTGAAAAAAATGCAGTTTCTTGGAAACCTATGCCAGGCAACATCCCTGACATCTGAGCAAGAAAAGAGAGAGAACTCTGTGTACCTGTTCCCAGTCACTTAAAGGAATTCCTCGAACCTCCCACTCCCCGACAGAACATACCCCTCCATGTTAAAACATTCTGGGTCCATTTCTGGCCCCCAGGTCTTAAAAGGACATTAACACAAATTGCATGGATTGATCGTAAGGAAAAATGGAACACAACATGGGCATTTTTTGGGTTGCCCAGGACAAGCTGAAACAAAGAAAATACCATAGAGCACACACAAACCAAATTATATCCAAAATGGATTGTACCAGTTAAACAGATGGTTAGATCTACTCAGGGTCTCTTGAAAATGGGAAGAGCCTTGGCATATGTCCAGTCCTAGGCAGATCTCAAGTGGCATGCATTTCAGCATTTTTTTAACAATGAAGCTTCAACCAAAATATCCCAGTCTGCTCCATGTCTTGAGATCAAAGATTAACATGTGTTTCAGTAATAGCAACACTGGCACATTTCCTACCACTCAGTTTTAGTAACAAGCTGAAGTTACCACAAAAATATGCAAGAAGTTTCTTTCATAATTCAGTTATTTAAAACATACCTATTTATTTAAAATAATTACAGTCAAAAATTGGTAGGAGTGAATTTGGAAAGAAATATGCACGACTGACTGTGCATCCACATGGATGTAAGAGCCAACATGTCTAACAACAAGAAAGTTTAGAAATTAAGGTGTGCTATTAGTTTTTCCTCTTCAATTCTCAGTTGTCATAGGCTCAGTCTCATCTTCTCATCTAGTTCTGACACAACCAAATGTATTGTATGCACTTGTGATACCAGCCACTGCTCTGCTGCTCCACATTTTGCATTGAACTATAATCAAGTAGAGGACACCTCCCCTCTGGAGGAAGACCACTTCACTCATTGCACTCTTCACCATCCTCAAGAGGGAAAGCAGAGGGGAGGTACTGTGTCTTCTCTCATGAGCACCAACTGGACCCAAAGAAATGGCATGAAGTTGTGTTGGGGAGGTGTAGCTTGGATATTAGAAAACATCTTCATGGAGAGAGTGATTGGGCACTGGAACAGGCTCCCCAGGGAAGTGGTCACAGCACCAAGCCCAGCAGAGTTCAAGATATGTTTGGACAACACACATGATGTGACTTGGGATGTCCTGTGCAGGGCTGGGAGTTGGAGTCGATCCTTATGAGTCCTTTTCCAACTCAGAATATTCCGACTCTGTAGTTTCATAGAGGCACTGAAAACCTTGGTGCCCCAAAATGGAGCCCATGATTTTCAGCAAGCCCACTTCACATATAAATAGATAAAATATTTGGTTCCTACCTATGACTATAGTGAGCATAAGTCTCAGATATGAAGTATATTTTATTGCATTACGGTTGCTACTGGAATGGCCAGAAGGGTCATTCTGCACACTACTGTGATGTTAACAAGGTCTCTTTGAATGGGGACTTGCTGCACACCCTCACACTATTGTGAAATAGTCAAAGAAAACTCCTAGATACCACAATTGTTAAGCTACTGTATATTCAGTGGGAGGCTACAGAAATTACCAAATACACCACAGATTTCTTAGCCAACATTTTTGAAAGTCAATCGATTGAGTTTCTAAAGCTATGAAAAGCTACAGAATAAAATACTTAGGATAAAAATTCAACATTGGTTTCATACATAACAGAAGACTCAACTTTACAGCTTTTTACAAATTAAGGCATCTCTCTCTGTTCTGCAGATTTACCATACATTACATTTCACAAAAGTGGGCAACAGTACTGCCAGCATTAGGCTAACTTGGAGGGAACTACCCTGGAAAGCTTTGATCTTGCCAGAGAAGAAAGTGTCTTCAGCTTCTTCAAGGAATAGGGGATAAAAAGTGCCCTCAGGCACAGAAGCATGCAGAGCAGCTAGACCCAGGAATTTCAGACACTCAAGCAGGCTAAACAAAACACTGTGATGCAAATGTAACACTCACTTTGGACTGTCTCATGATATACACAAATCCTGGAATACATGATGCAAGCTGTATTTCCAGCAAGTTGAGGAAGCACACTTCGTTTCTCCTTGAGCGTGCCAAAAGAAAATTACTTAGAATGCATTTTTATTTTATTAAAAGTTATGTAGGTTGTCCACTTTTTTAATTTAGGGTTTTGTTTGTTCCAGGTTTTTAGTTGTTGTTGTTTGTTTTTTAAATCTCACATTCCATTCTTATAGAAAAGTAATTTTGGAACAAGCTCACCTTTGTTGCCCATTTTCAGATAGTCTTGTAGCATCTAAGCAAATTACCTACGGATAGAAGGCAGCACATACGTAGCTTTTAAAAAGTGGCTTTTTACCAGACTAGTTTGGTTTAATGTACAATTTTCTTTATGTACATAAACCAGTCTTCTAGAGTACTTGGGTTTCACTGCTTGACAGTTGGCATTGGCTATAGCAATGTTTATGAGTAATACAGTTATCAATTAAGACTGCACAAGTATTTTAGAAAAATGGAAGTTTATTCATCTTTCAATGGCTCAAATAGCAAATAAAAGGACAGGATAAGGCATCAGCCAAGACAAGTTTTGTGTGTCCAGTGGCTTCATAACACCTCAGTTCCCAGTATACAGGTTCCAAAGCAAAGTCACAATGTTAGTGGTTAGACTCCCTGGCTAAATAGACCCAAACGAGTACACAGTAAGATGAAGACTGGCTTATATTTGCCAGTTACATGAGTAACTTTTATTCTGCACTTGGCAGTCTACTAAATGCACATACAAAATTCCTACTGATAAATATTGAACATGACAAATGTAACTCCCAAGACTTGAGTCCCTAAAACATCTGTTAGCATGAAAGTTAAATATTTGTTACCTAGTTTTCTTGAGCACATTTTAAATTGTCAGTTATAGGCTTATACATGTATAAAAAGTATAACAGTTTGTGGAATTGATCTAGCCTGTCTCACCCCAGAGGAGTCCAAAACCCTCAAACATTCTGGTATATTTTTAGTTAAGATGTAGCACACTGACCATGTGCCAGTATTCTTCTTGTTCTGAAGCAACTGAGGCAGTATGTTTTGTTTGGGGATTTTGGATGTGCACATTAAAGGTTTCTGTATTGCAAAGCACATTTGATTGTTTGATATCAACATTAACTAGAAAAAGTAGCTACACTGTTCCCCATTTGAAAATCAACATTGACTAAACAGTACAAAACCTGCAAAGAGCTTCAGCATAACACACCATGTTCCAATAGCTAAGTATTAGGAACATAAAAGAAATTAACCAGAATTTCCCAGACAACAACTCAAAACACATAAGCGCTACTAGATCAGCCCCACTCCACCCAATTCCAGGGAGTTAAACCCAAGGAACATCTAGACAAAAATCTATGTGCAAAAGGGAATTTTCCAGGTACCAGCATGTTAAATTTTAAACAACAATTCCAGGCTTATGACTTCAGTCTTATGTGTATTCTGACCTTTTAGTTTTAAGATACCATACTGTCTACCAAGTTAAAGATGACAGAATATGCTCTGTATTATTCACATTACCAGAGTATGGCACACATTTAAAGAACAGACACTGCTAGCAGACAGCTAGTGAGTGAAATCATCCAAGTAACTGCACTCCACAGAGAGGGCAGTCTTGCACTGATGCACAGGGACGGTCTCCATACAACAGAGTTGAAAATACACCCTTGATTAAGCAACCTGCTATGTTTGGGTATTAAAATTAAGGCATATTCAAATGTTTCAATGTAAAAGATTACATCGCTCTTCTAAGTTAATCAGGTAATGCAGAACCACATATAGTTTTCCTCAACATAGCTGTTCATATACACATTATTCTTTTTGAATTTGCATAACTCCATGGCAAAACAGCTGCATACTGCTTTGTTAGTTATCATGTTCACAATTGTAATTTTCAAGGCAACAAAAGACAAGATGAATTGACAAATACCAGTGATAAAAAAGTATGCTTTATAAGAACTCACAAAGTAATACTTTGCCCCTCTTGTTCACTATTAAAGAAAAGACTACCTATGAAACACTACATTCAGAAGAAATGTGAGAAGGTAGGCAATTATGAAATGGACTGAACTTTGCTTCTCTTGAAGCCACATAATTTTTTTTCAGTGAATTTGACTTTCAGTGCCGCTCCAAATCATGCTTTTAGTGGTACATTACATTTTCCAACATGTTAGGGTAATTTCAGTCACTTCAGCCTTCAATGGCATGCTTATAAATTATGGTTTTTATTAGTATGGTCAGGGTAGGAAAGGAATCCAAGCTTTTGATTATAAAATGCAACATCTTTCTCTGATCCTCTTAGCTAGGCTTTTTCTTTTCTTCTTCCCATTCTTTTCTTTGCTGTCTTCCATTTTTCTGGCTCTAATTTCTCTCATTAAATCAAAAAACACCTGAAAAAGATACAAGATAAATGCAAAAATAAATCACAGACATGAGTTAATTTAAGCTATCACTGACATCCACTTCAGTTGTTTCGAATAAAATCAATTACATGCAATCAGTTTGAGCAAACAAATATTAATTCAACAAATCTGTCACTGGTTTTGAAGGTCAAGTTGATATGATGCAATTCTGCTTGTTTCACAGCACCATAATATTGCCTTGTCTTCTGATATTTGCTTATGAATCCTTCAGGCAATTTTCAACAAGAATTGGAAGAAGGATCCCATCACCAGCCAAGATTTGCAGACGTATGTACATACTACTGAGGTAATTTAAGGAAATCAGTTTACCTTTTGAGTATTTTAAGTCATGAGCTGCAAAGGTTGAAAAACATCCAATTTTAGAAACTTATTAATGGAGCAGTAGCATAGACCAAAATGCATGTATGGTATGTTTTATGATGGAAGTCTAAGCACAAAGTGACTAGAGAAATAAAACCAAACTCAGCATTTCTTTTAAAGGAAAGTCTTTAATTATACAACTACATAAACAATTTCTTAAATCAGGTAATCTTAGCTGCAGCTACCACATTACAGTCTTAAAGTCACATGAAGTTCACTTTCATCAAATGGTTTAGGACAAAGTTGGAGGTACACCACTGACTCAGGTAAGAGAGATCCTACTGACAGACAGTTAAGGCTTTATGATTGGACTGTGTAAAGCTACTTTACTAATTTCAACAGCAGATCTTAACTTACAGAAGGTTACAGCAAACAATATGTATACATCTTTATAATTTTACTGTAGGAAATCAGCTGAGCATTTCTAAAACTTCTCTCAGGAGAGACTCTTTAGATACCCAATCACCCTGAGAATGCCGAATCTCATCTGATCTTGGAAGCTATACAGGATCAGGCCTGGTTAGTACTTAGCAGACTACCTGGGAATACCAGGTGCTCTATGCCTCCTTTTTCAGCCCAGAGATGAACTCAGTTGGTCAGAGCATGATGTTAATAACACCAAGGTCAAGGGTTTGATCCCTATATGGGTCATTCACCTAAGAGTCAGACTCCATGGTCTTTGTGAGTCCCTTCCAATTCAGAATATTCTGTGATACTTTGAAATTTGAACTAAGCAATACGTCTGTGTCAAGGGATTTGATCAATTTCTGTGAAGCATGGACACTGCAGGGGCTGAAAAGCTCCTCTACAGAGCTCAGTAGGTTTTTATTACACTAATCTCATTCTGACTGCAGGAAAAGTATCAACCTTCATTACATCAAATCCAAAGAAAATCAATGGAACTAAACAGTTCCATCAAGAAATGAGATGGCCTTTTGATTTTTAAATGTTGCTTGTTTTAAATACAAGCACTACGTTGCTTGTATTTAAACCTGTGCTAATGACAAGATTCAACTGTCAGCTTGCTTAAGTACTGATAACTGTACAACAGTATTTAGCTGTCTGGGATACATAACCTGAGAAAATGTTTAGTGGGTCAGCTTTGCCAAAATTAGTGGAGTCTGGCTGTGTTTTTTCAAGTGAGTAGAATCACTATTCTGGAATTCAGAGAGACCATATTACAATAGTAACCCAAGTTTGTGTAGCAAACTCCAAAACTTCATATGTTTCATGCAACTAAGAATACACAGTATTCACTTGTGCCAACAAGGTCCCATTTATGGCCTGTCAAACCATAAATCTGTATGACACATGCTAATCTGGATCATTATGCCATCAGCTCCAGGTATATGTAAAGGCTATTGATCCAAGAGCTATTGAAAAAAGTACATTATATGTACTTTGTTCCCCAGTGGCTAAACAATAATGAAGTGGATTTGAAGAGCTGAATTTTTACAACTGTAATAGATGGCTGTTAACTGCAGTTATATACCAAAACTAAAAGATGTGTTAGTTTTTATAACAACAAAAAAATCAGGGCTTTATTCAACAATGAGGATGAGTTCTGCTGTTCTGTAGGGTAAATCAATATATCACTGAACAATCATTTTCTTCAGTAAGACAACTGACAGGACACAACCAACAGTTATCATAAAAGAGAATCTGCATTACAGCTCTCATGCTGCAATTAACAGCTCACACATATGGATTTACATTACAGAATTTTTCACCAAATGCAAGATGCAGCATCTGGATCAGGGCAAACCCAGACATCAGTACAGACTGGGAGATAACTTACTGAGAGCAGACCTATAGACAAGGACTTGCAGGCTTTCATGGATGAAAAGCTGGACATGACCTGTCAATGTGCACTCACAGCCCAGCAGGCCAGTGGTATCCTGGGCTGCAGCAAAAGAGGACTGGCCAACAGGCCAAGGTAGGTGATCGTCCCCTTCTACTCTGCTCTCATGAAACCCCACCTGCAGTGCTGTGCCCAGGTCTGGGGTCCTCAGCACAAGAAAAAACATGGACCGGTTGGAGTGGGTCCAGAGGATGCCACAAAGATGCTCAGTGGGTTGGAGCAGCTCCACTATGAAGACAAGCTAAGAAAGCTGGTGTTGTTCATACTGAAGAAGAGAATGCTCCAGGGAGACCTTACTGCAGCCTTTCAGTTCTTAAAGAAGGTGTATAAAAAAAGACAGAAAACATCTTTTTATGTGGGCAGCTTGTGGTAAGACCCTTGTGGGAACAATTTTGAACTAAAAAGGGAAGAGATGTAAGTGATTATTTTAAAAGCAATTCTTTACCGTGAGGGCAGTGAGGCACTGGAAAGGGTTGCCCAGAGAAGTCATGGATGCCCTAACTCTGGAAGCGTTCAAGGCTTGCTTGGACGGGGCTCTGAGTAACCCGATCAAATGGCTGGTATCCCTGCCCATGGCAGGGCAGCTGGAATTAGATGATCTTTAAGGTTCCTTCCAACACAAACCTGTGATTCAATGGGGATCAACTTTGTCAACAACTCTGAAAGGCCGGCACATTGTACTAAAACTACTTATTTTCTTTTCAGTCTACAAGGCTGACAGTTATTCTGAATTGCAAGGACCTCACATTCTTGCTGAAGCACTTACAACTAAGCAGCATTTTCTTTTCTTGGAGACAAATATTCTCTTTAACTTATGAGGTTCTGAACCAGATTTTATCTCTGAAAACTCATGAGGCACTTTTGGGCTTTTCATAGCTTTTTGGGTTCATCCATTCTTCACCAAAACAACATGCAAAGAGGCAGATGGTTAAATGAGGGTAGGGAAGGCTTAAATCCCTCTCTTATTTGCTTTTATAATGAGGATCAGAAAGTATTCTTCACTGTTTAGAAGCAGACTCTCCTCTAGTTACAGAAAATGCAGTATGAAGTCTAAGCCAAAAGAGCAGACCCAAGAAAATTTTATAAGGTCTTGTGTCACGTCTTGGATAATAATGATTCCTTTAAGTTTAGAATGGGATAAATGTGTTACGCCTAACATTTTCACTGTTCTACAAGGAGTCACCTAGTCATGCACTCCTAGCAAGCTAAGGAAGAAAAGTATTTGATTAAAATTCCACAAAATTATTGCTAAAATTAAAAATATAAGGAGTATGACCCATGAAAAAGAGGAATAAAATAAAAACTGATGAGCAGATTGTTTAAGAGGCCAGTTATTACCTTGTCAACATTAGCTCGTGTTTTTGCAGAAGTTTCCACATAATTAACATTCCACTGATCAGCTCTGTTTTTTGCTTCCTCTACAGAAACTTGCCTTTTATCTTCCAAATCTGATTTATTACCAACTAGCAAAAAAGGAACATTCTCATCTTCTTTTACTCTTAAGATTTGCTCTCTGGAGAAAGGAAGGAAAAAAAAAGGAAAAGAAAATTAAGCTTTGCATAGAGTACCATTCTTCAAACACATAAAGAACTCAGACTAAATACTTTCACATCTTACAGTGAAAAGCCATTTATTCCTATTATGTAGTTTATATAACAGGAATGTCTTAAACCTCATTATGATATTATACAAAATGAAGACAGACACAGACAGCTAGTCCTTGAGGAAGGAAGCAGTTGAGTCAGTAAGAAATGAAAAAAAATTGAACAGGACTAGTTCAGGTGAGAATTTATATTAATAATTAATTTTCTTTAACAGTGTTATTTGAAAGCATCCACCATTGTCTTTACATTACTGGTTTTGATGGTCATTTTTAAGCTATCCAAGTTTCAGATTAACAGCTGATTCTTTCCTAACAAAATGTGACACTTTAAAGCTGATAAAATGGTCCGTAGCATATCAAGAAAAAATCTGTTCCTTTCAGGAATCTTTCTCAAGTCAATTATATTCAGTTTCTCCAGAGATCTTAATTTAAATACATACCTGTATACAGACAGAAGCTGTATATGCATCAGATTTTTAAGGACAGAATCTTCTACTGTTTTAACTGCTAGAATGAAAGGTTTAAAACTATACATAAAACTCAATACTACAAATAGTTTGGTACACAATTAAAGTCTTCAACACTTAAAAAAATAATGAATGTTTTCTTCTAATTGAAGATGCATTAATACTATCAGGAAGAAGAGTTGTCTCAGAAGAAGAATATTCTATATTTTGTCTATGAAAAAAGGAATATAAAGTTAGTTGTGAAATGTAGCCCTTTATAATGGAGCAATTCCTGAAATACTGACGAAAATCACAAAGAAATTTCTTTTGATGGCTGAGATGAGACCAAATTTAAAGCTGATGGGAAAGAAGCTGAAAACACTTAAGTAATCGATATTCTAAAGGGCCTTGATTTGGTATACGGCAGGATGCTCACATTACAAAAGCTCTGAATAGCATCAGTCTTGTGGGGGAAGCCTACTCACAGAGAAACTGCACACAGTCCATAACTTTTAAAAAAACTGTGCATTTGAGGCAGACAGTGACACCACATTTACGTATGAGGTACAATTAAAAAGCAACATTTCTCCTCGTCCACACAAATACCAGTGCAAACGTTTTAACAGAGTCTGCAAATATCCAAAAGTAGTTTGAATAGTCAGGGGATCAGGAAGGTGGCCAGAAAAAAGTCAGTGCATCATGGCAGCCCCTGTGTAAATAAGACTTCTGGTACAAACTAGTAGCTTTCAACACTAGTTATCCAGGCAACACTATACTGGGTTAGCATGACAAGGTTTTGTTAGTGGTGCGTCTATAGACGTGGCTTCTGTGAGAAGCTTTCAGAAGCTTCCCCAATGTCCATTACTGGCAGAGCCAATGCCAGCTCGCTCTGGGACAGACTCACTGCTGGCCAAGGCCAAGCCAGTGGTAGGTAGCAACACCTCTGTAATAACTTATTTAAAAGTAATACTGCACAGGTACAATTGCACTCAGAGAGGAAAGGAGTGAGAATATGTGAGAGGAACAACTATATGGATACTAAGCTCAGTGAAGAAGGGGGAGGAAGTGCTCCAGGCACCAGAGCTGGGATTCCTCTGCAGTCCATGGAGGACACCCATGCTGGGGTATGCTCCAGGCAAGGATCTGTGGGCCCCTGGAGAGAGGGATCCATGCTAAAGTAGGTTTACTGGCAGGAATTGTGGGGGACCTATGCTGGAGCAGTCTGTTCCTGAAGGACTGTAGCCCATGGAAAGGGAGCCATGCTAGAGTAGTTAGTGAGCTGCAGCTTGTGGGAAGGACTCACACTGGAGAAGTTGATGGCTCCCATGGGAAAGACTCCCCACTTGCGCAGGGGAAGGACTCCTCTCCCTGAGGAAGATGAAACAGCAGGAACAATGTGTGATAAACTGATCGGAACCCCCATTTCCTGTCTCTCTGCACCACTGGGAAGGAGAAGGTAGAGCCCAGGAAGGAGGGAAGGGTGGAGTGGAAGGCATTTTTAAGGCCAGTTTTGCTTCTCATTATTCTGCTCTGACTTTGATTCGCAATAAATTCAGTTCCTTTCCGCAAGCAGTGTCTGTTTCGCCTGTGCTGGTAATCAGTTAAGTCTTCCTGTCCTAAACTCATCAGCCTTTCATTGTATTTTCTCTTCCCTGTCCAGCTGAGCATGGAAGAGATAGAGGGGCTTTGGTGGGTACCTGGGATAGATGCCAGGTCAAACCACCACAGATGCCAAACAAACTTTTACATTTTTACAAAAATGTAAAAAGTTAAGCTAACAGCAATTAAGATGATGATATTCATATTCTCCTTTGAGGCGCCTTCTGAAGGCTAGACAAGAAATATCTCATTAATGACATGCCAGCTTGAAATAGAGAACTTTAAAAAAATCCACAATATGAGAGCCAGAACAATTCTACTCAAAGCAAGCCCAAATTTTAACAAACAACCTTTCAAGTATTTAAAAGTATTGTCATTGCAGGTCTGTATTCTATTGAAAAAAGTTACTTGGAACAATAGCATTTTAAAGCATGCCAGGAACCCCACTGAATTGCAGTAAAAAGCTCTCCTGTAGAGGTCTGCCATTCCAGTAGAGCAAAATGAAAATAAACATCCAAGTTCTTCTTGTCACTTTCCTTAATATTTGGCTCTTAAGTAGTTGTCATTGGTTACAATATAAGTTGCAACCAGAAGTATCTATTCTACCACCATCTTTGTAAGCTGTTAAAAACAGATGGGGTAGTGTTCCTTACTTCTTCCATGACTCATCCATAATAACTCTCTCCAGGGACTATCTTCTGCTAATGGCCCATCAAGTCTCACTGCATGACTCAAAATTACATCATCGCATTGGGAGATGCTCTGCCCAGGGGAAGGAATCAAGCATTCCTACCTGGATATAATCTGAGGTTTGTAATACCACAGGCAGCCCTACCTACTGAATTCCCAGACAAGAGCTACATAACCACTACTGGACCTTCAGAGGAAGAGCAGACCCGCTTAAACAGAACCCCATCTGTCAATCCAAAAGGACTGCAGCCACCATTTAATCAGACTGCTACCACCACCCTGAGAACAGGGTATCAGGTTGTATCCTGACTGTCAGTTTAAGCGAGTATTTTCTGCCTTTATTTTAATTTTCCCATTAAATTGTAGTTCTGACTAGGTTTCTCTTACTGGTTTGCTTTCCAACTATTCATACTACTCTTAGTATGCCCTCAGACTACCCAACAGTGCCAAAGGTATTTTAACCATATCTTCAAAAGATACAGAATACTTTTACACAACGTAGAAAAGAATCTTTTTCTGAGTTACATTTTAGCATTTAGTCTTCTATGGTTCACTTTCATATTTGGATCGGGGGAGAATCTTAATATCTTTACTTAAAGGTATTTTTTCTTTCATTTTCCCGGTACCAAGAAGAAAACTGCTACTGTTTCTAACTACTGTTAACTCTCACCTTTACTGGAAAGTAGGACTTATTCTAAGGCCAAAGATCATATACTTTGAAGCATTGGCATGATTTTAAACACAGTTCAATAGGTCATTTTGCACTCTAGGGGAGCTGAACTACACTAAACTGTCCTCCATGATTGACAGTACCCAGCATAAGTATGCAAACAATGATCTTCCCTCTCTCAAAATATATAAATACAGATATATAGAACTACAAATAAATTTAAAACACCAGAAGATGAAAAATATACTTTTTCCCCTCTCCATACTTCTTCCTCCTCCCTTAGAGATATTAAACACATGCTGCTACTTAATGCTAAATAAGTTCAACTGTGACAGCATCTCCAAAAAGATTAATTTCAATGGGATGCAGGTAACTCCTTTTTATATTTGTTTTCTTAATTTTCTTTCAAATAGTCTGGCTTTTCCTATTTCACTACACTTTGAACTGGTAAAACTGTTTTCTGATATCTTTTGTTCTTTTTTTAAAATACAGTAATGAGTTATTTAAATGTTTTCTCTCTTAATTGAAATTAAACACCTGCAATATACTCCTACCTGTATAATATTCTACTACTATCATAAGAGTTTTAATATAATGCAGTCTGTGGTTGAGACCATGGTCAGGCAGCTGTCTTCTGAATGTTGCTGTGGATCTGCTCTGTGGCAATAGCCTTTTTGGTATTCCAAAACACAGCAGCTAAGACAACTGAAGTTTTACAGGTAGCAAAGGCCTGGCTAGGCATCTGTTCAAAACATTATGTCACAACAGTAAGAGCTGCCATCCAGTCTGGACCACCAAAAGGAAATTACGAAACACACACACAAAAAAGTAATTTTCAATCATCTCAGTGTAATTAGAATGATTATCTTGCCTTGTAACTTACCTGAAGTCTGCAGTCGCTGCAAAGGATTCCAGCTCTGTAATAGAGAAGACGCAAAGAAAACCTTCTCCACTTCGGAAGTAGTTGTCTCTAATTGCAGCATAGTCCTCCTGCCCTGCTGTATCCAATATATCAATTTGGACTTCTTCCCCATCCAGAACCACCTTTTTTCTGTAGCTATCTGCTTTGGTGGGCTCATAGTCTTCAACAAACTAGAAAAAAAAACCCTTCATGATGTAAAATCATGCCTGTACAATACAATTGCTTCAGTTTGCACATAAGGATATAGCAAACATTAAATGGGTACTATAACTAATAACTAAGCATTGTGCATTTAGGCCCTGTGAAGTACTCAAACAACTCGTAGTTAAAGCAGACTCTTCATCAGCCCAAACAGTTTTTAGGTTTTTGCTTTCCTCAGCCATTATAAGGAAATGTAGAGGTAATTTCAAAACATCAGTGTGTGCACTACCCAAACTTCTTCTGGTTAAAGCACAACATCTGTCTGTGTTCCATTATGAAATCAGGTAGTCTTGACTTCAGATATATTTAGTATCTACTTTTAAAGTACACTGAATGCTAAACTTCTGACTTTCAATAAAAAGGCATGATTTTCACTGTGAAAAGGGAAAAGAGATACTGATTTTCTTTCCTGTCCTCATCACCAGCATAAAAAACACGGAAGAAATTGGCTGTTTCAGGTGTCACGCAACTCAACTAAGTGAAGAAGCATTGAAATATAATAACCAAGTTCCAAGTCTAGTGATCAATGCAAAAATATTCCAGTAATATGACAGAGTATCTAATTGCTGAAAAGTCTGAAAAAGGCCAAATTTTGCCTTCACAGGTACCTTTAGACAGCAAATCAGTAACCTCAAAACATGTTTTTGTTACACTTAACTGCTGAATTTCATACGACATCACATACATTTAGATACTTTCAGAAAATAATTCTACAAATGTAACTCGAGCAACACTATGTAGCAGGCAACTCCTGAGATAATTTCTATGACAGACTCTTACCTCATCATACATAAACTGTAGTGTTAAAGCAGATTTTCCTACACCACCACTTCCCACCATGATGACTTTATGCAAAGCCAATGAATTCTGTCCTTTAGGTTTATTTGCTGCCATCTTTGGATTGCAGAAAATTCACAGGTATCAAATGGAAAAATCTAGAAGAAAAATATTTCATTAGTTTTCTTCCCCTTCTCCCACATGAACTGATTAAATGGATTTTTTTTCAAATTCTTTCATATTTAATGACTTAATTTCAGGTCGGTTTTAGTGAAATCTACCTGCTCTTTCACTGGAAACCACTCTACAAGTTGTTTTGAGCTCATCTCTTTTTTTAATTAAGGAAAGAAATCCTTCACCATTTAGAAGCAGCATGTTAATATGTAGTATTTTCTTTTAGTGGCACAGTAGGTGTCAAGAATTCTTGATAGCTTACTACACAAGAACTGAAAAAGGAAGCCACAGTGAGTCAACACCATATAAGAAAACATGATATGACAGCTGGAGGGGAAGGAAACAGACTTTTGAAGGGATTTCCAGTTTAAATGGCAAGCACTAAGACACAGCAGCAAAGATTAGCTAGAGTACTTATACAGGAAAAGCGAGCAAACTTAAGATCTAAAAATACCCAGTTTCATTAAGTCAGAAACCAAAATAACAATCCAGTTTAGACAGAGTGGAAAGATTCAACTTGCCCACAAATGTAATTATTCGGAGTAGTTGTCTCAGTCCTGTGACTGCTTGTTTAAACACAAATCTCTGCATCTCACCAACACCAAAGGGATCCATGATAGCTAATTCACATAGTTTAAATGTATGCCTGCACAAGCACAAAAAAGTAGCAATTCCATTAACTTTTAAAAAAATCACGCATACTATAGTTTTAGTGGATCTCTACGTTCCCACACTTTTGTTTCATTCTCTACCTATCCCAATAGTAATAAAACTGTATTTGTGAATGTTTGCACAGATCTTAAAACACAGGGAAGTCCCTGTACAGTGACAGAATGTGCTCTCCTCCAGAGACTTCAGGTCAAAACAAGATCTGAACTCCAAAAGAGACAATGACATCTACATTATATATAAATATAAGAAAGATTTATGGTAGCAGTTGAAAACCAAATGTAACTTTAATTTTTTTAATTAAAAACTCAAAAAGAGCACATGCACATGGTTCAGTTATATAACTACCAGATAATAACACAGCATAGTAACTTATCATGATTACCTTGTTACCTTTAGCCATCATGATTATTTGACAAAGTCACACTAAAATTATATCCTACTGCATAATGAATTACTCTTCTGTGCAGCTTAAACAATCAGAATGTGAAATACGACAGCTTTCTTAAAACTTGTACCAAAAACCCTAGTTGAGGTCATGCACTAAGGCTTTGTTAGCAGTGATACAGGTAGTATAAATGCATGATGACTAAAGCTTCATTGGAGATTAAGCCAATCCTTCATGGAAGCAAAATAAATACATGCCATCAAGGTTCTCACACTGCCATGCCAGCAAGCAGGCTGGGGATGAGCAAACAGCTAGGAGAGCTATGGCTGGACCACCTGACCAAAGGGATACATACCATACACCATGCCATAGCCTAGCAATAAAATTTGGCAGAGAGGTTTGAAGTTTGCCAGCCATTGCTCAGGAAATGCTGGGCATTGGTCACCTAGCAGTGAGCAAATTTTCTTTTAATAACTTTTCTTGGGTTTGTTTTCAACTTTTTAAAAAAAGTATTTATTAAGTTATCATTATCTCAACCCACAGGCTTTCTTACTTTTACCCTTTCAATTATCTCCCCCCTCCCACCAGTGGTAGGGCAAGCAAGCAAGCAGTGGGACTTATCTGCCTACCAAGCTAAACCTACAAACTAGGTGAAAAACTCTTGAGATGCCATCAGCACAGCCACCCATTCTACTGTCAAAGAATTCTGAAAATGCAACTGAAAAGTAAGTCAAATTATTTTCCCTGGAAAGATTATCTAAGCAAAATAAGCATAAGTAAGGTGCTATACTCAGTACAGAGATGCTACAAGTTCTTTTAAAAAGGAGATGGAAAACAGCAAACATTTCTGTTTTGGCTTAAAAAGAACAATTTCTTTCTTTTTACTCAAGAGGGAGTCCAAATACATGAAAATAGTTCCAAGTCAAGTGCATACTTTCAACCTACTACACTGTTTTGTCCTTGCGCACTTTTCTCTTAAAAGGAAAAACACATCCTGAAAATCATGCTTCTCAGTATGTATGTCAGACAAGTAAGAAAGAAGGTTCATCTGAATCCCACTATCAACTGAAAACAGCTCAGTTTGCAAATGTTAGATTACAATATCCACCTGGATGTGACCTACTCTAAGCTTACTGAGCAAGAAAACAGACTACTCTTCTGTAAGTACTCCAATACTGCAACAAGTCCAAATGAACCCAGCAGGACTTCACTCAGGTGAGTTTGGGCTAACAATACTACAGTCTGAAAAAAATTTAAATGCACAGTAGCAATATTTCACCGTAATATTTGTTGTAATTAATCTCCAGTCTTTAAGTAGATTGAGCAATATGAAAATTCATATAGTACTTCAACTTACAATTGAATAAGTAGTGTCCCAGTGTGACAAACAAGTTGCTGCTTTTTGTGGTCTCTGCAGCAGCTGACCCATAAAAAACCCAAAACATTTCCATTTCCACTTTGAACCTGACAAATAACTCAGTAAACAACATTCCATTAAGATACTGAAAATAGCAAAACTTCACACTACCGCAGACTTCAAATCTTCAAGATAAGCTTGTCATAAACACTATGCCACATTTTAGAGTAGGAGGGTGGCTCAGGGATGTCAACTTATTCCCAAGTTCTTCACAAGCCAATAAAGATACAATGATGACAAAAACTCAAGTCTGCTGAGTAGCAGACAATGTGGAAAGAGAGAAATAAGTTACAAACAATGCAAATACAATATTGTGCAAACAACACTTAATCCAACGAGACTGCTTCATAGCAAATATTGTGCCAGAGAGAAGAAAGGCCTTGAAAGTGATAAGTTCTAAGCTATTGGCACAATTGTACCTGTTTCAGTGTGTTTTGAAAAACAAAGAAGAACCTAGATTCCAATTTTAACAGTAAAGCACCTGAGATGAAGTTTCATGCAGTCTTTCTGCCTGTAATTTATGTAGCCTGACTTATTTTCATAAGAAGTATTAATTTGGGTCATATCTAGTTTACCGAACTGTCCTACTTTATAATTACGATAAAACAGACACAGACTATGGCAAGAACCCTATTGTATGAAGCTCAAAAGAGCACACTTCCTCATTAAGCATACCATGGGGCTTATTATTACTTTAATCTTCACAGTGCAAAATTACTTGCAGGTCAGAAGATAAACACAGGATTATCCTACAGTCAAATCCTACATCACCTACAGAATAAAGATGTTCACAAAGAGCCAAGCACGGGGTTGTCAATAACTATATTATCCATTTCTACAAGTCACCTTTTTATCACACCCATTGGAAATCCCATCACATCAATTCAGATAGTAACATATACAAAAGTTTATTCTTAAACAGTTCTTCATGTGGTTCAGCAAGTTGGAAGGGAAGCAAAAGCTTAACTGGCTCAGCAATGTACTGCAGTGTCTTCATTCAGAAGGGCCATTGTCTATCCACCACGCTATGGATCAGTCCTCACCTCTACTGCAGATGAACTCCTAGGAAGCTGCCCTTTTCCAACATATTTGAGCAGATAAAGACACAAACAAATTAATCTCTGACTGCTCAGACAAAGTAAGCAGTTCTCAAAGCTCCTACAGCTGTTTTATTGCCTGCTTGCAGATAAACACACCCATGATTCTGTGCTCCATTTAATGGCAAGCTTCCAGTTGGAGCTAGGATTTTTTTATTTTTTTTTTTTAGCCAGGCTGGCGAGCAATTAGATGAACTAAGAACTGCAGGGGTAGGAATTATAATTCATGTTAGCATCAGTGATATTGGACAAGACGCTGTCTTGTCCAACAATCTCGAAATCTGATCAAAGGAAAGAAGAGTGGGTAGCCAAATAACTTTAAAAGTTATTTTTACGTTACTAAGATCATCAAGGAACTTCCATCTGGAGTTGTAAAGCTGTTGTTTGTCTTGAGTGATTGGCTTCCACCTGTATCAATACTTCTGGAAAGTTTTTCTACATTACAGCCTGCAAAGGTCCTGGGCACAAAAAATACCATGTTACCTTTAGTCCCCCACGGATTTAACACAACATGCAGTTCCACCCACTAGAGGAGTGAGCTGGATAGTGTAACACAACTTAGACACAGTATCATGTTAACTTCTGCATAAAGTCTTGAAACACAGAATGGTTACCTCCAGATCCAGAAGAGTAAGAGGGATAATCAGGTGCCAGCTCAAAAAGTAGTTTTGATATCCAGGGTCAATATTTTCAGGGAGAAATCTTGCAAATACAAGTTAGGAAGGAAAATAAAAAAACCAAAAAGCAGGAATCCTTGATCTCTATTAGTCTTTATTTTGTCCTCCTATTTACTATTTCTACCAAATAAATGGAGATAAAAATATGCTTATCCTTATGGGTTTTATCCCTCACTCATCTTAACTGAGATGACTCTTCTTAAGCTGTCCTATTCCTCAGTTGGCTTTTTCTTACAGAATAATTTGCTTCGAACCAAGCAAAGCATGTTTCCTTACATAACCATTCAATTTGTCCTCTACATCCCTCTGCAGTATAATAATCCCAAGGCTCATACACTAAGGGAGAGCAAAAAAGTGACCAACAGAACAGCTGTGTACCATCCAAAAAGGGCAACAGACACCCAATTTAGATTACTTCCTTTCCTTCACAGGAAACACCCTGGGTCACAGGGTACAGAATTCCCCATATTTAGCCAGCACCAATATTGAAGAAATTCACAGAAACAATCATATCCAAGACACCTACATCTCTGTCAAAATGCACCTAAAAATGGCTGAGAGGCCAAAAACTAACAAAGAACAGAGCATATGATCAGTCTCATTGTCTTAGACAAGGTGACCAAAAGAAGTCAAGAAACTGTTAAATTCATTTTAATTCCTTGGAGTCTCGTAAATCAACATAAATGAGAACAGACCAGGAAAAGAAAAGCATTACACTGAAGTCACATCATTACAGGCAAAGTTTCAGCTGGCATCTTCTTCACTACTATACATAAGCTGAATGCAGGCCTTGTGAATATGCAGTTGTCCTTAACAGGCGGACTTTGATTTGCTGCAGACATTTGTTTGAAGGGGTCTAGTTAAACATAGCTTTGTATTTACAGATAGTTGGTACAATTAGCATAGTTTGAGTTAATAAGTAGAGATAGCGGTGCCTTTCATCAATTGCACAACAATTTTTGTTGTCAATTTTATAGCCTACACAAAACTAATACATCAAAACTAAATCCTCGTTCATTTCCTTTCCTTTAAGCAAAGATTACATAAAGATTTGAAAGCCTGTCATATTAACCTCATTACCCACTCATTTTTAAGATGAGTAATTTTCTTCCCTGAAGACCGCTTTATATAATAAGCATCAATTACAACTGCTACCTGATACATTATCGCACCCGCCTTTACTCTGTTTAACAGAGCTAGAACTTGATACTTCTGAAGGAACAGGAATAATTTAACTGCAGTATGTGAGCTGCCTGCACAATACTAAGAACTAGTTAATAGGCTTTGACCAAAATACTTCCAGAGCAGCAAAAATTATCAATTATTTACTGAATAATTAAAGAAAATTTTACAGTGGAAATTCATATTGCCCTAAAGAAATAACTTTTTTTTACTTGAAGATATTAATGCCTGCACTACTCTGCACTTTACACTTAGTATATATCACCTCTAGAAACACAATCCACAACTTACTTCACACTGAAGTGAAAATCTATGGTAATTATTTGACAGTATTTTCTAAAGTGAGTTAAAAAATTCTCCAAAGTTTTGTAATTTCCTGAAGTGCATCAAAACTCTGTTGCCTCATGTGACCTACAAATTACAAATTCAATTTTCTAAGAAAAAGCACAGGAACAAGAATTTTGAAAAGTGGCAACATATTTCACATCCAAGGACCATGAAGCAATACAATCTTATCTGTTGTGAAAATATCACAAGTCCAACCAGTTACTTCATTGTTTATTGAGTCCCATAGTTTCAGTTTGGTTAACAAGTGCGAAAGTATACTTGAGAATGCATTGTTTGAAAATAGCACTAGCATACAAACTGCCAACTATCTGGAAGACACCTCACAAATGATTCAGATATTTCTGTAACAAAAGCATTCTTGGAAAAGGAGGGAAGCAACTCCAGGCAAGCAGAATCTAACCCTCCCATCATCTGGTTCCAATTACAACATTCAAACCAGATCAGCAGAAACACCCCATGACCCAGAGATTGATAGGATACATGAGGACACAGATGGAAAATGATACCAGCTGCTATAAGAACTAGAGAATAAGGAAGTTTTAAAAGTTAGATCATCATTATTGTTGAGTCATCAAGTTTGACTGGTGTTTTATTACAGTTTAAATGCACAACATCCATTAAACTCTGCACATAATAACATCAGTATTTTATTCAGATAAAACAAGTATTTCAAATGTTAAAAAATCACTACAAACTTTAAGTAGTAGACTAGAGAAAGAGAAGAATGACTTCAAATGTTCAAACCTTAGTAATGAGTAATCTCATTAGATATTGAAACAAGCCTCCTGAAACTCAGCCTCATAACAAGTTACAAACTTTCACAGCAAGTATTTCCCTATGTCCTGAAAATAATCCTTTGACATAAACATGTTGAACTAGGAATTAGGATTTGAAGCTTCCCATGAGTTTAACAAGCAATTAAATTACATTCAAGGTTTCGTAAGAATCCTTCTTTCCAAAGCTTTCTAGGGCACACCTTAGAAGGTGCTTATGCCTCCCACACCCACAGAACAAATTTACTATGGTGACTGACTACATATATACTAATGAAAGTGAAGGGTAGAAGACTGACTTTAGTTCTATCTCTCAGCAGAAGCAAATTTCCTCAGGCAAAAGGCCCAAATTTCCCAGCTCCTTGAGACAAATACTTCAATTCATAACCATATCCAGGTACTTAAACTGGAAAAGCCAACCAGTGAACTCTTCACCCAGTAACAGAGGCCCATCCATCCCATAAATTACATTGTGTTGTTATGAAGTATACTAGTTCCCACAAGCCCACAGCTTTATATTCTTAAGACATCATCAGAAGAATTGCAATTTCTCCAACAAGAAGTCACTAAAGCAAGAGAAACAAGTTTACAGACTTCCAGCAGTCTCCCAGAGGCTCCACAGGGCCTTAGTGCCAACTCCTGGGCATGGCCACCATAAACTAGACAGCACTTTCTGAAGTGAGAACGGATGTATATTTCATGTGCTTTAAGTCATCATTTCAGCATTTTCTTACTAAAAGGCCTCTTTGGTTTTTGGCAAGATGACTTATGGAAGTACTTCCATAAGGAAATTTCTTGAAACCCCACATGGAGCAGCACATGAAAATCCTGATAAACTGAACAGAAACAGTCTAGAACACAAAATGAAGGTCTTAAGATCTCAAACCCTGCCTGTAGTGTACTGAAAAGAAAACAAAGCAGCTACCTCACTGTCCACATAAACAGCTGACAAAACATACGGCCCTTGAGCCCAAGTGTGTCTATCTGCAACGCTGATATAAATGGAAGTTGCAACATTCTGTCTGATATTCCCATATCCTTTCTCCCAATAGCACTGGTGCAACTATTAGGTGGCAAAGCACTTAAGAAATTGCTCTAGACAAAAACTAACCTATACTGTTTTTTGAACAGATACATTACCTAAACAAGTCTTCTGGTACCAAAGACAGCCCAGAACAACACATAGCTGAGCACAGGGAGAGCAAAACTACAGAACTTCCAGCCTATAAATACTGTGGCAAAACAACGCAAGTGTTCTAGGGTACCTCAACCATAACCCAGCACCGGTGGAAGATTTCTCACTTTCTTTCAAGTTATGTGATGGCTATTACAAAACGCTGGGAAGAATTCTAGATACTTGCAATGGTTTATCTGTGTCACCACTGAGTCAGGAATAGATGACACAGACTTGGATCAGAAATTTAAGAGGCTAGAAGCTCCACATTTATTCAGACCTCTTCTTTTATACACCGGTCCACTACAGGTGGACCTGATTGGTCATTTAATCAACACATTTCATATGATTGGCTAATTAAGAAGACATTCTCTTTATGAGAAAAACAACTTGTTAAAAACACCACGTGCAAATTTTTATCATTTGATTATCATTCTTTCTCTCCAGGTCCCTAAAGCTTCCCAGACCAACTCATGGGAAAGCTTATCCAGCTTTCTCTCTCTCTGACCAGACTGTCATATCCACATGTCTGGACTGATCCAAAGATGAGTGGGAAGAGCAGCAAACTCAAGCCCACCACCAAGGTTAACACATGGTTAAAGCTTGCTTTCATAGTTCAACAGACTAAAGTTACACTGTGAAATAGTTTTGATAATACACACATTTACGTAAGACTCTAGAATACTGTCCATGCTTCTACAAATTCAGTACGTGGCTGGTGCCCTCTCTGTCTTTGGTAATTATTGAAGGTACTCAGCTTTCTGAGGCTGACAGTACTGAAGTGCTTTAACACTAAGGGTAAGGGTCATGTCTTCTTTCATATTCAATTTGTAAACATGAAGATCTGTAATCTAGCATATTAACAGAAGGCATTAATTTTGTACTGATTTAAGATTATACACTATGAGGAGAGAACAGTGACAGCAGACGTGATAGAATAATGAACAATTACAACTACATGCCACTAGCCTGTCAAAAGCTATCCACAGACTTGCATGGATTCAGAGGGAAGGCAGACAAACAGGTACTATGGCACTACAGCTGATTTTTTACCATGAAAGGCTGAAACAGATGAGGGGGACATCTGTGGAAGAGCCTCCCACATCAGTTATCCATAATCAAAAGTCAAGTTACATTCATGTCAGATGCATTTGATACAGAACAAAGACACTCTTCCCAACCTCCATGACCCCCAAAATGTAAGAGTCAACATATAGCCTACAAGGATGAATTTTAGTAATGCAGAATCAACAGCTCAGGTTCTTACCTAGTGCTATTCCAATAAGAACTCAGTGAAACATTTCAAGAACACATTTAAGTTAGTGTCACCTAAGATATACAAGATACAGCCATTTTTATCCTGGGTTTCAAGTACAAGAAAGCACACCTAGAAACTAACTTTTGATTAATGACAAGGTAGGCTTCACTGACACTCGCACAGAGCTGCTGCTTCCAGCTGTTCTAGAAAGCAACAAGAATGGAGTTCTCTTGAAGGCACTATGCCAGAGCTTGTGGCATGAGCTTCAGCAGTGCACTTTTAAAAGCAGCTCAAGAACACTGCATTCAAAACTTATCCACAGCATCTTCAGTAACAAAAATTCAGGGTTTTTTGGTCAATTATATTTCAAAAGGAACCTCAATCTCAATCACATTAGTATGTCCTTTTTGCCCCTGTACATTTACATTTCAATATACACTACAGAAATTTTAGGAAGATTTAAATGTAAGCATGTTGACTTGACTTGATGAAGTAAACTCTTTAAGAAATGTCCAAAGGTGGCTTCCCAAGACATACTTGAAAAAATATATGTTTTCCTCTAACCCAAGTATCTTTTTAACTGTTAAAAACCCTAGTCTTCCTTTAGAAGTTCAGAATGTCAGAAGTGCATTTTCTAGCAACAGCAAATATTTGCATGGTCTTTTTACAGCCAGAAAGAACGACAATCAAGATCCATACTGACTAAACCTAAAACTGCACCCAGACAGTTTCACTGCTCTACAGGGCAGAAAGTTAACTTGTGACAGAGAAATCTGGAAACAAATGGTATCTGCAAAGCAAAACAGTCATTAGGCTCATGGCAGGCTGCACCCACCAATCTTACGGAATCTATAGAAGGCATGCAGACAGCAGCCTTGTTGTTTTGCAGGCTTCTCTTGTCACACCAAGACAAGTTCTGATGCTGATAGCTCAGGGAATTTATCCTGCTCAAACAACTACTTTTCCCTGTTAGCCAGTCATAATAGTACTATGGTGAAAACTCACATGAACACCATTAAATTCTTTCAAGTATTAGTACAGGCAGAATGAACACAGGAGCCTTGTTTGAGTAACACTCCTATGAAATTCTTGATAAAGAAAAAGTCTAAGCTTTCAAATAAAGCATTTTCAAGGCAGGCACTGCCTTCTTCCACAGTGCCTGCCTTCATTCACCAGTGCCTAGGTGAATGAAGTTTCAGCAAAAACTGAGTAGGAATACCACAATGTTATCCTTCACATCTCAGGCTAATAAAACAGCTTCTAACAATGAAGGATGCAGGAAACTACTGCTCCAGCAGGTGCAAGCACATTTACATCAAAGACACAGCACAAATGGTGCAAGAGCACAAGACTGAATGCAGGGCATTAAGGAGAGACACCAAGAAGGAGGTACTACTACTAAGTTCTCCATCTTCTCGTCACAAATACAGGCAAGCATTCTCTCTCCCCACAAGCAGACTCCATCAATACACCAGCCAAATGGAACCTAATGAAATACGAGCATGTTGGATTTTGCACTTCAAATTTTTCCTTTTATTCCTCTAAGGAACCATGCAGGTGCAGCAAATTTCTTTAGTGAAATCTGACTCAGCAAAATAAGTTACTTCATTCATTTTATGACTTTGCCATCTGTTTTACAACCTTATTAGAAATGAACAAGCTTTGGGGTTTTTTTTGTAGTATTATTGCAAGAGCATTACTTTAGCAGCCATATTTTGTACTGGTAATGTCTCCTGTTTATATCCTATGCAGTGCAAATTTCTCCTCCTAAAATCATGATTTTTCTGTTTTATTCAGAGTAAATACACAAAAACCTTGTGAATAGGTTATTCAAGAACACAAGTGGTTATAGACCTGATATTGCAGAGTAATACAGCATGCATAAAGCTCAAACACTGTTAGGTGGATCTCTCCCCATTTTCACATGCCATTTATCCTAAAATTGTTAGATATATGATTTGACAAATTGATACAGTTAATCTATTAGACCCAAAAGACCCCACTGGGCAACAAATTGTCTTTTAGTCCAATATACGCTTGCCAATCACGATACACGATAGACTTTCATGGCTATTTCACATATTATGGGCATTAAATTTGCAATGGCTAGAAACAGAGGGCATTCAGTTCATTAAACTAATATGAAATTATTAATATTCACATCAATTTAACAATTTTCACATCAAGTGCCAGTGCAAGGTGGTTTTTATCATTTCTGCTTAAAAATACTGATCACATTTTTCTTGCAGTACCACAGAAGCGATTTTCCAACAGAATGTTCAGAAACTTTAAAACTGCTTTTTGCTCCTGTTTCAATTCTTACAGCTCTTACAATGCACAAAGTAACTCAAAACTGTTAAATGACTTTACAAGAATATAAGTGTGTAAGTTCAAAGTTTTAAGAGAACAGGCTATCTAAAAAAAGTTCTTTACAAAGCACATATGTTAAAATCATAGATCAATTTCAGAATACAGGAACAAGCATAATATTAATTTCTGACTATCTGGGGAACCAAGTGAAGCAGCGATCAAAAACTTCTGATAAACAACTTAAAAATTAGTTTTTAAATCATACTCCAGAGGCAAAGACTCTAGGAAAAGGCACCATTAAGGTGAATGGGTCTCAAGTGTGTCTTTCTTCCTACGACCTAACATGGAATGCAAAAGCTAATGGGATTCCAGCAGCAGTCAAACTCAGTTTATTTTAAAGGCTAGTCTCTCCACAGAAAAACTACTATAGAAGTCTGTCTACAGTGAAATCCAGTATCTTTATCAACATTTAACTAATTAACGAATTTAATTCACATTGCAACATTAAATAGTACCAAGTGTGAGCTGCTTTCCTTTCGGTAAATACCGTTTAAATTCTTGTGAGAAGTACGTGATCTAATACCTTTTCAATGTTGCATGGTTTTCTCTGGCCTAAGAAACCTTCACTATCTCTGACTTGTGAAAACATTTTCTTTTCAGTTGGTCACTTGCAAGCTTTCAATTAAGGTGAAGTACTTGTATTAGCATCAGTTCACCACAGAGTCAAGCTAATTTTACTGTTTTTCTCCTTGAGGGGTTTATTTCTTTTATGTTAATGCACATGCAGTCAGACTCCTACATAAAGTCTGGAAATTTTAGCATTATTAAAACCCATTCCTGTTGTTCATAGGTGATAGTAGTCTTAGTTTGTAGTAAAACTGGAATTACATTCCTGAAAATATTTCCTTCAAACCCCTGACCCCTGAACTATACCATTCTGACTGGGTTAGGTTTCAGTATTTTATCATATTGTATTTCATTTTTCATACTATCTTAAAAGAAATCCTACTAATTGGCTACAAGATTGTTTCTGTTTCAGTTTTCCCTGAGAGAAACACATTTTTCCCCATATTTGCAAAAATACTCTTCTCTCCCAGAATTGTAGTAAAACTTATTAGAAAGATTACAATATAAACTTCACTCCTCAAACAACTTTTTTCTTCAAATTTTCCAAACTACTCTTAGGATCATTAGATCTTAAGGCTGCTTTTACAATGCTCTTCAAAATACTCCAATCTGAAGAAAATCACAAATTCTGCTTGTTATAAACATGGTCTCAGTTCTAACTCATACATCTTGCAGAGAATATTTTTGTTTACTTCATTCCTCTCTCAACTTTGACTGCAAGAGTAAATTCAAACTTTGCAAGACAGCAAATACAATAGATACAGCTTAACTTTAACTTAATTTTTAGAAAAAGATGCTCTTCTACTGAAGTTCAACATGTACTAAACAAAGTTACCTAAAAAGAAACAACTTTCTAAATAGGATCAAATGAAACACATTAAAGAGGTAGGACAGTGAAGAAATTTCTCAAAAATCAGGATCTCCTAAGGTTTCAGAATTATTCCAAACTGAAACATTTCATATCTCACTCTGGTTCTGGGGCAAAGAAGAGCTGAGAAATTCCAGCATTTTTGTGAGTGGCTGCACTACACAATCTTTAAATGTAATTGTAACTCTAAGCCTATCAGTAAACTAGTAACATGGCCAAAATTCGTGATCCACAGGGCCACAGGAAGACAGTTGCATGGGTGTACACACTTAGGCCTTCCTAAAATATTTTGTGGATCAGCAACAGGCCTCTCCCACATCAATCTAGAAATCATGACCTCCCATGCTCTCAACACGAGAAAAACTAGTTGGCAATGGCTGCAATAGGATTTCTTAACAAAGCACAGACATTTAAGATGTGGACTATATGTAGGTCAAAAGTGAGTATTTACAGGGGTAAAAAGTTGAAATCATGCCTAAAGATCCAAGTTATTATCATTATTTTTTTCTAGAAGTCCTACATGTTACAGTATACACTAAAACAAAATGAGTACTGATGCAAACCAAATTAATAAGTCAGATGAGCAGCCTTCTTGTTCTTCATCAGTATCTTAACTTTTAATTATTTTTCTTATCACACTCTTCATTAAATAGGGAAAAACAATCAAGTATTCCCATTCATTTCACACACCTCAAATTAGTGAGTCTCTTCCTATACAGTACTCTGAGATGCTCCAGAATACCTGGAATTAATTACGAATGTTACCTGTAGCTACATTTTCTTCCTTACAATACTAACCATTTGATAACATTTTAGATGGTAAACTTGCTGAACTGAAAGCAGTTTCTGATATTTAGTCTAATGCATGTGCTCCTTAAATTCTGAGTGACAACACTGGACTGTGTTGTAATAGAAGAGTCCAGAAGGAGTCCAGAGTACAGTGCTTTCTTTCTAGGTTAAGTTTCCCTGATTTATTATATACTTTATTTCTAGTGAATATGAAGCCTAGAACCTCAAAGCCAACAGGTCTAATCAGCAGCAGACAAAAAATATGCAATTGGACCAATAAAGAAAGATGCTTTAATAAATCACACTCATACAGGCCGGTGCTGCATCATTGACTTCAATATATAAACTACCTCAATGTAAATAAATTTCACATTCATTTTCAAATCAGTAACAACTTCAAGAATGTAAACTTACTAAAAATCAGAGAATTCAAGTTGTGATAAAGTGCACTAAGCTACCAGTCATGACTCCACTGGACCAGTCACTGAAGCATTGCAATGAACTCTTAATTTGGACAATATAAATTTTGACCTTACAAAATTCAGTTCTTATGAGTGTGCAGTGTTATTTCTTAAAATACAAGTGTTCTGAGGATTGGAATGAAGCTTATGTGCATGTTACACTACATAGGTAAAATTAATTCAGGTGTTTAAGTGTGCAAGAATTTTATGATTTAGAGGTGTCATCCCAAAATAGCTCTTTCACACAACAGTCACTTGGATTCAGTGATTGGATTCACTGATTTTGCTTACTTTGATCTCCAAAGGTAACAGTGACAGATGGTTAATGAGGAGTTCGTACCAGCCTTGCTTTGAGTAGGGCCTTTGGGTCCATCTACTCAAACATTTCACATTGCATGACCTCACTCATCAAGTGTGGGTTTTGTGACTGACATAGCATGCCCACAGACGTCTGTCACATTAACAGTTTTCCTGTCTGTATAATTTCTTCTATTTTGAGGTCTGAGATAAATCCCACAGGACAAAGTATTGCTGGTATTAAGTACTTCTGTGTTAGAAGCCTTGTCAGGAGACTCAGCTATACCAACAGGAGTACACTGCTACATCTTGAAATGACAGACCTCCTTTACTCTACACTATCTGACGGGCTTGAATGGGAGTACTAGCAAAAAGAAGGACTGTACCACACATGGCTGGCTTTTTACTTTCTTCACAGATGTTCCATTTTTGCAAGACTTCCATGTTTACTGCAATCTATTTCATGCTGACAAAAACATTTCTGCCTGCCTGTATGTGGGTGCTATACATAGAGCATTCTCAGACTCTCAGAAACAAAGATCAGAGTTAAAGATCAAGTTTTACAGAGTACAGAGAGCTATTAAATTAGTATTTCAGACCATAAAATGAAACAGAAACCAAGGCCTGAATGCATGGCTTATCCCTACTGCTTACCTACTAAGCACAGGTACAGAGCACCTTCATAAATGGCATTTTCCATAATTTGCAGAAATACTTGTTTGCTGGTACAGTATATTTACACGCCAATTTTTAATGAAACCCTGTGGGCCACTGCACCAGACATTTCCACACTCTTGCATCAAATGATGTAAACATACTATTACAGAGAAAAATACAATGCATTATACATACATACAAAGCATGAACTTTACTGGTAGGAATTCAATGTACATTATAATTACTTCAACTAAGGAGCCAACATCACAAAATAAGCATCATCAATTCCACTAAAGTAACAATTGTAGAGTTACCATACAACCAACTCTACATCTCTTGTTTTTCTACCTTCTTTACATTCTTGGCTCCTCTCCGTTACAAACTGATTCCAGCATAACTTTGAATTTTCTGTAGTAACTGCTCATGTCATCTAACATCTTCAACACACCTTTTTCCATTATTACCCCTCTGTGCAAAGCCTGGACACTTCAGTATTGCAAATCTGTTGTCCCAAAGGTGCTGGGAATTTTGATAGAGACAGACCAAATCCCAAAATATGACTAGTAAATACTAAGCCCCTGCTCAGGGCAAAGGCAATGAATTCTCTCACTGGTTCATTCTAAAGCAGCATTACTTAAACTATACTACATTTCTTTCCAGCTTGTTCCTACCTTTCAATCTCATACTGTTTTTTCTATGGGAACTACAGAATTTTTTTTTCTGCTGTAAATAGTCCCTATGGCTCCAGCCTATAAGCCTAACCCAATGGTTATGGTTTGCACAACTACCAAAGAGATTCAACAAGCAACTGTAACCACTGATAAATCCTTGGGTTTTAGGTGCTGACTCTGATCAGAAGAGTTAAGAAAACAGGATGAGTAGCAAAACAGGATTCAATAATCCCCTGGTCTGCAAGGTACATTTGCTATAAAGCCACTCTAGGTTATTTATATCCACAATGACTATAACCAATTTCAGATTCTGCAGACAGTAAGCCTTAAAAATAACTTTTTATAACTATCCTGAGAGCTGATTTTAAGTACTGCAACAGACTAATAAAATGTAACAGTTTCTTCCCTACTTAGCAAGTTATAAAATGGTAAATATTTTTCAGAACATTTAGTGGACATACATTATACCAACGGTTCTATTTACTTGGTTCCTCACATAAAGGCACAAAGGAGGCTTAACACAGTTGTCCTGTAATTGTGTGTTTGAGGCAGGCAGGCTACAATATGTTCACAAGAATGCTGTCACTAGCCTACCAAACTACCTTGTTCACATAAAACAGATTTCAATTTAGATGCAAAGTAATTTCCATAGCTTGGAGCCATTAGAAGTTTAATGGAAGCTCGCTGTAAGCATTTTCAAGGGGGTGGGGAGTTCCCTGTCTAGAAGACATATTATCAGCCACTGATTTCCAGGACCACTATATCCTACAGTACCCACTAGGATGGCAAAGCAACCAAATCTAATCACACAGTTAAAAGATTTTTCTCATATATTTATTTCTCCTTCAGTTGTAAAACTGCAGCAAAAACAATGCTGTTGTCAGTTGGCTGAAATGCAGTGCCTAAACAACTTTTCACATAAGACACTGTATCTACAGTATCCTTTGATATCGGAGACGGCCATATATCAGTTTCTAAGATAGCAGCATCTTTTGCCTCAGCAATTATCTTCATCTAAGTCAGATACACTTGAAATTTAACAGGAGCAAAACCACTTCCTAGATGGAACACCTTTGTTTCAGGATAACCCCTCAGAAAAAATAGATACAGGGATATCAGTGCATGACTTAGTAACTGAGGTTAAGAACACAACTGTTCTTATGGGAACTAGAAATCAGTCTGAATACAGAAGACACATGGACCACTGCAAGGTCTCCAACTACTTATTTAACAGTCTTGTGCTCCTCCTTGGTCACCTTTATCCAGCACTGCCTTATCCTCACAGCCACATCTCTCCCTGCCCCACTTCCCCACACCCATCCCTTCCCTTCAATAGCCTACTATTTCTATGGGTTATTTATATAAAGAGTACGTGATCACAGGTGACAGAGATTACAAAGAATGCACAGCTAGGACACATTCCTGTTTTCACTTTCATGGCTAAAGATTCCTCAAGGTCCAAAAAAATCCTGACAACGTTATTAGAACAATGCCAAAGAACACACAACTCAACATACTTCACCTTAGGATGTCTGTAATCTTTCCCTTACTCAAATTCAAAAGAGCACTAAAAAGCAAAGACTTAGATCAAGGAATTTGCTACAGTGGAGTAGTACACTCACTATCCAGCAACACAGCTTATTTAACCTCATAGTTGACCTCTCATGCTGTGGACTGAAGGCTTTTTTTGATATTTTTGTGCAACACTATGTCATATTCTCCTATTTCTACAGAAAATAATAAAGGGTAAACATGACTAGCACTATCAATTTCTCAGATTTCCATCATTTGGAGGTTTCCACAAAAAATGTTTGACAAACTGTCGTGCAAGAACAGACTGAAGGATTTAAATCTACATCAGAGATTGACATGTCAAACAGTTGTTCTTCACTCTATTAAGAATGCTCACAGTTTCCCAGGACTTAAATGTTGAGGTACATGCTATTAGATTAATAAGTCAGCCAAAAAGAAGTGGATTTTTAATTAAAAATGCAGTTATAATCACTACTAATTACCCTGAAAACTAACAGAAGAGCAGGATCTTCTCCCAGTGCAGCCCCTCTCTCAGGAGCTCCTCTCTTTTCCATTTAACTTTCAGTGGAAAAGACAAAGAACAACTGATAGGTTATGGAGAGATCGGAACATAAAACTGTATGTGAACTGAAATGCCAGCAGAGGCACATATTGCTTACACTTGTGGAAGTGTAATGTTTTGCAGTGCAGAATGCAAGTCTCTTTCCAATAAGAGCCGGAAATGCAAGCGCGACACAAAACATCAGGGTCATTTTGAGTCTGAAATAAAAACATTTTAGCAATCTTTCTGGCAGGACCGTTTGGGGATGCTACAAAATAAACACACAGATCGCTCTTCAGGTGGCTCTTGGGATATCTATGGCCCACTTAACATTTTCATTTTAAAGACTCAATTAAGGAGAAGGAGCTGAAGCTATTAACTTCCATTTAAAAGAAACCCAAAGCAAACCCCAAATCGCATACCTAACCAAATGGGTGAGCATGAAAAGGCTCTTTCATTTGGGGAACTTAATAGCATACTTCGTCCCCGTGTTACAAGCAAACACAAGATCTAGTTATCACTAACTACAGAAAAGCCCAGCACATGAAAGCGGGCAGCTATTAAATGTTACAGAAGCCCAGTTCTTACTCACCCTAGAAACCGCAGCGCCCACATACACGCACAGGGTCTCGGGCACCCGGCCGGGGCAGGAATCGCCGCCGCAGCCGCCGCCCGGTCCTGCCGAGCGAGCGCCCCGACCCCCTTCCCCGCCAGCCCCGGGGCGCGGCCCCTTTGTTCGGGGTGCCGCCGCGGCCGCGCCCCGCCCTCCGCAGGTACGGGCAAGCCGCACCCGCTCCCCGCCGCAACAGGCGCCGGACCCCGCCGCGGCCCCGCCACCCACTCCCCGCTGCTCCCGCGCCCGGGCGGGCTGCGGCCGGAGGTCGCCAAGGTCGACGCCAGTAACCTTCAGGGAGCGGCCACCAGGCCCCTGCAGGAGGTTCGGGGCGCCGCCCGGCCGTCCACACCCCGGGGTGGGGCCGGCAGGCGCACACCGCCGGCCGGAGACGGTGAGGCGGCAGCCGCACCCCGACACTAATTCCCGGGCGGCGCAGGGCGGGGGGCGCGGAGCCGCCGGAAGCCCCCGCCCGCACGGCAGCTTCCCCCCACACCGGAGAGCTCCCCCGACGCGGGCGGAGCCGGGTCCTTGCGCTCCCCCCGGCCCCAGCCCCGGCGGCCGCGGTGGCGGCGGCTTCACCCTGGTCTGGTCTGGTCCGGTCTGGCCCGGCCCGGCCGCGCGCCCCCATCTCACCTGCGGCGGTGGTGCCGGCGGCGCGCGCACCGCTGCCCGCCCGAGGAGC